>NW_021703782.1:4815522-4860735 GCF_005190385.1 Monodon monoceros | reverse complement strand
TTTAACCCCGTCCTGTCTGAGCGAAGAACAGATGCCCTCAGGCGACCTACATGCAGAGGCGGGTCCAAACCCAAAGCTGAATCCCAGGAGCTGTGCGAACAAAGAACAGAAAGGGAAATCCCTCCCAGCAGCCTCAAGAGCAGCGGATTAAATCTCCAGGATCAACTTGATGTGCCCTGCATGTCTGGAATACCTGAATAGACAACGAATCATCCCAAAATTCAGGCAGTGGACTTAGTGTGATTTTGTCTGTATAGCTTTGCTCTTACCATTTGTCCTAGGGTTCTGTCTGTCCACTTTTTTTATTTTTTAGTATTGATTTTTAGTGCCTGTTATCATTGGTGGATCTGTTTTGTCGGTTTGGTTGCTCTCTTCTTTCTCTCTTTTTTTAATTGCTTTTTAATTTTTTCTTTATTTTTAATTTATTTGTACTTTAATAACTTTATTTTACTTTATTTTTTTCTTTCTCACTTGCTTTTTTTCTCCCTTTTCTTCTGAGCTGTAAGGCTGAAAGGGTCTTGGTGCTCCGGCCGGGTGTCAGACCTGTGCCTCTGAGGTGGGAGAGCCGAGATCAGGACATTGGTCCAACAGAGACCTCCTGGCTCCACGTAGTATCAAACAGCAAAAGCTCTACCAGAGATCTCCATTTCAATACTAACACCCAGCTCCACTCAACAACCAGCAAGCTACAGTGCTGGACACCCTACGCCAAACAACTAGCAAGACAGGAACACAAACCCACTCATTAGCGGAGAGCCCGCCTAAAATCATAAGATCACAGACACCCCAAAACACACCACCGGACATGGTCCTGCCCACCAGAAAGACAAGATCCAGCCTCATTCACCAGAACAAAGGAACCAGTCCCATCCACCAGGAAGCCTAGACAACCCACTGAACAAACCTTAGTAACTGGGGGCAGACACCAAAAACAAAAGGAACTACGAACCTGCAGCCTGTGAAAAGGAGACCCCAAACACAGTAAGTTACGCAAAATGAGAAGACAGAGAAACACACAGCAGATGAAGGAGCAAGGGAAAAACCCTCCAGGCCAAATGAAGAGGAAATAGGCAGTCTACCTGAAAAAGAATTCACAGTAATAATAGTAAAGATGATCCCAAATCTTGGAACTAGAATGGAGAAAATACAAGAACATTTAACAAGGGCCTAGAAGAACTAAAGAGCAAATAAACAATCATGAACAACATAATAAATGAAATTAAAATTTCTCTAGAAGGAATCAATAGCAGAATAACTGAGGCAGAAGAACGGATAAGTGACCTGGAAGATACAATAGTGGAAATAACTACTGCAGAGCAGAATACAGAAAAAAGAATGAAAAGAATTGAGGACAATCTCAGAGAATTCTGGGACAACATTAACCACACCAACATTCAACATTAACCACACCAACATTCAAATTATAGGGGTGCCAGAAGAAGAAGAGAAAAAGAAAGGGACTGAGAAAATATTTGAAGAGATTATAGTTGAAAACATCCCTAATATGGGAAACAAAAGAGTCAATCAACTCCAGGAAGCGCACAAAGTCCCATACAGGATAAATCCAAGGAGAAACACACCAAGACACATATAAATGAAACTATAAAAATTAAATATAAAGAAAAAATATTAAAAGCAGAAAGGGAAAAAAAAATAATATACAAGGGAAACCCCATAAGGTTAACAGCAGATCTTTCAGCAGAAACCCTGCAAGCCAGAAGGGACTGGCAGGACATATTTAAAGTGATGAAAGGGAAAAACCTACAACCAAGATTACTCTATGCAGCAAGGATCTCATTCAGATTCAACGGAGAAATTAAAATATTTACAGACAAGCAAAAGCTAAGAGAATTCAGCACCACCAAACCAGCTTTACATCAAATGCTAAAGGAACTTCTCTAGAAAGGAAACACAAGACAAGGAAAATACCTACAATAAACCCAAAACAATCAAGAAAATGGTAATAGGAACATACATATCGATAACTACCTTAAATGTAAATGGATTAAATGCTCCAACCAAAAGACATAGACTGGCTGAATGGATACAAAAACAAGACCTGTATATATGCTGTCTACAAGAGACCCACTTCAGACCTAGGGACACATACAGACTGAGGGTGAGGGGATGGAAAAAGATATTCCATGCAAATGGAAATCAAAAGAAAGCTGGAGTAGCAATTCTCATATCAAACAAAATAGACTTTAAAATAAAGAATGTTACAAGAGATAAAGAAGGGCACTACATAATGATCAATGGATCAATCCAAGAAGAAGATATAACAATTGTAAATATTTATGCACCCAACATAGGAGCACCTCAATACATAAGTCAAATGCTAACAGCCATAAAAGGGGAAATCAACAGGAACACAATCATAGTAGGGGACTTTAACACCCCACTTTCACCAATGGACAGATCATCCAAAATGAAAATAAATAAGGAAACACAAGCTTTAAATGACACATTAAACAAGATGGGCTTAATCGATATTTATAGGACATTCGATCCAAAAACAACAGAATACGTTTCTTCTCAAGTGCTCGTGGAACATTCTCCAGGATAGATCATATCTTGGGTCACAAATCAAGCTTTGATAAATTTAAGAAAACTGAAATTGTATCAAGTATCTTTTCCTACCACAACACTATGAGACTAGATATCAGTTACAGGAAAAAATCTGTAAAAAATACAAACACATGGAGGCTAAATAATACACTACTAAATAAACAACAGACTAGTGAGGAAATCAAAGAGGAAATCAAAAAATACCTAGAAACAAATGACAATGAAAACACGACGACCCAAAACCTATGGGATGCAGCAAAAGCAGTTCTATGAGGGAAGTTTATAGCAAGACAATCCTACCTCAAGAAACAAGAAACTCCTCAAATAAACAACATAACCTTATACCTAAAGCAATTATAGAAAGAAGAAAAAAAAACCCCAAAGTTAGCAGAAGGAAAGAAATCATAAAGATCAGATCAGAAATAAATGAAAAAGAAATGAAAGAAATACAGCAAAGATCAACAAAACTTAAAGCTAGTTCTTTGAGAAAGTAAACAAAATTGATAAACCATTAGCCAGACTCATCAAGGAAAAAAGGGAGAAGACTCAAAGCAACAGAATTAGAAATGAAAAAGGAGAAGTAACACTGATACTGCAGAAATACAAAGGATCATGAGCGATTACTACAAGCAACTATATGCCAACAAAATGGACAACCTGGAAGAAACGGAAAAATTCTTGGAAAAGCACAACCTTCCAAGACTGAACCAGGTAGAAATAGAAAATATAAACAGACCAATCACAAGCACTGAAATTGAGACTATGATTTAAAACCTTCCAACAAACAAAAGCCCAGGACCAGATCACTTCACAGGGGAATTGTATCAAACATTTAGAGAATAGTTAACACCCATCCTTCTCAAACTCTGCCAAAATATAGCAGAGGGAGAAACACTCCAAAACTCATTCTACGAGGCCACCATCACCCTGATACCAAAACAAGACAAAGATGTCACAAAGAAAGAAAACTACAGGCCAATATCACTTATGAACATAGATGCAAAGATCCTCAACAAAATACTAGGAAACAGAATCAAGGAGCACATTAAAAGGATAATACACCATGATCAAGTGGGGTTTATCTCAGGAATGCAAGGATTCTTCAATATACACAAATCAATCAATGCAATACACCATTTAACAAACTGAAGGAGAAAAACAATATGATCATCTCAATAGATGCAGAAAAAGCTTTAGACAAAATCCAACCCTCATTTATGATAAAAACCCTCCAGAAAGCAGGCATACAGGGAACTTACCTCAACATTATAAAGGCCATATATGACAAACCCACAGCCAACATCGTTCTCAATGGTGAAAAACTGAAACCATTCCCTTTAAGATCAGGAACAACACAAGGTTGTCCACTTTCACCAGCAGATTTCAACATAGCTTTGGAAGTTTTGGCCGCAGCAATCAGAGAAGAAAAAGAAATAAAAGGAATCCAAATCGCAAAAGAAGAAGTAAAGTTGTCACTGTTTGCAGATAACACGGTACCATAGAGAGAGAATCCTAAAGATGGTACCAGAAAACTACTAGAGCTAATCCATGAATTTGGTAAAGTAGCAGGATACAAAATTAATGCACAGAAATCTCTTGCATTCCTATATACTAATGATAAAAAATCTGACAGAGAAATTAAGGAAACACTCCCATTTACCACTGCAAAAAAAGAATAAAATACCTAGGAATAAACTAGAACAAGACTAGTTCACAGAACTCGAACAAAACTAGTTCACAGAACTAGAACAAAAAACTTCACAATTTGTATGGAAACACAAAAGACCCCAAATAGCCAAAGCAATCTTGAGAACAAAAAACGGAGCTGGAGGAATCAGGCTCCCTGACTTCACACTACACTACAAAGCTACAGTAATCAAGACAGTATGGTACTGGCACAAAAACAGAAAGACAGATCAATGGAACAGGATAGAAAGCCCAGAGATAAACCCACACACATATATATGGTCACCTTATTTTTGATAAAGGAGGCAGGAATATAGAATGAAGAAAAGACAACCTCTTCATTAAGTGGTGCTGGGAAAACTGGTCAGCTACATGTATAAGAATGAAATTAGAAAACTCCCTAACACTATACACAAAAATATACTCAAAATTCATTAAAGACTTAAATGTAAGGCCAGACACTACCAAACTCTTAGAGGAAAACATAGGCAGAACACTCTATGACATACATCACAGCAAGATCCTTTGTGACCCACCTCCTAGACAAATGGAAATAAAAAGAAACATAAACAAATGGGACCTAATGAAACTTAAAAGCTTTTGCACAGCAAAGGAAACCATAAACAAGACGAAAAGACAACCTCAGAACAGGAGAATATATTTGCAAACGAAGCAACTGACAAAGGATTAATCTCCAAATGTTACAAGCAGCTCATGTAGCTCCGTATCAAAAACACAAACAACCCAATCCAAAAATGGGCAGAAGACCTAAACAGACATTTCTCCAAAGAAGATATACAGATTGCCAACAAACACATGAAAGGATGCTCAACAACACCAATCATTAGAGAAGTGCAAATCAAAACTACAGTGAGGTATCACCTCACACTGGTCAGAATGGCCATCATCAAAACATCTACAAACAAGAGAACAAACGTATGGACACCAAGGGGGGGAAAGCAGCAGAGGGTGGTAGTGGTGCTGTGATGAATTGGGAAATTGGGATTGACATATATACACTAATATGTATAAAATGGGTAACTAATAAGAACCTGTTGTGTAAAAAAATAAATAAAATTTAAAAAATAATTTTAAGAAAAGAAAAAAATTCTATGGTGAACTTTCGGTTGAATTAGTTCTTCTTTTATCCGTAAACTGAATTAACCGGAGCCTCAGCCAAAGCTTAAAGTACCTGTAAACAAAATCACTCTGTAGAAGAAAGTGAGAAAAGCAAAAAAAAAAAAAAAAAAAAAAAAAAAAAAATGCTGCAAACAATAAATGCTAGAGAGGGTGTAGAGAAAAGGGAATCCTCTTGCACTGTTGGTGGGAATGTGAATTGATACAGCCACTATGGAGAACAGTATGGAGGTTCCTTAAAAAACTACAAATAGAACTACCATATGACCCAGCAATCCCACTACTGGGCATAAGCCCTGAGAAAACCATAATTCAAAAACAGTCATGTACCACAATGTTCATTGCAGCTCTATCTACAATAGCCTGGAGATGGAAACAACCTAAGTGTCTGTCATCGGATGAAAGGATAAACAAGATGTGGCACATATATACAATGGAATATTACTCAGCCATAAAAAGAAATAAAACTGAGTTATTTGTAGTGAGGTGGATGGATGTAGAGTCTGTCATACAGAGTGAAGTATGTCAGAAAGAGAAAAAGAAATACCGTATGCTAACACATATATATGGAATCTAAACAAAAAAAAAGGTCTTCAAGAACCTAGGGGCAGGACAGGAATAAAGATGCAGATGTAGAAAATGGACTTGAGGATGTGGGGAGGGGGTAGGGTAAGCTGGGACGAAGTGAGAGAGTGGCATGGACATATATACACTACCAAGTGTAGAATAGCTAGTGGGAAGCAGCCGCATAGCACAGGGAGATCAGCTCGGTGCTTTGTGACCATCTAGAGGGGTGGAATAGGGAGAGTGCGAGGAAGACGTAAGAGGGAGGAGATATGGGGATATATGTATAGCCGATTCACTTTGTTATACAGCGGAAACTAACACACCATTGTAAAGCAATTATACTCCAATAAAGATGTTAAGAAAAAAAAATGAATGCCCCTAAAGCAAGTATCAAGCAATGAAGTTGGGGAATAAGCAGTCCTATGGTGAGACATATCTGAGGTGTTTTCTATAACATCTCCCAGGGTTTTCCAGTGAGATGGAGCCTCAGTTGCCCACAAGGATAAGCATCAGGCCAGGCACCTTTTAGTGGCTGCTTTCCCTTCCCTGCCTTACTTCTTCACCCTACTTCCCCAGGTTCACTCTGTGATTACCTCTTTAAAACTATTGCAGACAAATCTGTCTCAGAGTCTGCTTTAAGGGAACCCAATCTTAGACATAGGCGTATAAATTATACTACACTTGGCAAGAACTGTCCCTTGAATACAGAGTGATGGTCAAAATTCCCTAAGAAACACAATTAGTTCTGTAGTGTGATGAAACTTGTAGTTTGTTACACCTGGAGATATTTTTAAATAATATAAAAAATCTGTCACAGGTACATTCTATTCTTTCTTTGAACTTTTCAATTATCACTAATACTCTGTTCAGAGTCTACTCTATGCCTATGAAATACAGCTATCAGGACTATTTTTATATGTACAGTGTGTACACATAAAATCATGTACACAAATTACATTAAAAATAGCCTTAATTAGTAGACTATTAGCAGTAAAGTTACCTTCTTTACATAGATGTCTGTAATTAAGTTTTTCAATTAGACCACACTGAAAACTCATATTTTGTGCTTATAATTATTCCTGAAATATTGAAAAATCACACTTTATACATTAGACTATCGAGGTTTAAGTGATGGCTTTGCCACTTACTACCTGTGTGACAACGGGCAAATTATTTAACTACTATAAGGGTAGTTTTCTTATGTGGAGCAATTAAGAAGCAAAAGGTTATACCTTCTTCATAATGTGTAATAAGAATTAAATTAGATAATTTAATAATTAAATTAGACAATTAAATTAGGTAATCCATACAAAGTATTACATCTGATAATAGCAAGAGTTTGATAAATACTATCATTATTACTGTTGCTGTTATTGTTACTTTAACAGTTACTGTTTTACCTGTCAAGCCCTCTGTGGAAGGAGCTAGGGAACTAGTAGAGATGGGAACTGCATGAGAGAAAGTGAGAGACACTTATGATACATAAATGAATAAATTACGGTTTCTTCCCTTAAGGATTCACAGACCGGTGGACAAATATATAAAATAATTAGACTCAAATGAGACAAGTGACATAATAGATGGCACACAGACAATGAAAAGCCCGAAGGAAGTATGGTTAACTTTGTCTGAAAGAATGAGGGAAGTCTTTATAGATGAGTCTGTATGTTGAGAACAGATCATGTACGATCTTGAAGTGATTCTAAGAAATCTGGACATTAGCCTGCAGTCAACGTGAAGTATTTCACATATTGTTAATGATGAGGAAGACAGGATCACGTTTACATATTCCTCTGGCATCCGGGCAAATGATGCACCGAAGACAGTAGAAACGAAAGGAAAAAAGATTAGAGACTGTAATACTCTGGGGAAAAACAATGAGGGCGCTGATCTGATTTTTACTCTAAGGAAAATCAGCCTGTTTGTGATGGTGCTTGAACTGATTAAATTATACTTAGTTATTCTAGCACGTAAGCTGCTCCAAAGGAAATTGAATTCACTCTCAAAGTCAGCCCATTGGATTGGCCAAGTTGTGGTCCAGATGACTGCTTCTCATTATTACTAGAAATATTGAAGAGTATCCAGGGGGTTTTATTAAGAATCTGCAACCTGTGTATTTTAGATTTAATCTCAAGTCAGGCTGAGAATGGGAAATTTGCGAAATGGGAAGACAATGTGTCACTGTGAAACTGTGCTGAAGAAATAAGTAAAATGAAGTCAGACAATTTGTATGCTTATGGTTACAAATTTATAGGCAGCAAATTTATAAAAAGAAAATAGGGACAATTTAAAACATTTGTTGCATTAAATTTATAGGAATATGGGTGAAGATGCCTGTATTATTGCATTTCATATTGCTGTATTATTTTCAAATAAATCTTCACATAAAATTAACTTGGAGTTTAGGAATGGCTCAGAGATGAGGAAATGCCTTTGTCAAGTAACAATTTATCTAAATGAATGGAAAAAACATTCTTAAATGCACCAGAGAGATGAAAGAAATAGTTTAAATTCTTAAAAAGCTACTTGTGAGAAATGACAAATCATGAAGGCATTTTAAAAGCTGACAAAAAACCAAATCAGTCTGTAAACATTCTGCTAAACCATTCACAGTAATGAAAATAAAATTCAACAGAAAATTTCTCATAGGCTTCTAAGTTTCCCCAAAACAGAACACACACATTTTCTGATATTCTCTATTGGCATTTAATAAACTGAGAGATTTAAAAATAGATTTAGTTTAACAACATTGTTTATTTTAAACATACTTAACTGTCATTCCTTTCAGAGTTACGTTAATTTATCTTCATAATTGCATTGGTTTCACAAAAAATAAGTGGTTCTTTTGACTATAGGAATAAGCCAATTTTTAAAAAAAAATAGAGATACATGAAATAAGTACTAGACTTATTTGTGACTTTTTTTTGTCTAAAAGAGATATTTTATTGTTCATGCAAGAATGTCAACCTTTATACTGTTAGCGTTTAGGTAAACTTGCATTTAAGGTTCTTAAGACCTTCATAAACATTCTTTCCCACTGCCTAAGCTGAGTATTTAGTTTTGGACACAGTGTCAAAACTCACATTATAAAAATTCAAATTTTCAGACTGTAAGATTTGACTAGAATGTTTGAATAGAAGTATTTGCATATTTTAATCCTTAGATCATTCTGTTAGCTTATCTGAAGTATGACTTTATTTTTTGTTTTACTGGATTTTTCTATCTATTTATATTAAACAGATTAGTCAGGGTGTTATGTTATGGTCATAAATAACCCTAAATCCCAATGACTCAAAAAAGCGAATATTCTCTTTCTTGCATCTTCTGCTTATTCATCACTGGTTTGCGAGAGGGTCTCTGCCTGTTGTCACTGACAACAGCCAACATTTGGACCACTGTCAATCACTGTGCCAGAGGTCAATGAGAACAGTGATGGGTCTCAAGCTGGTAATTAAATGGTCTGTCTCTAAAACGACATAGTTCTCTCTGCTTACAAATAGCTGGTCGAAACTATTCACCCTGGCATGAGGGCCCAGGAAGTGCAATCCTATATAGTGCAGAAGAATTATAGCCAGAAATAGTGGGCAAACAACACAAATGAACACAACCATCTTAGTCTTCTGCCTTCTTCCAAATAAAAAAGGAAATAGGAAAAAGGAAACTGCCTGTTATACTATATTATATGGAAACATTAAAGAGATTCAGTTTCTTCACAAAGAAAAAAAAAAAAAACAAGAAAAACCTGATCATACATATTCGAGGTGCCCCATCTACAGAAGCATAGTTAGCTACAGGCACATTTTTAGAGCTGCAACCACACTTACGGTATCATCAAGTTTAGTCCCTCATTTAATTGAAAATTGAGACATGTTTTAGAGAGTTAAACAAAAATTATTTTAACAATCAATTTGGTAAAACAGTGTAGTGGGTGAAGAGGTTATACAGTCATGGGGCACTATTCCTGACTCAAAGAGTTTACAATTTTTTGAAAGGTATTTATAACTCACACAGCTGGATAACACAGAGCAATGAAGTAGAATCCGACATTCTTCAGTTTTGACTACATCATCTTTAGGAAATGCCATTCTATCACTGGCCTTTTAAGACATCTTTATATTAATGCAATCAATTAAATTATATAAATGCTGTAATATTTTAAAGTGAGGTAGGCAATTACTTTATTAGACCAAACATTTCTGTGAAATGTATTATCTATTCTCCATTAATACTTTTGGAAACAAAAGTTTCAATACACACTCTAAGAGGGCCTGGACCACTGAACCAATGGGCCATCTGGATCACTAGATTACACTATTAGGGGAATAAAACAAACAGACATTATGCCCACTATATCTAATATTCCTTTATTAGTGTTGTATATTTTAATAAAAATAGAGAGCTTTGCTATTTCTAGCTAATAATATTTCTACCTGAGATTATCACTAAGATTTCCTATTTTAACAAAGATGGAGTAACATGGACCATATGCACCCTTCCACTTGACCAACTAAACAGCTAGATTAAAAATATGAAACAATGGTTTTTCAAGACATTGGCCAAAAAATATAGATATCTTTAAGAAACAGGAAACAAACAAGTTTGCCTGCTTATACTCTAGACTGAAATTCCAGGCAATGATGAAGTTAGGAGAACCCCAAGTGGATCCAAGTGATCTCCCTAAATTGTGGAAATAAAGCCAAGAATCTAGGGTTATCAAGGTAGATAGAGTTTGCAGGATACAATTCTCTCTCTAAAGGAGAGAACTGTACAGAAAAAAACCTAGGAGATCTACAGAGTCCCCTTGAGTCTTCAGGTGAGTACTGATAAGTGCATGTGTGTGAAGAAACAACCCTGAACTGGGGAATGAACCACCAGAAAAGATTAGAGGGATCAATAACTCATACAGGGCATGAAATACTTCTTGTTCTCAGCAGGCATAATGGAAAAACTTATATCTCATGGTGAATTGGGTAGAGTATTGGAAAAAGGGTTAGAAAGGATGGACAACTAGCCCAAGACTAAATACAGTTCTGGTTCAACTTAACAAAGCTTTAGAGCAATACTTAACAGTATCAAACTGTTTCTAAGTTATTGTATTGTATCACAGGTAAAAGCTCAATTATACTTACAGGAATATCAAAATATTTTATACCTTAAAAAGTAAAATTCAAATGTCTGACAACCAAGAGAAACTACAAACCTTTCAAAGAAGCAGGAAAATAAGAAATCAAATGAAAAATCATTTAAGTGAAATTGACACAGAAATGACACAGATGATAGACTAGGCAATGATATTAAAACAGTTATTGTGGCTGTCTTCCAGATGTTCAAGAAGCTAAAGGAATACACGAACATGTTAAGAGTCACAGAAGATATTAAAAATGCCCAAATACAACTTCTAGAGGTAAAACTACAGTATATGAGATGAAAAATACATTGGACAAAATTTAAGGCAGCGGGGCTTCCCTGGTGGCACAGTCGTTGAGAGTCTGCCTGCCAACGCAGGGAACATGGGTTCGAGTCCTGGTCCGGGAAGATCCCACATGCCGCGGAGCAACTAAGTCCATGCGCCACAACTACTGAGCGTGCATGTCTGGAGCTTGTGCTCCGCAACAAGAGAGGCTGCGATAGCGAGAGGCCCGCGCACTGTGATGAAGAGTGGCCCCCGCTTGCCACAACTAGAGAAAGCCCTCGCACAGAAACGAAGACCCAACACAGCAAAAATAAATAAATAAATAAATAATTTTTAAAAAATTTAAGGCAGATTAGGTATTGCCAAAGAAAAGATCAGTAAACTTGAAGACATGAAAATAGAACTGTCCAAAATTAACAAAAAAGAGGAAAAAAAGAACATAAAATGAACAGAGCATCAGTATTGTGGGACAACTTCAAGAGGCCTAATGTGTGTGTACTTAAAGTATCCAAAAAGAAGGCAAGGGAGACATAAAAAAGTATTTGAAGATACATATGAAAGTTTTGAAGATTTAATGAAAATGTGAAGCACTAAGCTTCAAAAGGCCAATGAAATCTGAGCACAATAAACATGAAGAAAACTACATTAATGCCTACCATAATTCAACTGTTAAAATCAATGATAAAGAGACCATCTTAAAAGTAATCAGAGAAAAAAGACACATAAGTCTAGTGGAAAATGGCTAATAGTGACAGCAGACTTCTTGTGAAAAATGATGCAAGACAGTATGGGAGTGGACAAACATCTTTAAGTACAGAAAAGAAAAATTCAAAAAAAGAGAAAAAAAATCAACCTAGTTTTCTTTAGTCAATGAAAATACATTTAAAAGACAAAGGTAAAATAAAAAAATTTCAGACATGCAAATATTGATCAGGAGACCCCCACAAAAGTAAATGTTACAGGAATTTCTTCAGAACAATTAAATGGAAGTCTATATATAGACAAAAAATAAAAAGCAACATAAAAGAATTTTGTGGGCACCCTGGAAGAGACAGCACAGCAGAAACCCTTACACTAAATAGCTCTGTTGCAAAAGCTCCATGTCAGCAACTGCAATTAAGAGACCTAGGGCTCACTTCCCCCACCATGCCCACAAAAAGAGGGCAGGCCAACAATGTTGGACTCCAATCACCCTAACACAGCTCACATTTAGGGTGAAGGTTCCAAGGCAGACTAGTTTCCTCCTAAGATAAGGAAAAAGACAAGGATGTCTGCTCTCACCACTTTTATTTAACATTGTACTGGTACTTCTCCTCAAAGAAATTAGGCAGGATAATAAAATAAAAGGCATTCAAATAGAAAAGAAAGAATTAAAACTATTTCTACTTGTATATGACATGACATTATATATTCTAAATAATACACACACGCAAAAACACATACAAACACACCTGCACGCAAATTAGAATAATCTCAGTAAAGTTGCCGAATACAAGCTCAATATACAAAATCAAATGTACTTCTATAGGTGAGCAATAAAAAATGTTAAAAATAAAATTAGGATGATAGCGTCATTTGCAATAGCATGAAGAAGAAATTACTTAGAAAAATATTTAACAAAACAAGCTCAAGACTTGTATGCTAAAAACTACAAATCACTATTGAAAGAAATTACAGGGCCATCTAAATAAATGGAAACACATCCTGTGCTCTGGATCAGAAAACAATAGTAAGATGGCAATATTCCCCAAATTTGTGTACAGATTCAACACAAACCACAAAAAAATCCCAGGTGTTTTTGTTTTATGACAAATTTATTCTAAAATTCATATGGTTATGTAAGTGTTATGAATCAGCTGTATTCTCCATAAATTCATCTGCTCAAGTCTTAGCCTCAGTACGTCAGAATGTGACTGTATTTAGAAATAGGGTCTTAAAAGAGGTAATTAACTTAAAATGAAGTTATTAGGGTGGACCCTAAATCAACATGAATGGTGTTTTTATGAGACAAGAAAATCTGGACACAAACAGACATCGAGAGAAGACCAGGTGAACACACAGGGTGAAGATGGCCATCTACATGTACATGAGAAGGGTCTTAGAAAAAACTAAACCTGCTGACATCTTGACCTCAGACTATGATCCGGAATCGTGAGAAAATAAATTTCTATTGTTTAAGTCACACAAAATAAGAATTTTGTGGGAAAATGATAAAATTACTATTTTATTTTACTTAAATCATTTAAAAAGATAAGTGATTAGTCTATAGCAAATGTAATAGCAACATATTTTGACATTTATAACATGAGTTGAAACAAAATACATGGCAACAATAACATAAAGGCCAGAAGTGGAGAAATGGATGTATACTGTTGTCTGGTTCTTTTACTACAAATGAAGTCACATAATATTACTTAAAAGCAGACCATGATACATTGTTATATTCCATCAGCATTAAAGCAACACTAAAATAATACAACATAAATTAAAATAACATAGTTATATCTACTATGCCCTCCCCCAAAGAAGAATAAATGGAATGATTACATATGTAATTAATTCAAAAGAAGTTAGAAACAGAAGAAAGGGAGAAAAGGCTTAATGGTTTATAAATAGAAAAGCAATAGTAATGTGATATATTTGGGTAAAACATATCAAAAATTATATTCAATGTAAATGGTCTAAACATGCACATAAAAAGCAGACTGATCTCTGTTGCCTCCAAAAAACTCATTCTTAATGTAAAGATGCAAATAAAAGTAAATGCACAGAATATATACAATGCCAACACTAATAAAAAGAAAGCTAAAGTGGCTTTAATATAGCCAACAGAATAGATTTCAAAGCAAAGAATAGTGCCAAGATATAAAAGTTTATTTCTTCATAAAAGGTCAGTTTATCAGGAGGACATAACAATCCAAATATTTATGCAGCTAATAATAGAAATATATGAAGCAAAAGTTGAGAGAACTGCAAGGAAATACAGATAATCCAAAAATTACAAGAAGTTTACTCTTTGGATTTATTTTGAAATAACAAATCTTCATAATAATAATAATAAATCTTCTTTTCCAGTTAAGGTGAAAGCTTAGATTATTGATTTAAGGCCATTTTTCATTCTTTTTACAAGCATTGAATTATAGATGATTAAAATAAGTTTATTCTAAGTACTTCTTTAAATATATCAAAGTTTTAAGAAATATTTTTATTTCAAAATATTTTCTAATTTCCCTTGAAACTTCCTTTTTGATATACTGATTACTTTAAAATGTGCTTTTTACTTCCAATTGAATGGCAATATTCCTGTTATCTTCCTGTCATTTAATTTTCAATTTAATTCTATTATTATGGGCAGAGAATATACTTTGTATGATTTCAATCTTTTCAAACTTGTAGTCTTTGTTTTATGACCCAGGATATGGCCTGACTTGATGAGTGTTTCATGCACACTTGAGAAAAATATATATTCTGCTGTTTTGAGGTTGAGTTTTTTTCTGTTTTATCTTTACATTTTATATTTTCCCTTTTCTACATTCTTTGGGTTATTTTTCCATCTTTTAGTACTCTATTTTAATGCATCCATTGTGATTTTGATGTTATTTTGCATAATATTTTAGTGGTAGCTTTAGGGATTACAAAATACATACTTTCTGTTTCAAGTCTATTTAAAATTAATACTGTACCACTTCACTTTTATATAATATACAAATCTTATTACCATATAGGTCCCTTTACACCCTCTTTTTTATGGTATAGTTGTCTTACATGTTTATATACATGGAAAACCATCAGGAATATTGTATTTTTGTTTTAAACTGTCAAACATGTTCTCAGGAACTCAAGAACTCGGCATTATTTTATTGCTATTTTGAATTCTCATGTCCTTCCCTCCTCCACCTATTGCTATTTTTTTCAACACTGTCAATTAGCTGGACCATACATCTGTATAGGTCTGATAGTTGAGTTCAGTGGGATGACAGTAGCATGTGTTTACTCCTTCTTCTCCAGAAATCAGAATGCTGTTGGCAGGCTATTAATTACAGATGTGACATACATTTTTTTAAATAAATTTATTTATTTTCTTTTTGGCTGCGTTGGGTCTTCGTTGTTGCCCACGGGCTCTTCTCTAGTTGTGGCGAGCGGGGACTACTCTTCGTTGCGGTGCGTGAGCTTCTCAATGCAGTGGCTTCTCTTGTTGCAGAGCACAGGCTCCAGGCGCACGGGCTTCAGTAGTTGTGGCACGTGGGCTCAGTAGCTGTGGCTTGTGGGCTCTAGAGCACAGGCTCAGTAGTTGTGGCTCATGGGCTTAGTTGCTCCACAGCATGTGGGATCTTCCCAGACCAGGGCTCGAACCTGTGTCCCCTGTATTGGCAGGCAGATTCCTAACCACTGCGTCACCAGGGGAGCTCCAGGTGTCATATACTTGATAGCTATAGTGATATTCAGATTTTCTGCTTCATTTTAGGACAGTTTCCATTGAATTGTCGAGAAAATTTTATATTTCACCTAAGTGTCAAATTTTTTGCATGATGATGTTTATAATATCCCTTTATTATACCTTAAATGTCTATTGGAAGTTGAATAATACCGACTCTTTCATACTGATAGTGGTACTTGGTAGTTTCTCCCTCTTTTGTTTTTCCTTAGAGATAATTGCTGGGGATTTAGAAATTTTATTAATCCATTCAAAATTCTAAATTTTGAAATTATAACCTTTTTGGCAGTCACTGATTTATTATTTCCTTTTTTATACTTATTTACCTAGATGATTAATTTGAAATTTTTCATACTTAAACATTAAAACCTATACATTTTCCTATAAGCAGTGCTTTATATGTAAAGCCTATACAGAAGCTTTGGGATGTAGTTACATTAACATTCCACTTGAAATACTTCTTAATTTTTCCAGTTTCACATTTGACTTGTAGGTAATTCATAAATGTGTTATTTAATTTCTAAATATTTGCAACTTTTCTGCATATATTATTATTATTGATTTTTAATTTAATTCAAATTTGGTCAGAGAACATATTCAGTATTATTCAATCTGTTGAAATTTATTGAGAGTTGTTTATTCATAAACGTAGGTCTATTTGGGTAAATATTCCACGTACCACCGAAAAACAAGGTTGATTACGAAATTATTGACTGTAGGATTCAATAAATGTAAGTAAATTAAGCCAACTTACTGATTTATATATATACACACACACACCCACACACACGCACATATATATCCTTCATGTGAAACATATAACACTTGGGACATTTTTCATGTAATGCTAGATGTACTGAAATGTTATTGCATAGTAATGATAATAATAAACAGGGAGGGAGTTATATTTTGGGCTTCCTTTAGGGCCCAACATTTGAAATATTTATGGTTTTGTTCTATTTTGTAATAATCATGAAAATCCTCTGAAATGGTGATAAAGACAGTGCCAACCCACTTCCAGTCAGTTTAACTGGGATACGTGTGGGAGGGAAAACAATTCAAAATACTACAGTGTTTCACCTCATGGCTATTGCAGACTAGGTTTTTTTGTTTTTTTCTTTGTACCTTTTGACCACCTTTTGATACATTTACAAGTGCCAGTTTACAGCACCTTGGACAGACCCCAAATTAAGTGATTTATTACCTGTCTATCAAAAATCCTTATAAAATGGTTTTCCTGAAAGATGACAATTCAGACAATTGTGTGAAGTTCTGTTTTAAACAGATTTCCTAACAAGATTATCAGAATAGCTAAGTGTATTATTGTTAGTGAACCACAATTTTTAAAATCTTATCAAAGAAATCATTCACGTTCAGGAAGGGAAGAAAACTTCTTTATTTTCTTTTAACTTTATGCCATTGTATGCCTTCTTGCAAAGCCATTTTGGTTCACCTAAAGTTCTCTCAGTCTCATTCTCAATTGTAACAGAATAAGATGTCATCCTGGCATCTGGCTACTGACAAGCAGACTATACAGTGTATCTGTATGTCATTTCCAAGCATCAATTTACATAGTAATTGTTTTAATGTCAGCTTATTCAATTTTCAATGGCTAGTTTTAGTCACACTGTTTTTCTGTTCTAATCTTGCCATGCCAGTTGGGTTTGATAAAGCAATGATAACTGGTTAACTTATTTGCCTTTGACAGGCCTGAAAAATTAGTTTGGGCTGCTGAATATATAACGTGGAAGGTATGAGTGACTTGGGCAAGAAAAATGTTGGCGGCATTGTAGTGTCTGGAGTCAAATTAGGGCTCTGAAGATCTGGTGGAAGCTGAGGAAATCAATATCTATTAAAAGTTGGGGCTGACTGCTGGAGGGAAACACCAGTTATAGGGGTCATTTTACACATACGGAAGTAGTGATGTTTTTATCATATGGGATTAAATTTAAGCCAGAATAATGAACTAAATATTTTTAAATATTAAGAACTAACTTCTCCACTTTTGTAGAGAAGAAAAAGAATGCTTTCCACAGCAGCAGTTCCAGATTTTTAATGGAATTTTATCAGAAAATACGTGTTTCTGTTACTGAAACAGTTGAATCTCACAAAAAAATAATAGGTACTTATCACTACACACCAGTTAGAGAACCCTAGAGATTCATACTTATTACATGGATTCAGATGAGAAGGTCTACCAGAGTAATTAATCGCTTGATTTGGTAAAAACGAAGTAAATAACATTATTTGACTAGGAGAAAACTGAAAGTGATTTATCTTTTTTTCCAAACAGCTTTAGGGAGATATTCACATACCATCTAATTTATTTGTTGTACCAGTTAAAGTGTACAATTCATTGATTTTTAGTTTATCCACAGATATGTGCAACCATTAGCACAACAGATTTTAGAATATATTCATCAACTTAAAAAGAAATCTCATAGCCTTAGTTATAACTCCCCTGTTCTTTATCCACTCACAGCCCTAGAGACCACTGTTTACTTTCTGTTTCTCAGAGTTTCCTCTTCTGGACATTCATACAAATAAAATCATATATTACGTGGAATTTTGGACCTGTTTTTTTCATTTAGCATAATGTTTTCAATGTTAATCCAAGATGTAGCATTTATAAGTATTTTATTCCTTTTCAAGACTGAATAATCTTCCATTTTGTGAATATACCACATTTTGTTTATCCAGTGATTTACTGGTGGATATCTGGGTTGTTTCCACCTTTTGACTACTGTGAGTAATGCTGCTCATTCATGTGTACATTTTGTATGGACATGCTTTCATTTCTCTTGGGTGTATTCCTAAAAGTAGAACTGCTGGGTCATATGGTAACTCTGTGTTTAATTATTTGAGGAACTACTGGAGTACTTTCCAAAGCACTGACACCATTTTACATACCCACTAGCAGCGTACAAGCGTTCTAATTTCTCCACATCGTCACCAACATTTATTATCTGACTTCGCGGTCCCAGTCATTGTAGTGGGTGTTAAGCAGTATCTCAGTTTGGTTTTGATTTGTATTTCCCAGATAACTAATGATGTGAAGCATTTTTCATGAAGCTATTGGCAATTTTCATATCCTCCTTGAAGAAATGACTATTCAGATCATATGCCCGTATTTCAATGGGGTTGTCTTTTTGTTATTGAATTGTAAGAATTCTTTATATATTCTAGATACAAGTCCCTTATCAGATACATGATTTGCAAATATTTTCTCCAGTTCTCTGGGTTTCGTTTTCCCTTCCTGATTCTGTCCTTTGAAGCATAAAAGTTTTTAATTTTGATGAAGTCCAATTTATCTATTTTTTCTTTTGTTCCTTGTGCTTTTGGTATCGTATCTAAGAATCCTTTCTCAAATCATAGGTCATGAAGATTTACTACTGTGTTTTCTTCTGAATCTTACAGTTTTAGCTCTTATATTGAGGTCATTGATACATTTTGGGCTCATCTTTTGTGGTCTGAGGTAAGGGTCCTACATCATTCTTTTGCAAGTGGCTACCTGGTTGTCCCAGAAGCACTTGTTTAGATGATCATTCTTTTCACATTGAATGGTTTTGGCACCCTTGTCAAAAAGTCAATAGATCGTGGATGTACAAAACTATTTCTGGACTCTCTGTTATATTCTGTTCATCCATGTATCTATCCATATAACACACGATGCTGATTACTGTTGACTTGTAATAAATTTGAAATCAGGAAGTGGGTGTTATCCTATTTTGTTGTTGTTCTTCAGGATTGTCCTGGATATTCTGGGTCCCTTGCAATTTCATATGAATTTCAGAATCAGCTTGTTGACTTTTTTTTGTTTTTCTAACATCTTTATTGGAGTATAATTGCTTTACAATGGTGTGTTAGTTTCTGCTGTATAACAGAGTGAATCAGCTATACGTATACATATATCCCCAGGTCCCTCCATCTTGCGTCTCCCTCCCACCCTCCCTATCCCACCCCTCTAGGTGGTCACAAAGCATAGAGCTGGTCTTCCTGTGCTATGTGGCTGTTCCCACTAGCTATCTATTTTACATTTGGTAGTATATATATGTCCATGCCACTCTCTCACTTCGTCCCAGCTTAACCTTCCCCCTCCCTGTGTCCTCAAGTCCATTCTCTATGCCTGTGTCTTTATTTCTGTCCTGCCCCTAGGTTCTTCAGAACCTTTTTTTTTTTTTAGATTCCATATATATGTGTTAGCATATGTTATTTGTTTTTCTCTTTACTTACTTCACTCTGTATGACAGACTCTAGGTCCATCCACCTCACTACAAATATCTCAGTTTCATTTCTCTTTATGGATGAGTAATATTCCATTGTATATCTGTGCCACATCTTCTTTATCCATTCATCTGTTGATGGACACTTAGGTTGCTTCCATGTCCTGGCTATTGTAAATGGTGCTGCAATGAACGTTGTGGTACATGACTCCTTTTGAATTATGGTTTTCTCAGGGTATATGCCCAATAGTGGGATTACTGGGTCATATGGTAGTTCTATTTCTAGTTTTTTAAGGAACCTCCATACTGTTCTCCATAGTGGCTGTATCACTACATTCCCACAAACAGTGCAAGAGGGTTCCCTTTTCTCCACACCCTCTCCAGCATCTATGGTTTGTAGATTTTTTGATGATGGCCATTCTGACAGGTGTGTGGTGATACCTCACTGTAGTTTTGATTTCCATTTCTCTAATGATGAGCAATGTTGAGCATCCTTTCATGTGTTTGTTGGCAATATGTATATCGTCTTTGGACATTTCTCCAAAGCTTGTCAACTTCTAAAGTGAAGTCAGCTGGGATTCTGACAGGGATTTCTTCAAATCTGTGGCTCTGCTTGGAGTGTTCTGCCGAGTTAATATTAACTCTTCTGATTCACAGACATGGGATGTTTCTTCATTTCTGCAATTTCTTTCAACAGCATTTTGTAGTTTTCAAAGTGTAAGTTTTACATCTCTTTTGTTCAATTTATTCCTAAGTATTTTATTCATTTTGATTTTATGGTGAATTGAGCTCTTTGGAGGTATTTTCAGATTATTCACTGCAAGTGTATAAAACTAAAATGATTTTCATATACTGATGTCATACTCTAATACTTTGCTGACATTATTAGTTCTACTAGTTTTCTCAGCAGATTCCTTATGGTTTTCTATACATTGATAGAAGATTATGTCATCCGCCAATAGAGAAGTTTTAACTCTTCCTTTGCAATTTGGATCCCGTTACTTCTTTTTCTTGCCTAATTGCCTGGACTATATTGTACAGTACAATTTTGTATAGAAGCAGTGAGACCAGACATCCCTTTCACCCCATGATCATAGGGGCAATATATCCAGTCTTTCATCACTAAGTATGATGTTAGCTTTCCAAAAATGGCAGATTTCCCCACATTTTTAAACAAATAACCTTAACTATTAATCCTTACCTCTTATCTCATTAAACTTCCATGAGTGGAAATATTTATAATGAAGAGGGAACAAATTTAGAATTCCTACTGCAATATTAATCTTACAGAACAAAATGCATCAATACGTCAATTTCCATTTTCTTTAAGAAATTAAAATTGCGAATCTATTTGCGTTTCTCAAACTTACGCTTTCGGTTTTATTTATTTGATCCTTATCATGGTTACAAAGGATATACTCTGAAATTTAACAGATATGATTCTGACTAGAGGTTATTTTTGTTTTGTTTGTTTTTCTGGACTTATTCAATGCCTAACACTTACTTAATATTAATCACGTGATGAACATTATATCATGGGTTGAAGATCACAGAAAATCAAAGTCTTATTGTCAGGGAGCCACTGTTCCAGTGGAAGGCACCAGCCAAAATTTCCAATTCATAATATAGTAGAATAAATCTAAATATTGTGTATGTGCAATGTCCTATGAGAACAGCTAAAATCATCTGGCAGGCTGCTATTAAAGTAAATGAGATTAATTTTGCAAAAGAGAGCATTTTAAAATAAATAAATTGTAGTAATTTGAAACAGTGTAAAAGTATAGATAACTCTGGAATCTAGTTGCTAATCAGGAAATGAGAGTACTCCCTTTGATAGCTCAGCTGGTAGAGCAGAGGACTGTAGCATTTCTCAGTATAGTCACCCTTAGGTCACTGGTTCAATTCTGGCTAGAAGGAGGAGTTGATGTTTTACTAACACAACATTGTAAATCAACTATACTAGAATAAAAATTTTTTAAAAAAACTTTATATATGGGAACAAAAGCAATGAGAGTACTTCAAGCATCTGAGACTTTAAAATTTCACAATGAAATTTCTATATGAGTATCTTAGTTTGTAAGTAGATAACACAAACAACTAGGCGTGGAATATCTACATAGACTCTGTTGTATCTATATTTTTTCCTTTATAGATCTAAATATAATTATCAAACAGTAGACCAATACAGAAATAACCATCATAATAAATGGCTTTTGACCTTTGACTTTCGTCATTTTAATAATTCTGATGTTAACATAGGACTATGGTGTAAGACACCATCTTTTTTCAGTTATGGAAAAATTCCCATATCTAAACACTAAAACTCTATGATTATTCAAATGTTAAAAAATAATAATCTGATAAGACTGACTCCATGATCAATTCTGGTCTTCTAGTTTGATGTCAAACTTCCAAAAACTAGCTGCTTTTCTGTGAGCTCAATAATTTTTACTTTTCCAGTGGAACTTTAAAATTTGGATGGCTTTGCAGTCACACTGACTGGAGATGCTGACTTTGCCACCAAGGTCACACACAACCGAAATAACTGTCTCAGTTTAAAGCACATTGCTATTTCCCAGTGATGCCATGAAAGTGTACAGTGATGACTGCCTAGTGAAAACCTAGCAGTTTAACACATCTCTAATTACGATTTTTCTCTATCACTGATGTTGTGATGCAGTCTCATAGTTAGCTACTATTCTCTTGAATAGATGCGTTCAATTTGGAGCTTTATATACTTGGGGTAATAAAATTACATAAAATTAAAAATACATGTGATAATACAAAAAAATATATATATATATATTCAGGACTGAAATAGACGTCCCATGAATGACAATAATGATCAATCATTAATTCATACTTGATTTTCCAGTTTCTTTGTGTAATTTAAAA
This sequence comes from Monodon monoceros, assembly GCF_005190385.1. Taxonomy (NCBI): domain Eukaryota; kingdom Metazoa; phylum Chordata; class Mammalia; order Artiodactyla; family Monodontidae; genus Monodon; species Monodon monoceros. The sequence goes on along the minus strand of NW_021703782.1, from coordinate 4,837,811 downwards.
AGCAATTACAGTTTTTGGATCTTAACGAGCTAGTACACCGCAACTCATTATAATTTCAACCTTTATATTTTTATCCTGATTTGAAGCAGGATAACACAGTAATAAGCGACTAGGTTTCCGAGTTTGAGAGCCCTGGTTTGGAGTCAAATTTACATCAATTACCAGCAATGGTGACATTGGAAAAGTTATATAACATACTTAGGGTATTTTTAGAAGGCTCTGTGTGTGTGCACAACTTCCCACCGCTACTCTTTCACACCCCCATGCCCTTGTGTTCGTCCACATTCTACCTTTCAACAAATCTGCTTTATGATCTGTCATTCACTCCAGAGATGAGATGTCTGACAACTCTTGAACTGTTGTCTATCCTTCGAGGATTTTCCTTTCAACAGGGATACATCTTTAGTTATAGTGGTAAAAACTCTTCCATGTCTTTCAGGCTTTAGCCAATGGAAGAGATACTTGTGTACATTTCTGTTGTTATTCTATCATGGCTTTTCTTTAATGGCCCTGAGAAACAGACGAATGTACTAATGGCTACACTAGGTTGCATAAGCCGGTTTTCAAAAAATATTCAAATAATTATTCAGTTCTTCAAAACAATTGCAGTTTTGAAAGGTTACTTCCTATCTGTTCCTGGTCATTCCTCCCTCAATCTGCTGTTTAGGAGTTAACTATTTTGTCTTTTTTCAGTTATACTGAGACATACACTACGCTAGAGCAGCATTTGATTCAAAGGATACACTTCCAGCCTCTTCCAGGGCAGTATTCCCACCTGACTGGAGCGCACAAGTCCTTTAGCTTAATCTGCTTCAGAATTGACTTGTGAACCTGTTGAAGGAAGATACTTCATCAAATTCACAAGTAAATCATAATGAAAACATGAAAGGAAGGCAGTGCCTCCCCAGCTTTTGAGGAGCCTTTGAACTTGAGAAATTTTAAGAAAATCCTTGCACATTTTTGGATGGCTAACCTCAAACATTTCTGTGGATGAGTTCTAACATTCAATGGCCCAGAGTCAGAGCAGTTAAATCACACTTTCTATTTCACACACAATTAAAATAAATACCAACCTATCACATTCACTACACTATATTAAAATACATTGGACACACATAATTATTTTTCCTAATAAACTCAAATCTGACTCCCAAAATTTAATCGCTTTTGCAATTTATGTGTTTGAATTGCAGTTCACTTGATCTCTTTATATTTTATCTCCTCATGATATGAATGCAAAAGGAGGAAGGAAATGAGAAGGAGAATCATCAGAAGAAAAAGAAATAACTGAATAGATCATGGTGCAGCTGATTTGGTAAAACTGACACCAATCGTATTTATCTTAATACTCTGTGAAAGACATGAAGAAAGTTAGCACCCTGACTTAGAAAAGTGGGTAAGTAGAAAATCAGAATGACAACTGCCTGGTTCAGCGTCACGGTCCAAGTCAGGAAAGTTAAGTTTTTAATAATTATTATTCAACATAATTTCCAGAAGGCATGACTAGACTTAGAGTCTAACTGAAAAAGAAAAATTACTCAAAATCTGTGTATATCGAGAATTTGCCTTTCTCTTTGTATACAAAGTAGATACTGTGCCCTATTCATCCAGGGAGGAGGTCCTTTCCCTCCACAGATGGTCCCGGGTGGAGGGGCAGCTGTTACGCTAACACCCCACCCTCTCTCCATCCATCCTCCCAGACGTCCCTTCCAGGAGGAGGAAAGACACATGACTGCTGAGTTTGAGTTACAGGGTTTATCATGCTTGGCTCAGCTTCTGCTTCAGTTTTGTGCACGGGAACCCACTTGCGTGCAGAGACCAGACATCTCCCTCTGCCCTCCGTGCCCGAAGTTCTACATTTGTCCTTTCTCGGCAATGTCTGTGACTGGAAGGCTGAATGCGCCTCCTTCTGTTAGAAATCACGCTTGGCCCAGGTCTAAACCACACCCACCAATAGACTCTGATCAATGATAAAGGTAAGGGCTTCCCTGGTGGCGCAGTAGTTGGAATCCGCCAGCCAATGCAGGGAACATGGGTTCGAGCGCTGGTCCGGGAAGATTCCACATGCCGCGGAGCAACAAAGCTCGTGTGCCACAACTACTGAGCCCACACATCACAACTACTGAGCCTGTGCTCTAGAGCCCACGAACCACAACTACTGAGCCCATGTACCACAACTACTGAAGCCTGCACTCCTAGAGCCTGTGCTCCGCAACAAGAGAAGCCACCGCAATGAGAAGCCCGCGCACCGCAATGAAGAGTAGCCCCTGCTCGCCACAATTAGAGAAAGCCCGCACGCAGCAACAAAGACCCAATGCAGCCAAAAATAAATAAATAAATTAGTAATAATAATAATAAAGGTAATACTTTACTTTCAAACCATTTCTGAGACAATCCCTCCATTGGTTTTGAAATTGCGCAGACAGCAGGGTTGTGATGGCTTAATCTGATATATCTGCAACACTGCTGAGAGCAATCACATAATGCTATCATGACAAGAGGTTGTCAAAATTCTCCTAAATGTTTTCAAGAGATGAGATCTCTCAGAATTTTCTATTAAAATTCAATATCTTGTTTGTTTTCAAGGCATGAAGCTAAAACTTCCTTATCTTGGGAATGTAAGTTAAACGAAAAGGAACATTTAAATGAAAAGGAACAGCCACAATTCAGAGTAGAACTACTTTAACTCAAAAATATCCCAGCTACTCAGCCACCTTATAACTGCATCGTAATTAATGTGGATGCATATGAACAGGTATCTGGATTCTTTTATAAGAGCAAAGAATGAACCTTACATCAATGATGCATTTACCTGAATTCTCTGCAAAGTTGATCTCAACTCTCTACAAAGCTGATCTCAACTCTCCAATTATTCATGACTCTTATGTGTCCTAATCTCACATACTTCCTGTTTTCATAAATGTAATTTCTTCCTACACACATTAATTCTAGCATGGTTTGGGAGTACTTGTGGTAACTGCTGATACATGTATTCATATCCAGGGAGTAATACTTGCTCAACTATTCTTTAGTTTTCCCTTGTTAACAATATATTCATGCATAAGTTTATCAGAATTTCTTTTCTATGCAGGTCATCCTTCCATGGTTTTCTTCCCCCTTATTTTATATGTATTTTGTACTCTAAATACAAGTTTTAGAGTCAAAATAAGATGTTCTACAGCATACAAAGGTGTGACATCCCAATGGGTGACTGAATACAAAGAAAATGCACAGTCAAAATACAGTTGAGGGGCTTCCCTGGTGGCACAGTGGTTGAGAGTCCGCCTGCCAATGCAGGGGACGCGGGTTCGTGCTCCGGTCCGGGAAGATCCCACATGCCGCAGAGCACCTGGGCCCGTGAGCTATGGTCGCTGAGCCTGCGTGTCTGGAGCCTGTGCTCCGCAACGGGAGAGGCCACAACAGTGAGAGGCCCGCGTACCGCAAAAAAAAAAAAAAAAAAAAATACAGTTGAGGAAAAACTAACCAGGCCAGCCAGATATCCAGTGACTGGACATTTGTCATGCAGAAGCTCTCATAGTAAAATTCTTATCGACATTGCATTAGATAAAACAGAAAAAATAAGATGTTCTAAGGACAGGTTGAACTCAGGTGCTCTGAGATTGAGCCGAGGTACTATGGATATAGACATAATTAGGGAGTAACTGGAAAAAAAAAGTGAGTATTTAAACTATCAACATATAGATACTTCTCCAAAAAAGTACAAAAGTCAACCAAAAGTGTCAGGCTATGACGATGGAAGAAGAGGTAGAAAATTTGACAAGACCAAAGCAAAGATGGCATGAAAAACTAAAATGTAATTTACAAGATAAGGGGATGCTAAAAATAACTGGAAAAAAACCACAAGAAATTCAAAATGTAAGTTAAAAGACTGAAATTTATTATTAGGATATAAGTAAAAATGTTCTTGTTCTGTATAGATTTAAATTACTGCACACATGCCAACTGACTTTCCTTTATCTATGCTTCCTACTTAATGGGAATCTATTACTGATTCAATGAAATAACAAGGCCAAAAGAAAGCTGGTCATTGTTATGCTAGTGAAGAAGTAAGCAGTGAGACAAATAAAAGTGCTCTCTGGATTGGGATTTCTGAAGTAATTCATGTTCTAAATATTCCTCACAGTGGACTAGACTGTGCACTAAGCATGTCAAAGCACCTAGAACCATGAACATTTTTAAGAATATGAAGAGGTAAAGAGCATGGGCATATACACAGAGAGTCATCTATCATGTAGAACAGTGTAGTGGGAACCACGATGATGTGTTTTGGAATAACGATCAAGTTCAGGAAAATTGCAAGATGGTATTCCCGGCTATTTTCCACTGCAAAATCCTAAAGCAAAGAAAAATAACGTCCTCTCTCCTGGCACTCTGAGCCGGTAGTTGGAATTGGCTGACTGCAAATGCAAAGTTTCTTAGAACTGTTACGTTTGATTATAAAAGTCACACACATTTTGCATTGTCTTCCACAGATTGTCAATATAAACGAGCCATGGTCAATTACCTGCAGCCTCCTTAAATTGATAACACTGGAATCTGTGTCCAGCTGCTTTTACAATTTGAAGGACAGAGTTACATACTCCTGTAATTATCTATGCCTGCATCGTGGGAAGCATAACCGAGGTCAAAAGCATAGGACTTTAAACAGCGGGATCCCTGTAAGACTTTCTTTGGCTTCCGGTTTCCTGCAGGTGGCACGCTGACAAAATCAGAGGCATCATCTCATCTCGCTTCCTGCATTACTGAGAGTCAGAAACTGGACAAACCAAGTAAATGACCATTCCTGGGATCTCACACTTAACATGCTGCTGGCATGCTTCTCCAATCTTCTGTTAAGACTGTTTGTTTGTTTGAGTTCTCTTCTTGGTATCATTTTACTAGCGTCTGTCCTATTACATACCCAGCCTCAGGAAGTAAGAATATGGTCACACACCATGTTTTAGCCATATTTTTCTTCCCTAACATTTAGAAAAATACCCTCCTATACTATAAATTTAGTAGCTCTGATAAAAGTTTCAAAATGTTTTTCTTTCCATTTTTCCATCTTCTTCTCCATTATTGCCTAAGAATATCTCTTCTCAAAAGGTGGTCGTGGCATTAAAAGTATACTCTCTGTGGAGAACGGTAACATCAGCTTTCTTTTGACTTCCATGATTTTCTGCACTGTTTTCAACTGCAAATATTTCCACCTGAATACACATGAAAAGATTAGCAATGTCGGGGTGGAGTGGATGGAAATTATGCTTTGAGCATATTTATTATGCCAATAATGCAATTTAATGCATCTTTGATGGTGTGCAATTAGGTATTAAAATTTCTCATAACTAGAAACGTTCTCGGTAGTGGGAATTACCGTAGATAATTTCAGGTGACATGGGAATAATTTTGCTAGATAGAAGGTGTAGTCCAATATATGAAGCATTCAGCTTAGGGGAAAATGGATTTTTTCTTCACATTAATTCTTCGCTTAACACTATTGGGAAAAGCAAATTCACATAAAACCTAAGGAGCAAACCAGTAATTTTTTTATATTTTAAAAATCCCTATCAAACTACCACTGGCATTTTTCACAGAACTAGAACAAAACATTTCACAATTTGTATGGAAACACAAAAGACCCCGAATAGCCAAAGCAATCTTGAGAACGAAAAATGGAGCTGGAGGAATCAGGCTCCCTGACTTCAGACTATACTACAAAGCTACAGTAACCAAGACAGTATGGTACTGGCACAAATACAAAAAGATGGATCAATGGAACAGGATAGAAAGCCCAGAGATAAACCCACGCACATATGGTCACCTTATCTTTGATAAAGCAGGCAGGAATGTACAGTGGAGAAAGGACAGCCTCTTCAATAAGTGGTGCTGGGAAAACAGGACAGGTACATGCAGAACTATGAGATCAGATCACTCCCTAACACCATACACAAAAATAAGCTCAAAATGGATTAAAGACCTAAATGTAAGGCCAGAAACTATCAAACTCTTAGAGGAAAACATAGGCAGGACACTCTATGACATAAATCACAGCAAGATCCTTTTTGACCCACCTCCTAGAGAAATGGAAATAAAAACAAAAATAAACAAATGGGACCTAATGAAACTTAAAAGCTTTTGCACAGCAAAGGAAAACATAAACAAGACCAAAAGACAAACCTCAGAATGGGAGAAAATATTTGCAAATGAAGCAACTGACAAAGGATTAATCTCTAAAATTTATAAGCAGCTCATGCAGCTCAGTAACAAAAAAACAAACAACCCAATCCAAAAATGGGCAGAAGACCTAAATAGACAGTTCTCCAAAGAAGATATACAGATTGCCAACAAACACATGAAAGGATGCTCAACATCACTAATCATTAGAGAAATGCAAATCAAAACTACAATGAGATATCATCTCACACCAGTCAGAATGGCCATCATCAAAAAATCTAGAAACAATAAATGCTGGAGAGGGTGTGGAGAAAAGGGAACCCTCTTGCACTGTTGGTGGGGATGTAAATTGATACAGCCACTGTGGAGAACAGTATGGAGGTTCCTTAAAAAACTACAAATAGAACTACCATATGACCCAGCAATCCCACTACTGGGCATATACCCTGAGAAAACCATAATTTAAAAAGAGTCATGTACCAAAATGTTCAATGCAGCTCTATTTACAATAGCCCGGAGATGGAAACAACCTAAGTGTCCATCATCGGATGAATGGATAAAGAAGATGTGGCACATATATACAATGGAATATTACTCAGCCATAAAAAGAAACGAAATTGAGCTATTTGTAATGAGGTGGATAGACCCAGAGTCTGTCATACAGAGTGAAGTAAGTCAGAAAGAGAGAGACAAAAACCGTATGCTAACACATATATATGGAATTTAAGAAAAAAAAATGTCATGAAGAACCTAGGGGTAAAACAGGAATAAAGACACAGACCTACTAGAGAATGGACTTGAGGATATGGGGAGGGGGAAGGGTAAGCTGTGACAAAGCGAGAGAGAGGCATGAACATATATACACTACCAAACCTAAGGTAGATAACTAGTGGGAAGCAGCCGCATAGCACAGGGAGATCAGCTCGGTGCCTTGTGACCACCTAGAGGGGTGGGATAGGGAGGGTGGGAGGGAGGGAGACGCAAGATGGAAGAGATATGGGAACATATGTATATATATAACTGATTCATTTTGTTGTAAAGCAGAAACTAACACACCATTGTAAAGCAATTATACTCCAATAAAGATGTTAAAAAAACCCCAAACAAACGAATTTATAAAGATACAATACGGCAACTAAAAAATAGTCCTCCAAACCACAACGTACTGTTTTTCCCTAATGGGTTAATTATTTTTGCACAAGGAGATTTACGTAATGTACATTACTGGTTTAATTTAGATTTCTAGTCCTGGTTTCATTTATGCCCTTTATTTTCTCCGATTTTCTTTCTCTCACACCAATGATTCTAAAGGAAGATGAACTGCAAAAGTCAATATACTCTATTAGCTGGATAGATTTAACAAATATGCATGACAACGCCACAACTTCAAATTCTTCCCACATTCTATGTTCTTGGCATACTTTTGGCATAGCATATGCTATTAAGAAAACCATAACAGACAAGAAAAAAAAGTACATTAAGCAATGTTAGGATTAGACAGGGGTGGAGAGAAGAAGGCTTTCAGCCAACTGTAGGTAATATTCTTCTTGTTTCCATTCAGACTACAATATTTAGCTACAATTCAGTAAAAACTGAGCCCACTGTCAACTGACAAGGCACAAACAATTCCTAAGTGATGGGAAACTGAGCAACCAAACATTACCTTTAGATTATGGATGCACTCATGTTAGGCACTTTCTAAGAAAATGTAACAACAATGGCACTGATAAGGCCGAGGTGAGAATGCAGTCGGTCAAAGGCATGCACGTGTAGACAGTTCTGACAGCACTAATTACCAGCGAAAAACATGAGCTTCATAATGTACATGATCAAACGCAAAGTTATATATGTCATCTGAAAGCACTTCGGTTTAAATGGAGATCATACCGCCAACTTAATAATGAAAATGGATATTAAGTTTTTGAGAGTCGACAGTGACTCTTTTGGAATTTTAAAGGTTATTTCAATTTAAATAAAAAGTATTTAAGATTACGTTGGTTAGTTATTTTATATATAGTAGTGTATATATACCAAACTCCTAATTTATCCGCCCCCCCCCCCCCCTTTCCCCTTTGGTAACCATTAAGTTTCTTTAGGGAAAAGAATCTGAAAAAGAATACACACACACACACACACACACACACATTATATACGTATATACACATACATATAACAGAATCACTTTGCTGTACATCTGAAACTAACACAACATTGTAAATCAACTATACTTCAATAAAAAAACAAAAACCAAAATATATATATGATTATAGAGTATAAACAGCTTCTATAAAATTAATAGGGCAAAGGTTTTCACTGTGTATCTCACCATGATATACATCAAACATATGAAGAGACAAAAGAAAAACCGCTCTGCACAGAGGTGAGCTGACACTCACTTTGCGTGGCGGATATCTGGCAGGGACCTCTCTAGAGCAATGTTGTTGCTGACAAAAATATTGAAACCATTTTCCCTGTAAGCTGACTCATCGTGGTCCTCTTCAGTGAGGGGGTAAGGTTTCCCATGTTCACCTTTCCCTATCAGGAGAAGAGAAAAAGGGATTACTGTCTGCGTAAAAACCATTTCATCTTCTAGAACAGATAATAAGACATGAATGCGTGTGTTTCTTTAGTTGCCTGTTACTATGCTCCAAAAACAGCTCTAGCAGCAAGATTTTATTATATTATTTTATTTCATTTAGAGAGACACTCATGATAAAAAGCAAGCAACACAGAAGTAAAAAGTATAATCTTATCTCTCAGAGAAAACCACTGCTAAGAGTTTACGTGTATGTTTGCTAACATCTGTATACAGATTCTAATATACATACTGCCTTATAATTTGATTTTCTCCAACATAACTATATAAAAGCCATCACTTCACTGAGTTCCGCTAGTTGATATTATTTCATTGCATCCCAATTTACACTATGATGCTGAAGATATATTTTAAAATTATTTCCGATTTTACATATTATAAACAATGTTAAAATAAACATATTTGCTTAATATTCCTAGTTAGGTATACTTGGAAGTGGTGGCGGGGTGTAAATTTTATTTTACAAATAAAATTGCCAGACTACCTTTAGAGTGAGTAGATAGTTTTCACACATCCCCAGAAGCATTAGATACTATTTTGAAATTTACTGGTAAAAATATATATTAGTCACACACTTGCCTTCTCTTGACTAATAATAAAATTAATTTTACATACACTTATCATTTGTATTTCTTACATTGTAAAATGATTGTTCGGAGATTTTAAAAAACAGTTTCTTTTAAGAACAATTTACATATTATGTTTGCTAAACCTTTCTTAATTACGTACATTGTAAATATTCTGCAGGTTTCTTTTATTTAAATCTAATTTAAGGCTTCTGTTTTCTGGTTCTGTAGGTAAGGAGTTGGAAGTTTCCACTCTGTTTTGACAACCAGTACAAAGCTGAACAGACTGAAAAAACCAACAGCTCTTCTTGGATCCAGAAGAGAGGAGAGGACACGGGGCAACAGAGACAGACGGCGGAGCACAGGAGCTAAGGCTTACCAGAGTAGGGGCTCATGAGTACAAACACCAGGTACCAGTGCCAGGGTAGGAAAACCTGAACTATAATTGACAAATTGCTGGGAGCTCTGAGCAGACAAGTCGGAGAAGTAAAAACCTTCTGGAAGACCCAGTCATAGAAAGGCTCCAATTTTACTGAGATTTATCTCCGGGAGCTCAACCAAGTTCCCAGAGTGAGTACTGAAGAAAAATTCTCTTGAGCTCCTGGCAGGAGGAGGAGAGAAGGAACCATTGTGAAATACGTCAGAGCACCCTGGTGTTCTCAATAAGGCCTGCCCTCAGGGGAAACTAGTTAACCAGAGCCCCACCTGCTCTGGAGTATCCTGTAGAGCCGAACTGACCCAAGAGAAGGGAAATTCCTGACTCTAGCCGACTCTAACCATTCTGCCCAAGTGCAGAGAAAAATCCTGAGAAACTGCTGAAAAATTCACAGTTCAGAAGCCCAGGGTCACCAGAAGACTGAGGTCTAATCACGAAACTGTGGGCACTGCCCTCCCACCACACCTCTACACCACATCATGAAAGGCTTATTTCCAGCAATTTCTTTCATCTGGTTCATCATGTCCAGCTATCAAGAAAAAAATCACAAGGCATGCCAAAGGGCAAAATCACAACTTGAAGAGACGGGAGAGATGGAGAAAGCATCAGAAACAGACACAGCAGGGATGTTAGAATTATCAGACTGGGAATTTTAAATAACTGTGGTTAATATACTAAGGGTCCTAACAAAAGAGTAGAGAACATGCAAGAACAGATGGGCAAGGTCAGCAGAGAGATGGAAATCCTAAAAAAGAACCAAAAATAGATAAAAAAAAAAACACCTTAAAAGAAATGAAGAATACTTCTGATGGGTTTATGAGTAGAAGTGGATACAGATGAGCAAAGATTCTCAGAGCCAGAGGATTTATCCATAGAATCTTCAAAATCCAAAAAGCGAATAGAACAAAAACTTAAGAAAGTAGAGCGGAATATCCAAGGGCAAGGGATAACTACAAAAGATGTAACATATACATCATGGGAACAACAGAAGGAGAAGAGAGGAAGGAACAGACTATTTGAAAAAACATTGACAGAAAAATTTCCCCAAATGAGGAAACCACAAATCCAAGACCCCAAACCACAGATCCAAGAAGCTCAGAGAACACAATGCAGGACAAATTACCATAACACTGCACAGAGACATATCATTTTCAAACGATAGAAAATCAAAGATAAAGAAAAAATCTCAAAAGAAAACAGAGGAAAAACTCCTTACCTACAGAGGAACAAAGATAAAAATTATATCCAACTTCCCTTCAGAAGCCATGTAAGCAAGAAGAGAGTGGAGTGAAAGAGTTAAAGAATTGAGAGAAAAAACCTCCCCGTGTAGAACTCCATACCCTGTGAAACTAACCTGCAGAACTGAAGGAGAAGTAAGGTCATCTCAGACAAACAAAAATTGACAGAATTTGTTCCTATTAGACCTGCCTTGTGAGAAATGTTTAAAAAAAAGTTCTTTAAAAAAAACTAAATGATATAGGTCAGAAACCTGGATCTAAATAAAGGAAGAGCACTGAAGAAAGCATAAGGGAAGATAAAATACAAACTAACACCCTGAGAGAGGACCTTCAAGATGGCGGAAGAGTAAGACATGGAGATCACCTTCCTCCCCACAAATACATCAGAAATACATCTACACGTGTAACAACTCCTACAGGACACCTACTGAACGCTGGCAGAAGACCTCAGACCTCCCAAAAGTCAAGAAACTCCCCACGTACCTGGGTAGGGCAAGAATAAACAGAGACAAAAGGATGGGGACGGGACCTGCACCAGTGAGAGGGAGACATGAAGGAGAAAAGGTTTCCACACACTAGGAAGCCCCTTTGCGGGCGGAGACTGCGGGTGGCGGAGGGGGAAGCTTCGGAGCCGCGGGGGAGAGCGCAGCAACGGGGGTGTGGGGGGCAAAGCGGAGAGATTCCTGCACAGAGGATCGGTGCCGACCGGCACTCACCAGCCCGAGAGGCTTCTCTGCTCACTCACCGGGGTGGGCGGGGCTGGGAGCTGAGGCTCGGGCTTCAGTCAGAGCGCAGGGAGAGGACTGGGGTTGGCAGCGTGAACACAGCCTGAAGGGACTAGTGCACCACGGCTAGCCGGGAGGGAGTCCGGTAAAAAGGCTGAACCTGCCGAAGAGGCAAGAGACCACTGTTTCAGGGTGCACGAGGAGAGGGGATCCAGAGCACCACCTGAACGAGCTCCAGAGACGGGCGTGAGCCGCGGCTAAAACCGCGGACCCCAGAGACGGACATGAGACGCTAAGGCTGCTGCTGCCGCCACCAAGAAGCCTGTGTGCGAGCACAGGTCACTATCCACACCTCCGCTCCCGGGAGCCTGTGCAGCTCGCCACTGCCAGGGTCCCAGGATCCAGGGACAACTTCCCTGGGAGAACACAGGGCACACCTCAGGCTGGTGCAACATCATGCTGGCCTCTGCTGCCGCAGGCCCGCCCCGCCCTCCGTGCCCCTCCCTCCCTCTGGCCTGAGTGAGCCAGAGCCCCCGAATCAGCGGCTCCTTTAACCTTGTCCTGTCTGAGTGAAGAACAGACGCCCTTAGGTGACCTACACACAGAGGTGGGGCCAAATCCAAAGCTGAACCCCGGGAGCTGTGCGAACAAAGAAGAGAAAGATAAATCTCTCCCAGCAGCCTCAAGGGCAGCAGATTAAATCTCCACAATCAACTTGATGTACCCAGCAGTGTGGAATACCCGAATAGACAACGAATCATCCCAAAATTGAGGGGGTGGACTTTGGGAGCAACTGGGAGTAGACTGGGGGTTTGCTTTCTGCATCTAATTTGTTTCTGGTTTTATGTTTATCTTAGTTTACTTTTTAATGCTGGTTATCACTGCTGGATTTGTTTATTGGTGTGGTTGCTCTCTTCATTTTTTAAATTACTTTTTTAAACTTTATTTTAATACTTTATTTTAATAACTTTTTAATTTAATTTTATTTTTATTCCTCCTTGCTTTTTTTTTCTCCCTTTTCTTCTGAGCTGTGTGGCTGACAGGGTATTGATACTTCGGCCGTGTGTCAGGCCTGAGCCTCTGAGGTGGGAGAACCAAGTTCACAACACTGGACAACCAGAGACCTCCTGACTCCATGTAATATCAATCAGTGAGAGCTCTCCCAGAGATCTCCATCTCAATGCTAACACCCAGCTCCAATCAATGACCAGGAAGCTCCAGTGCTGGACACCACATGCCAAACAACTAGCAATATAGGAACACAACCCCACCCATTAGCAGACAGTCTGCCTAAGATCATACTAAGCTCACAGACACTCCAAAACACACCACCAGACGTGGTCCTGCCCACCAGAAAGACAAAATCCTGTCTCACCCACCAGAACAAAGGCACCAGTCCCCTCCACCAGGAAGCCTACACAACCCACTGAACCAACCATACACACTGGGGGCGGACATCAAAAACAATGGGACTATGACCTGCAGCCTGCAAAAGGGAAACCCCCCAAACAGTAAGTTAAGCAAAATGAGAAGACAGAGAAACACACAGCAGATGAAGGAGGAAGGTAAAAACCCACCAGACCTAACAAATGAAGAGGAAATAGGCAGTCTACCTGAAAAAGAATTCAGAGTAATGATAGTAAAGATGATCCAAAATCTCGTAAACAGAATGGAGAAAATACAGGAAATGTTTAACAAGGACCTAGAAGAACTAAAGAGCAAACAAACAATGATGAAAAACGCAATAAATGAAATTTAAAATTCTCTAGAAGGAATCAATAGCATAATAATTGAGGCAGAAGAATGGATAAGTGACCTGGAAGATAAAATACTGGAAATAACTACTACAGAGCACAATAAAGAAAAAAAGAATGAAAAGAATTGAGGACAGTCGCAGAGATCTCTGGGACAACATTAACTGCACCAACATTCAAATTATAAGGGTCCCAGAAGAAGAAAAGAAAAAGAAAGGGACTGAGAAAATATTTGAAGAGATTATAGTTGAAAACTTCCCTAATATGGGAAACGAAATACTCAGTCAACTCCAGGAAGCACAGAGTGCCATAAAGGATAAATCCAAGGAGAAACACGCCAAGACACATATTAATCAAACTATCAAAAATTAAATACAAAGAAAAAATATTAAAAGCAGCAAGGGAAAAACAACAAATAACATACAAGGGAATCCCCATAGGGTTAACAGCTGATCTTTCAGGAGAAACTCTGCAAGCCAGAAGGGAGTGGCAGGACATGTTTAAAATGATGGAAGGGAAAAACCTACAACCAAGATTACTCCACCCAGCAAGGATCTCATTCAGTTTTGACAGAGAAATTAAAACCTTTACAGACAAGCAAAAGTTAAGAGAATTCGGCACCACCAAACCAGCTTTACAACAAATGCTAAAGGAACTTCTCTAGGCAGGAAACACAAGAGAAGGAGAAGACATACAAAAACAAACCCAAAACAATTAAGAAAATGGTAATAGGAACATACATATTGATAATTACCTTAAATGTAAATGGATTAAATGCTCCCACCAAAAGACAGAGACTGGCTGAACGGATACAAAAACATGACCCGTATATATGGTGTCTACAAGAGACCCCCTTCAGACCTAGGAACACATACAGACTGAAAGTGAGGGAATGAAAAAGATATTCCATGCAAATGGAAATCTAAAGAAACCTGGAGTAGCAATTCTCGTATCAGACAAAATAGACTTTAAAATAAAGACTATTACAAGAGACAAAGAAGGACACTACATAATGATCAAGGGATCAATCCAAGAAGAAGACATAACAATTGTAAATATTTATGCACCCAATATAGGAGCACCTCAATACACAAGGCAAATGCTAGCAGCCATAAAAGGGGAAATCGACAGGAACACAATAATAGTAGGGGACTTTAACACCCCACTTTCACCAATGGATAGATCATCCAAAATGAAAATAAATAAGGAAACACAAGCTTTAAATGACACATTAAACAAGATGGACTTAACTGATATTTATAGGGCATTCCATCCAAAAACAACAGAATACACTTTCTTCTCAAGTGCTCGTGGAACATTCTCCAGGATAGATCATATCTTGGGTCACAAGTCAAGCTTTGGTAAATTTAAGAAAACTGAAATCTCATAAACAACCTAAACTTACACCTAAAGCAATTAGAGATAGAAGAACAAAAAACCGCCCCAAAGTTAGCCAAAGGAAACAAATCATAAAGCTCAGAGCAGAAGTAAATGAAAAAGAAGTGAAGGCAACAACAGCAAAGATTAATAAAACTAAATGCTGGTTCTTTGAGAAGAAAAAATTGATACACCATTAGCCAGACTCATCAAGAAAAAAAGGCAGAAGAGTCAAATCAACAGAATTAGAATTGAAAAAGGAAAAGTAACAACCGATACTGCAGAAATACAAAGGATCATGAGAGATTACTATAAGCAACTATACGCCAATAATCTGGACAACTGGAAGAAATAGACAAATTCTTAGAAAAGCATAACCTTCTGAGAATGACCAGGAAGTAATAGAAAATATAAACAGACCAATCACAAGCACTGAAATTGAAACTGTGATTAAAAATGTTCAAAGAAACAAAAGCCCAGGATCAGATGGCTTCACAGGTGAATTCTATGAAACATTTAGAGAAGAGCTAACACCTATCCTCCTCAAACTGTTCCAAAACATAGCAGAAGGAAGAACACTCCCAAACTCATTCTACAAGGCCACCATCACCCTGATACCAAACCAGGCAAAGATGTCACAAAGAAAGAAAACTACAGGCCAATATCACAGATGAACATAGATGCAAAAATCCTCAACAAAGTACTAGCAAACAGAATCCAACAGCACATTAACAGGATCATAATCAAGTGGGGTTCACCCCAGGGATGCAAGGATTCTTCAATATATGCAAATCAATCAATGTGATAAACCATATTAACAAATTGAAGGAGAAAAACCATATGATCATCTCAATAGATGTAGAAAAAGCTTTCGACACGATTCAACACCCATTTATGATAAAAACTCTCCCAAAAGTAGGGACAGATGGAACTTACCTCAACATAATAAAGGTCATATATGACAAACCCACAGCCAACATCGTTCTCAATGGTGAAAAACTGAAACCATTTTCACTAAGATCAGGAACAAGACAAGGTTGCCCACTCTCACCATTATTATTCAACATAGTTTTGGAATTTTTAGCCACAGCAATCAGAGAAGAGAAAGAAATAAAAGGAATCCAAATTGGAAAAGAAGAAGTAAAACTGTCACTGTTTGCAGATCACGTGATACAACACATAGAGAATCCTAAAGATGCTACCAGAAAACTACTAGAGCTAATCAATGAATTTGGTAAAGTAGCAGGACACAAAATTAATGCACAGAAATCTCTTGCATTCCTATACACTAATGATGAAAAATCTGAAAGAGAAACTAAGGAAACACTCCCATTTACCACTGCAACAAAATGAACAAAATACCTAGGAATAAACCTACCTAAGGAGACAGAAGACCTGTATGCAGAAAACTATAAGACACTGATGAAATAAATCAAAGGTGACACAAACAGATGGAAAAATATACTGTATTCTTGGATTGGAAGAATCAACACAGTGAAAATGCCTATATTACCCAAAGCAATCTACAGGTTCAATGCAATCCCTGTCACACTACCAATGGCATTTTTCATAGAAAGAGAACAAAAAATTTCACAATTTGTATGGAAACACAAATAACCTGAACAGCCAAAGAAATCTTGAGAAAGAAAAATGGAGCTGGAGAAATCAGCCTCCCTGACTTCAGACTATATTACAAAGCTACAGTAATCAAAACAGTATGCTACTGGCACAAAAAAAGAAATATAGATCAATGGAACACGACAGAAAGCTCAGAGATAAACCCATGCACATACGGTCACCTTATCTTTGAAAAAGGAGGCAAGAATGTACAGTGGAGAAAAGACAGCCTCTTCAATTAGTGATGCTGGGAAAACTGGACGGTTACATATAAAAGAATGAAATTAGAACACTCCCTAACACCATACACAAAAATAAACTCAAAATGGATTAAAGACCTAAATGTAAGGCCAGACACTTTAAAACTCTTAGAGGAAAACATAGGCCGAACACACTACGGCATAAATCACAGCAAGATCCTTTTTGACCCACCTCCTAGAGAAATGGAAATAAAAGCAAAAATAAACAAATGGGACCTAATGAAACTTAAAAGCTTTTGCACAGCAAAGGGAACCATAAACAAGATGAAAAGACAACCCTCAGAATGGGAGCAAATATTTGCAATCGAAGCAACTGACAAAGGACTAATCTCCAAAATATATAAGCAGCTCATGCAGCTCAATATCAAAAACACAAACAACCCGATCCAAAAATAGGCAGAAGACCTAAACAGACATTTCTCCAAAGAAGATATACAGATTGCCAACGAACACATGAAAGGATGCTCAACATCACTAATCATTAGAGAAGTGCAAATCAAAACTACAGTGAGGTATCGCCTCACACCAGTCAGAATGGCCATCATGAAAAAATCTACAAACAATAAATAAGGGAGAGGGTGTGGAGAAAAGGGAACCCTCTTGCACTGTTGGTGGGAATGTAAATTAATACAGCCACTATGGAGAACAGTTTGGAGGTTCTTTAAATCCTAAAAATAGAACTACCATATGACCCAGCAATCCCACTACTGGGCATATACCCTGAGAAAACCGTAATTCAATGAGAGTCATGTACCGCTATGTTCATTGCAGCACTATTTACCCTAGCCAGGACATGGAAGTAACCTAAGCGTCCATCGACAGGTGAATGGATAAAGAAGATGTGGCACATACATACAATGGAATATTACTCAGGCATAAAAGGAAATGAAATTGAGTTACTTGTAGTGAGGTGGATGGACCCAGAGTCTGTCATACAGAGTGAAGTAAGTCAGAAGGAGAAAAACAAATACCGTATGCTAACACATATATATGGAATCTAATATAAAAAGGTTTCTGAAGAACCTAGGGGCAGGACAGGAATAAAGACGCCGACGTAGAGAATGAAGTTGAGGACATGGGGAGGTAAAAGGTTAAGCTGGGACGAAGTGAGAGAGTGGCATGGACATATATACACTACCAAATGTAAAATAGATAGCTAGTGTGAAGCAGCCAGCCGCATAGCACAGGGAGATCAGCTTGGTGCCTTGTGACAACCTAGATGGGTGGGATAGGGAAGGTGGGCAGAGATGTAAGAGGGAGGGGATTGGGGATATATGTATACGTATAGCTGATTCACTTTGTTATACAGCAGAAACTAACACACCATTGTAAAGCAATTATACTCCAATAAAGATGTTAGAAAAAAAATTAATGTTCTTATTTCAAAAAGAAAAACTAACTTTTTAATTTTTCTTGTTCTTAATATATCAGTTTATTCAATGTATAAAATCAACAATGTAATAGATTATATATGCTTATGTATAATTATATTATTTCTCTCTATATATTACATATATACACACAGTCATGTATGCTTATGTAGTATTTGTGTATATATATTATATATATATATATGTACACACACTCATGTATGCTTATAAAAAAGTGTAATGGATGAAAGCAATGACAGATGAGATAGGAGGAAGGAATTACTATTTAGGATCATTTTGTTATTTTAAGGTACTCACACTACCTGTGAAGTGCTATAGTGCTATTTAAAAATAGACTTGGATTAGCTGTAAATGCATATTGCAAACTCTAGGGCAACCACTACAAAAAAGTAAAAAAAAAAAAAAAAAAGCGTAACTGATATGCTAAGACGTGGAGAAAAACAAAATCATATAAAAACCTCAGTTTAATGCACAAAAGACAAAAAAAAGTGGAAGATAGACATGGAACAAGGATGACAAATAGAAAACAGTAATGAATAAGGTAGAGATTAATCAAAACTATATCAATAATCACTTTGAATGTCAATGGCCTAATCGCACCAATTAAAAGAGACTTAGAGTGGATCAAAATAAATCTAATATAGGATTTTTTCCACCCAGATTATTTTACTTTTTTTCATAATTTCTTATTATGCATTATATTTATAAGTAAACCCTTTCCTACTCCACTATTATTTTTAAAATTCATTCATGAATTCAGAGTTTTACTAACGTTTTGTTTTATTCATTAAAATTTTTGAACCATCTGGAACGTGTTCTGGTGTGAGAAGTGAGAAAAGAATCACCTTTATTTTTAAACACAGTTAGGTGTTGTAGGAATGACATTTAATGAATAATTTGTCATTTTCTTTCCTGCTTTAAAATGCCACATACAAAAGTAAAAAGAGAGTTACCATATGATCCAGCAATCCTACTCCTGGGCATATATCTAGAACAGATGAAAACTCTAATTCAAAAAGATAGCCATCCCGATGTTCATAGCAGCACCGTTTATAATAGCCAAGACATGGAAGCAACCTAAATGCCCATCAACAGATGAATGGTTAAAGAAGATGTGGTACATATATAGAATGGAACATTACTCAGCCATAAAAAGAAACGAAATAATGCCATTTGCAGCAACATGGATGGCCCTAGAGGTTATCATACAAAATGAAGTTAGAAAAAGGCAAATATCGAATGATATCACTTATATGTGGAATCTAAAATATGACACAAATGAACTTATTTACAAAACAGACACAGACTCACAGACATAGAAAACAAATTTACGGTTACCAAAGTGGGAAAGAGGGTGGGGGAGGGATAAATTAGGAGTTTGGGATTAACATTTACACACCACTGTATATAAAATAGATAAGCAACAAGGATTTACTGTATTGCATAGGGAATTATACTCAGTATCTTGCAATAACCTAGAATGGAAAAGAATCTGAAAAATAATATATATATTTCAGTAATACCTCAAATAGAAGTGAAAACATCTTTTTTTTAAAGCTTCTGGTTTCTGCCACAGTGGCATTAACCTCAGTAGAGCCAAGACTTAAGATCAAACAGCTAGGGATTGATAAGGAATTTTATGCTCAAGAAGGAGACAAAAATCTCTTCAATTTTAAGGGAGAGAAACAAACATTTTTAAGTGTTTCACTTTTGGCATCAAAAAAAATCAATACTGAGTCTTGTCTGATTTTGTTTTGATTTCTTAGGAGAAAATGTCACTTGCTTTTACAAACTAAATGGTAAGTAAATGAGTCAGTGAGAAATTTCATTTGTATACCAGCTAATTCTTGAGCATCCACTAAGTACAAAGTACTATGTTAAAAAATTTTATATATATTTTTTGATGCAACACTGTGAAATAAACATAGTTTTACCCATGTTACATGTAAGTTAACAAGAGACATTGGTATTTTCAATAAACATTGCCACAATTAGCCATTAGCCATCTAACCTTGGGAAACTTTTTTTAAAATAAATTTATATATTTTATTTTATTTATTTTTGACTGCATTGGGTCTTCGCTGCTGTGCGCAGGCTTTCTCTAGTTGTGGCGAGCGGGGGCTACTCTTTGTTGTGGTGCACAGGCTTCTCATTGCAGTGGCTTCTCTTGTTGTGGAGCACAGGCTCTAGGCACGCGGGCTTCAGCAGCTGTGGCTCGCGGGCTCTAGAGCGCAGGCTCAGTAGTTGTGGTGCACAGGCCCAGCCGCTCCACAGCATGTGGGATCCTCCCGGACCAGGGCTCGAACCCATGTCCTAACCTGGGGAAACTTAAAAGATCTAAATCTCTCTCCCATGAGTGGCCAAACTAGCTAGAAAACGTCTTTTGACCTTATATATTCTTTGGTGTTAACTGGATTTATAGGCCACTCCGTAAATCCTATTCAATAAAAAAAAAAAATCACAGTGCATAACAGTCTTCACTCTCTTTAACAAATTTATATTTTTAAATTTAAATGCCCTAAGTGAAATGTATGCACACACCTGAGGCTTCTTTTCTGTAATTTTTTGGTAGATATTTTTAATGGTGAACTTTTAGATTCGGCCACTTTTAAGAGTATAGATAGGAAATGTTAAAGCTACACATTCATTCAAACATCTGCCAGTCAAAGGGAAATTCATTTTCTTTGTATAACAATGTGGTCTTCAGATGATACATCTCAGGTGGCAAGGCTTTTCCAGTGAATGAGTGACTCTTTAGAGCTTTAAAGCAAAGCTTGTGGGTCACCAGTGAGGGCTTTCTAGAGACTTCTTCACGGCAGTTGTGAGGAAAAGTTTTAAAATTTTCTGTTCTCACGCACAGTCAGCAGTTTTTACTGCAAATGCTATCAACTCATCTTAAGTGTTAATATGTAGATCCTCAGGGTCTGTGACATCTCATGTGGGTTGACATTTCTTTTGTAAAACAACAAAACAAAGGAAACAGCTCCAATCAAAAAGCGTATGTTGAAAAATGACATTATTCAAAGGTCTTTAATTTATTAGTCTACAGATTTACCTATTTATCTTTAAAAAAAACTCTAATGTACCTTACTGTTATCACTGTAAATTCAGATTCCTTTACTTTAAATTAAAAAATAGTGCCCTATCTGCTGTGTTTAAAATAGTATAAAAGGTATAAAAATGAGGTATTTTAAAGAATAAAAACATAAAAGTTAAATACTATATATAAATGGACAGGTATTAAGCAGAAAGTTTCTAAGTCTTCCAAATATGTCTCCGATCCTACGTTATTCAAGGCACAGAGTTGAAGTTAACATGGAGATTCCATTAAATTTCTCATAGTGCACCTGGTATTTATCCTCCAGATTAAGTGACATTTTATTTAGTCTGGCTGTCTCATAGATGGGTATGGCTATCATTTTTTTAATGTTTATCTACAATATGCACCTCTGGGTAGGAGAAGTGAAAATGTGTATGGTATGACCCCAGGCCTGAAAAAGCTAGAAATAGATTCTGATTAGGAAGACACGGGGTGCTCTAGATAACATTTGTGTCCCTGAAAAACGCATATTGAATTCTAACTCCCAATGGGAGAGCATTTGGAGGTGGGGACTTTGGGAGGTGATTAGGCCATGAGGGATTAGGACTCAGAAATGGGATTAGTGCCCTTACAGAAGGGACCTCAGAGACCCTCGCCCCTCCCACCAAGTGAGGACACGTGAGGAGACACGTCTTCTGGTCTATAAACCAGGAAGTGGGCCTCACCAGACACTGAATTTGCTAGTGCCTTGATCCTGGACTTGCCAAGCTCTAGAACTGTAAGGAAAAAGATTTCTGCTGTATATAGGCCACCCAGGTATTTTATTATAGCAGCCCAGACGGACTAAGACATGACAACCCTATAAAAATGTTGTTATGGGGCTTCCCTGGCGGCGCAGTGGTTGAGAGTCCGCCTGCCGATGCAGGGGACATGGGCTCGTGCCCCGATCCGGGAAGATCCCACATGCCGCGGAGCGGCTGGGCCCGTGAGCCATGGCCGCTGAGCCTGCGCGTCCGGAGCCTGTGCTTCGCAACGGGAGAGGCCACAACAGTGAGAGGCCCGCGTACCGCAAAAAAAAAAAAAAAAAAGAAGTGTTGTTATGGAAGGAAATGGAT
>NW_021703782.1:4757782-4815122 GCF_005190385.1 Monodon monoceros | reverse complement strand
AGAACCTACTGTATAGCGCAGGGAACTCTACTCAAGGCTCTGTGCTGACCTAAATGGGAAGGAAATCCAAAAAGGAGGGGATATATGTATATGTATAGCTGATTCACTTTGCTGTACAGCAGAAACTAACACAATATTGTAAAGCAACTATACTCCCAATTAAAAAACAAAAGGAAATGGAGTATTTGTGGACGAGAACTAACTGCACAATAAATCCTGCAAGAGTTTCAAGACTGTGGCAAACTGAGGAACATTATATGGCTTAGAAACTCCAACTAGAAAAAGTGAGTTTTCAACTCAAACTTGAAGGAGAGTTCAAGTTTGATTTCAAAGGTCTGGGGCTGGGGACACTGCATAAGAAAAAACTGAGGTGAATGAACTTGTACAGATAAGAATTTTGAAACATGCTATTTAAAAAATAATAAAACTATCTCAGTAGATCAAGATCTCATGAAATGGTATATTGAGAGATAAAGCAGGTTTTTGTCAGAGGAAGAAAAATTCCAGGGACAGACAACTTAAGGTATTTAAACTTCTCCTTAGAAATAATTGAGTATAAGAATAACATAAGGAGGGGCTTCCCTGGTGGCGCAGTGGTTGAGAGTTCACCTGCCTTTGCAGGGGACACGGGTTCGTGTCCCAGTCCGGGAAGATACTGCATGCCACGGAGCGGCTGGGCCCGTGAGCCATGGCCGCTGAGCCTGCGCTCCGCAATGGGAGAGGCTGCAGCAGTGAGAGGCCCGCATACGCAAAAAAAAAAAAAAAAAAAAAAAAAAAAAAGAATAATATACGGAAATCCCTGTTTTAACATTTTTCCTGAAGGTTCTTGAAGATAAGCAATTGGAACACTCAAGAATCTCTATAGTCAGGCCTGTGCTCAAATATAATTGTCTTGGAGAGATTTTTCATAAACGATCCATCTTAAACCAGCATTCACAGCACTCCATGCCCTGTCTAGTTCCCAAATCTGTTTTTATTTTTACTATATAGTGCTTGCTATTCTACATTTATGTTTTTACCTGTTAATCAACAATCTCCACATCAGGAAGCTTCACGAAAGCAGGGCCTTTCTCTGTGCCCCATAATATCCCCAGAACCTAGAAGAGTGCCTGCCACATAGAAGATAACTCAAATATTTTATGAGCCACACACAAATAAGGAATTGATACAACTGGGTTTGTTACCTAATGGAAACAAATATACTAATTTATTTATTCAAAACCACATATTAAGCACCTACTCTGAGCCAGGGCCTGGGGATTAAATGATGAACATCAGAGTTATTACCTTTGATATCATGTTTAAGAGAAAAAAGTAAAATCAGACCATTGTGATTAACATAGAAATGTGATAAGCTATGCGGTCCTTGAGCGATGGACCATGTCTTGCTATCGATGGGTCAGGAAGTCTTAGCACAGTACTGATCACATGGCTTGCCCCCCAGAGTTCCTGTGAGATGAATAAATGGGGAAATAAATGAATGCACTTAATTAATTAACACAGGAGGAGGACAGAGAATGTCTCTCAATGATATGGGACCTTTCAGGAGATGTAGGGAAGCCATCGGGTAAGCAGGCAGAAGTGTCACAGGCATGGGTCAGAGAGGAGAGTATAAAGTGTGATTGGGAATTCCATCTATGGTTTGGTATGGCTTGAGTGAGAGGCATGGCTGGAAAGGTAGTAAATTATTGGTTTTGCATTATTCTGAAAGTGGTAAAAGTCCTAATTAAAGTGAAGTGTAGTAAGTCAATAATCTGTCCTGGAATCTCTAGGGTAAACAGCTGAGAACCACGTAAGAATGTATAACACAAAACCTAACAAAGGGAAAACATAAAAATAATAATAAAATGCACTATTTATGTAACAGAAGATCCCAGAACTTATTCATCTTGTAATGTTTCTGCCCTTTGACCAACATCTCCCCATTTCCCTCAGCCCCCAGCCTGTGGTAATCACAACTCCACTTTGTTTCTAAGAGCTAAGCATTTTTAGATCCATATATAAGTGATATCATAGAGTACTTGCCTTTCTCTGCCTGACTTATTTTGCTTAGCATATACAACGGGTTATCCTTCACCCATGAAAAAGAAGGCAATCCTTCTATTAGCGACATGGACAGATCTTGAGGGTGTTATATTAAAAAAATTGAAAAATCCAGGCCCACACGGATTTCCTGATTTATTTTTCCAAATATCAAAGTGAGAAACAGTACCATCTTGACATAGCTATCTTAGAAAATAGAGAAATTCCTTTTAGGATACCAGCATAAGCTTGATATCAAAAACAGGTAAGGGCATTACAGGAAAGGAATATATCAGACCTATCTCTCAGGAGTATAGATTAAAAAAAAAAAAACTCAACAGAAGATTAGCAAAACGAATCTACATTTTAAAAGATAGTATATGATGCTCTACTGGGATTTATTCCAGAAATGCAATGTTGACTTAATATTCAAAATCAATCAATATAACTCACATTGAGGAATAGGTCATCTCATTATCTCAATAGTCACAAAAGATCATTTGATAAAACTCAACCATAATGGAAATTTTCAGTAACCTACGAATAGAAGGGAATTTTAAAAAAATATGACAAAGGGTATCCACAATAAAAATGTGGCAAACATTATACAACATTGGTGAAATAGTGAACACTTTCCCCCCTAAGGTTGGAAACACAACAATGATATCAAGTGTTACTACTTCTACTCAATCCATGACCTTGATCCTCTCTATCTGGGCCAATCAACTGAAATAAGCCATGAAGAAGAAATAAAAGCTGTAAAGTTTGTAAAGGAAGAACAATTTTTTTTTTTTTTTTTTGCCATGTGGCATGCAGGATCTTAGTTCCCTGACCAGGGATCGAACCTGGGCACTGGGAGTGCAGAGTCTAGGCCACCGGACTGCAGGGAAGTCTCAAAACAAATTTATTTTAAATGACATGAATGTGTACAAAAAACTGACAAAATTGAAAAACTAGGAAAATTGATGCTACTCTGTCAAGGTTTTTACTGATAAAGATCAATATAAAGTCAACTCTATGTACTAACAACAAATTTGAAATAAAATTTTTAAAATAGCTTTTCAAGTAGCATGAAAATATCAACTATTTAGGAACAAACCTAACAAAATATGTACAAGGCTGCTCTTCATACTGTAAATAGAAGAAACATTGTTGAAAGAAGTTACTGAATAACTAAATAATTGGAGTGATACATCATGATCTTGGATTCTAAGAAGTGTTTTTAAGTTGTCAGTTCTCCAGGAACTGATCATTTATTTGCCTACAACGTAATCCAAATTGAAATCTCAGAACTGCTTCCTCTGGAGTGGTGGGGGGCTCAGTGTGCTTGTGATTGGGGTGTTCTGTGTAGTGCAATGAGGAGCTGAATTAAACATGTATTTGGAAATACAAAATACCTAGGATACTCACCACAGTATTAATGAAGGAGGACATAGCTGAAGAAAATTAAACTAATACACATTTGGTTACAGGATAAACCAATACTAATCTGGTTACATAAAAACAATAATGTGATCTATAGTAATAACCATTCATTACTGATAATAATATTACATCTCCATTGTCTGATTATGAAAACATTTTTAAGAATAGTTGTCTAATATGTCTAAGATCTACAGGTATGGGTATTTTTACATTAAAAACCTTATATATGTTTTGATTTAGCCTATAAGGAGTTAAATAGCAAGAAGTATTTATATTCACTCTGAGCACCGATCTTTAACGTGGAGATAGAATAAATCTATGTACACGAATTGATGTTGTTGGTAACAATTTGTTGTGAATGAAATTAAGGATTCTCTATGTTTAAAATCGGCATGTTTGTATAGAAATCTTAGTGTTCTATCAGTTTTCAGCTTTCACGTGGGCTCGGGGAAAGGTTTTATCGTCTAATTGTGTAGTTATTCTTCAAATAGTCATAAAAAGCTTCACTGTCTGCAGACAACGCAGGAGGAAATCATGTTAAGAAATATTTTGCCTCCCAATCATTTAAACGTGTATTTTTACGGCTGAGTAATATTCCATTGTATATATGCGCAACATCTTCTTTATCCATTCATCTGTTGATGGACACTTAGGTTGCTTCCATGACCTGGCTATTGTAAACAGTGCTGCAATGAACACTGGGGTGCATGCGTCATTTTGAATTATGGTTTTCTCAGGGTATATGCCCAGTAGTGGGATTGCTGGGTCATATGGTAATTCTATCTTTAGTTTTTTAAGGAACCTCCATACTGTTCTCCATAGTGGCTGTATCAATTTACATTCCCACCAACAGTGCAAGAGGGTTCCCTTTTCTCCACACCCTCTCCAGCATTTATTGTTTCTAGATTTTTTGATGATGGCCATTCTGACTGGTGTGAGATGATATCTCACTGTAGTTTTGATTTGCATTTCTCTAATGATGAGTGATGTTGAGCATCCTTTCATGTGTTTGTTGGCCATCTGTATGTCTTCTTTGGAGAAAAGTCTATGTAGGTCTTCTGCCCATTTTTGGATTGGGTTGTTTTTTTGATATTGAGCTGCATGAGGTGCTTGTAAATTTTGGAGATTAATCCAAAGGTAACATAGATAGCTGGTGGGAAGCAGCCGCATAGCACAGGGAGATCAGCTTGGTGCTTTGTGACCACCTAGAGTACAGGGGTGGGATAGGAGGGGTGGGATAGGGAGGGTGGGAGGGAGACACAAGAGGGAGGAGATATGGGGATATATGTATACGTATAGCTGATTCACTCTGTTATACAGCAGAAACTAACACAACATTGTAAAGCAGTTATACTCCAATAAAGATGTTAAAAAAAAAAGTGTATATAGTTTGATTCATCACTGGTACGTATGGGTTCTACTTACACAGATATAAATTTAGCCTTTTCTTAATCATTAAAGACTAATGATAAAAAGCATTTTTAAATGCAAAAAGTATCTGTAATTTACACACAATAGGATTTCTGCCTCCTATCTCTCCCTTTCCACCCTTCCCCTTTAAGGGGAAGTGCTTGATTTAATTCCCATGCAGTGCATTCCCCAGGAAGTGACAACTTTTTTTTTTAATGGAACATTACTGTTAAATCTGTCTGATGTGGTCTGTTAGCATCTTCCTTTGTGTAAAAATTACAGAGTGTCACAGTGTCATGGCTTGGACATTTTTACCCCTTCTAAAACAGTAAGGCAACACAATCACAAAGCATCCCCTATGTCATTTGAAGCATACAGAGAAGAAGCTGAGATCAAAACCATCAAAGAGAGTGGAAAAAAAATCTAAAGAAAATAAAGAGGCCACTGGTTAAGAGGCAAATTGGAACGAAAGTAGCAAAAGAAAGAAAGATTAGCAAAGAAAACACTAAGTGAAGATAAGATTTTGGGGGTAGACTCTTTTCAATAAATTTATTCCTTGCAATAAATAGAAGTCTTATTAACAAAATAATAGTTAACTTTGTCATCTGTTATTACTTACACTGTGTATAGCCTAAGAAGACAACTGAAATTACATTATACTATACAATAAGGAAAACATATAGGCTGTGATCCTCAATAAATTCAAAAAATTACTTTAGTTAAATATTAACAGGGACCCTGACATGATCTTGGCTTTTAGACTGAGTGATAAATATGTGTATATGTCAGATTTAAAATAGCTTCTACATAACAGCAGCATCTTAATTTTGATTATGAATGACAACAATGCCTTACAGAGCATATGCTATTTATGATAAAATTTTACAAGATGCTGAGGAAAAGTGAAATCTTATTCAATAGATTATAAAGGAAGCTTTATGAATGAAAAGAGATGAAAGAATGAAAAAGGATGATACTTGCTATAATCATGAAGAATAAAACCACCACAGATATCACATCCTCAGTCAGGGGAGTGGTGGTGAGGTGATTTAATATCAAATGGACAAAAGAAGGCAATTCCTGAAAGTTCGCACTAAGGACTGGATGTAATGTATAATTCTTCTTTTAAAGATGAGTGGAATTTACATTTCTATGGAACCAGAAAAGACTTCCAAACTGCTCACTGAAGTATAAATGTCTCTCTCTCTCTCTCTCTCTGTCTCTCTCTCTGTCTCTCTCATGTCTGTAGTAATGGAATGAAAAATTATCAGTGGTCCATGTCTCATAAGCTTCTGATTGTTCCAACAAACGTGGCATACAGAGGGCACAGACACCTGAAATACGCAAATAGTAATTCTAGCGATGTTGTTGAGTGAAGAGATTTTAATGGAATGTTGAACTGCAATAGATTTATAGTAATTTCTTAAAGAGTAACTTCACATCATTAATATCAGAAGTGTCTATATTTTAAATTAACCAGATAGCTTCCCTATCTGTATACTAAAATTTTCTACTGTTCTTCATGTATATTTTATTATATTTTCTTCATTTAATTAGGAACTGGTTAACTACATCTAGGTAACCAGCTCTATTACTATAAAGGGAATAAACAATTCTCGTCCTGCCCATACACTTCTTGGAATGTGATCGGGTCAGGCTCAGTCCTAATTCCATGCCTCACTCAAGGAATTTTCCTTATCTGATTGAATCATCCTGGAAGTGATACCTCCGGATTGGTTTTCACGAAATTGTGGTTTTCATCACTACGACCATCGGTAAAATATTTCCATGCAAGTTTAGCTTATTCTTTAGGAAACCTAGTAAGTCATTCCTTTCCTAAGACTCCCAGTACATTTGCCTTCAATAACCTCCTCTTCTTCTGCTTAAGGAACAGACTTGTTTTCAGATGTCAGGGAATTTTCTTTTCCTTCAAACTATAACGTATATAAGTTCTTTTTCTGAAAAATTATAAATCATCAGATCTCTTTAAAATTGCATTTTTTTCCTTTCTTCAATATAAAAGTTTATATGAAATACCTCGGTACCTGAGTAAACAGACAGATAGAATGATTGTAAAAGATACAGTGTCCACTAAAACCTGTACACTAAGTATTCATTTGTAAAAATCAAAGAGCTGATAATTATATTATCAGAGTTTGCATTTATATAAGTGAACACCAACAGATAATTTTGTGAACACTGTTCTAAAATTTTGATGGTTTACTTTATATATGTTATAATAGGTTTTAAATGAGTTTAACTATGATTTTTTTTTTTTTGCGGTACACGTGCCTCTCACTGTTGTGGCCTCTCCCGTTGCGGAGCACAGGCTCCGGACGCGCAGGCTCAGCGGCCATGGCTCACGGGCCCAGCCGCTCCGCGGCATGTGGGATCCTCCCGGACCAGGGCACGAACCCGTGTCCCCTGCATCGGCAGGCAGACTCTCAACCATTGCGCCACCAGGGAAGCCCAACTATGATTATTTTTAATGTAATTATCTTTTCAACTTTTCTTTTGAATTGCTTTTACTTTTAACTTCTCTTGAAATGCCATTGATTTTTATGAGAATATGATTTTGTTAGAATTTTTAGGCGTTTGTATTTTATAGATTTGGATGGGGCTGATGGAAGAAAAATAGGCACCAAGTTCATATTTCGGGGTTAAATAAGTGTGAGATGGCCTGAAAACTTATACATGCATAATTACTTCGTTCTCACTAATGGCCTCTTTCTTTAGGCTATGTAGAAAATTACTACATAAATATTACAGATAAATATTTCAAAGTATAAAATTCCCATTGAATTTAATAATTGGAAGAACTAGTACTGCGTATAAGGACGAAAAAAGAGCTAACTTGTCTCTAATAGTCTGGTTCATCTAGATATCACTGCTTTGTCATCACCCTTACAATTATAGTATGAAAAATTAGGGTTTTCTCCAAATCTTTAAGCATTATAAATAAAAGATATTGAAGCGAGGTGAAGAACAAAGAATCCACTTGTAATTTACAAAGTATCAAAAGACTTGGGGTTTCTGTTTCTATTCCTGTATTTATAAAATATGTAATTGTGTCCCAAATTTTCTCTCAAGAAATGTCACTTTCTTCATATTCAGATTGGAAATTTTATCTTTCAGGGCTACTGTTATGTTTTTATGAGTAAAATATATAAAAAACCTGAAAGCAGTAAAGACTTCTTAATACAAAGGAGATGTGATATTCTTATGGATGTCAGTTTTATATGTTAGCGGCAATTGAAAATCCTGGAACTTTGGGGGGCAGGTTTGTTTTCTGAACGTTTTCAATAACTCACTAGACTCCCATTACTCCATTTGTTGTGGTGGAGGGGAGTGGACGCTGTTCTAGTTTCAGCTTTCAGCATCATTCATAAGATGCTCTCCTCCCCCACCCCCTTCTCCTTCTTTTCTCCTTCTCCTTCTCCTTCTTTCTTCTCATGGTTCTTGTTTGTTCTTTTTACCTGAATTTTATGTCTTAGCTTTAAACTTTAATTCATAATGTTTGTTAAGAATAAGATGAGTCTCCCTCTTCTTTTTCCTCATTGCCACAGCATCTGCTTTCAACAAAATTACACACACACACACACACACACACACACACAAACACACAGCATGCACATGTTGCTATTTCCCATTCTTTTTTTTTTTTTTTTAAAAATTAGGGCTTCCCTGGTGGCGCAGTAGTTGAGAATCTGCCTGCCAATGCAGGGGACACAGGTTTGAGCCCTGGTCTGGGAAGATCCCACATGCGACAGTGAGAGGCCCGCACATCGCGATGAAGAGTGGCCCTCACTGGCCGCAACTAGAGAAAGCCCTCACACAGAAACGATGACCCAACACAGCCAAAAAAATTAATTAATTGAAAAAACAAAAACAAACATTTAGTTTATATTGAGGTATAGTTGATTTACAACGTTGTGTTAGTTTTAGGTGTACAGCAAAGTGATTCAGCCATACGTATACATACATGTACCTATTCTTTTTCAGATTATTCTGTATAGGTTTATTACATAATATTGAGTATTGGATGCCACAATTCGGAGTTGGATGACAAATATCTAGGTTCAGAGATTTACATCCAACTTTTCCTCCTAAGAAGCTGTGTAATTCGGGTGGAATCTTTCACATTTTCACCCTCAGTGGCCTCATTTACAAAGACAAGAGGTGTGGCTAAATAGTTTTATTCTATCTAATATTGTACACCACCAAATCATTCAGTGATTGTTTTTAAATCATCATACATCATCAGATATTTCATTCAGCTTTAAAGCTGACATGCAAATATTACCTGAAGCTTGAGTACTTTGCAATAATAATTGCTTGAAAGCAATTATCAATAATCTCAAAGGAAAAACTACGTAACTTAGTCATACCTCCAATCTCCTAGAAGAAATGAAGGTTCATTGCGTAGGAAGGGCAACAAGATGTTTGAGGGCAGACTGAGGGGCTGGTGAGATTTAAGAGACACTTGTTGCCTGACTAAAATATAACTAATGCTAAGAAGGCAAGGACAAACTAGATTAAAATGTACAAAGTTCCGTAACACAACTGGCCACAAAAGGATGTAGACTGTTGTTTTTCTGTTATGAAAATCTACAGAAAATAGAGCTCCAGCTCATACTGAGTTAAAGAAGACACTATTATATGATGTAATACACATTAAAAGTTTCCTTATAAAAGTTAGAATTCATAATGTTTCAATTAAAATTGTGTCTATTCCTCCAACTCATGAAATTTACTCTCTCCAGGCCTGCAGAGTTTCCGGGTCATGGAAACAACCTAAATGTCCATCAACAGATGAATGGATAAAGAAGATGTGGTGCGTATACCACGATGGAATACTACTCAGCCATAAAAAGGAACGAAATTTGGCCATTTGTAGAGACGTGGATGGACCTAGAGTCTGTCATACAGAGTGAAGTAAGTCAGAAAGAGAAAAACAAATATCATATATTAACGCATGTATGTGGAATCTAGAAAAATGGTACAGATGAACCTATTCCCAGGGCAGGAATAGAGACGCAGATGTAGAGAACGGATGTGTGGACACAGGGAGGGAAGCGGAGGGTTGGATGCACTGGGAGATTAGGTTTGACATAGATACACTACCATGTGTAAAACAGATAGCTAGTGGGAACCTGCTGTAGAGCACAGGGAGCTCAGCTTGGTGCTCTGTGGTGACCTAGAAGGAGGTGGGAGGGAGGTCCAAGAGGGAGGGGATATATGTATACACAGAGCTGATTCACTTCATTGTACAGCAGAAACTAACACAACATTGTAAAGCAATTATACTCCAATAAAAAAAAATTTACTCTCTCCAGTTAAAGCAAACTGATCCCAAAGCAGAGATGAAAGAGTGGGTCCCTAGACCTTCAGAGGCAAGAGTCTTCTTTCTCAAATAAGGCAGATAAAATAAGTAAGGATAATCCATTATAAAGAGCCAAATGGAGGAGTGAAATTTGGGACAAAATAAGCTGAATCCTAGGAAAGGAACCCAAGGCTGTCCTGTATGATTTAGATGAGAAAGCAAGGACTTCTCATCTAATAATAGTCATCTTCTCTTCTTATCCAATAATATGATCTTCTTATTAAAATCCTAAGTTGTAAGATGACTATCCACGAACTACAGAAGTGATTACTGAGAGGTCTGGAGAAGAGGTAAATCTCCTGACAAAAGTATCCCAGGCATCGTTGAAAGGAGGGATTCTTGTATCTCTCATGAGAGCTGTTGAACTACATCCCTACCCACGTTCTGAGATTTAGTTGTGCAGAGACTGGGGGATTCTGACCCCATGGCTCTCAGTTCTATACTCAGTAACTCAGGGCCAGAAGGTTGTCTCTGTCACATAGGCCTTTTTGAGAGTGATTCTTTGCCAGGTGTGTGCCAGTCTTAAGGGCTGGAGCGTCTCGAGTCATTTTAAACAACGAGGTTTGAGGATGTTAAAAAAAAATTAGGCTTTGGAGATGTCATTCAATTCCATAATTATCACATACGTTCCTTCTAAAACAATTATGGTCAATTAAGAAAAAAATGTAGTATGAGAAAAATACTTTTTTTATATTGCCACTTAGGAAGCTAAATTGTGGTAATTACCAGATAACACAGAATAGGAAAATAATAATTAAATCACTATGATGTTTTCACATGTGAGGAGGAAATGATCCTTCAAGGAGAAACTCATTATAGAAGGTCACTTGGAGTGCAGTGTGAAGACAATTGAAGAATGATGATGAGGGGCTAATCACCACCCCACGGCATGATGGGAGAACGAGTGTAACAAAGGACACAGCGAAACTCGGAGGACGGAAGTCTTAGCTTGTATTCATAACGCATCTTATTCTTTCATCAACCTAATTTTGATTTTCCAATTTTAACCAGTGGTTGAAAGAAAAAGCATCGAGAACAATAAAACCATTCGTTTTTTTCAAAGCATGCTGTACATGGCAATATTTTTTACATAAATACGATGATTTAAACATTCATGAAGGACAACCATAGGGCCATTACAAGATAGCTATAGCCTCTACCAAGTTACTCCCCTCTCAGATGGTGAATAGAATAGAGAAAAGAGAAAAATGCAAATAGGAATTGGAGTTGGCTTTTAATTATTGCTGATACAGCTCTGGACTTTTATCACTTCACCCATTAATGTTAGAAGGACTATTAACATCTGTATGAGTTCTAGATCTCATTCAGCTAACCTTTGAATTACAACTTGCTGTCCAAAAACACAATCCTCTAAGAATGTTCTGACCAGAAGTTTTCCTAAGTTGATTCATTTGACAAATACTGATTGCAAACCTGTTATGTCCTGAGAGCTGTAATAGGACACAGAGAACATACACGGTTCCAGCCCTCACAGAAACTACAACCAGGACACGGGTTAAGGTAAGGTATTCAGGTATTACGAAGAGTCTACTTAAATAATGCTTCCCTCTTCTAAATTTGTTTTCCTTTTAAAAAATGCAATTCTCTCAAGCTTCATTACCAACAGTAAGCAGAATAATTCAGAATCTCGTTCTCTTTTCTCCCTCAATTGTGACCTCATTTCTGGGCCCTGAGAGCAAAATCCATGTGCTCTTCTAAGATTGGATCAGGCATTTCTACCCTGCCTGCAGGTTCAGGAATGCTGATCCTTCTGTTTTTGTTACAGGTGTTCATTCCCCAAGGTTCCAGAAGCTTCTATATATGTCTCAGCACTCACTGGCACCATCAGGAGTTTCCACAGGCAGAGGGGCCTCCCTTCCATCTCCTAGCACCCACTCAGAGACCCTTGTAGGTTTATTCAAGAGCAGTTACCACCCTACCTTTTCCAGGAAAAAGGGCAATCTAAGAAAAAGCAGTAGAATAACTCAGTGTTGAAGAAGGTTTTGTAAGCATTTCTCCCTTTGTTATTACTGTACTACTTATTTCTTAGGTTAATAAGACATCCTTATAATACTACGTGGCAATTTTGTTGTACGTTATAATGTGTACGTGTATCCACAGATATGGGCAGTGATATATAAAACACTATTTTGCAGATCTTCTCAGGCCACCAGTCAGGTATTTGCTTAGTAAAATGGTTTTAATTAAAGTCCCAGTTAGAAGTGTTGAAGCCCAGGTACTGTGAGAATATATGCAGCATGAGGCTGTTAGCTGTGGTCAGTAGCCCTGGACTCATGGGCTTGGGGCCAGGGAGAGCTGAGGGAGTGTTCCGGACTCTGGCAGGTTTTCTTCCAAAGAGCAAGGTGGCATTTATCCCTCTGCCATTTTGCACTCAGAAAATGTAAGCTCTTCTTAATTAAGAGAAAAGAATGAAGTATCCTCCAAACTTCATCACGTGATCAGCTTGGGACTGACATATACACACTACTATATATAAAATAGATAAGCAAGAATGACCTACTGTAGAGCACAGGGAACTCTACTCAATATTCTGTAATAACCTAGAGTGGAAGAGAATGTAAAAAAAGAATACATATATATATATAACGGAATCACTTTGCTGTACACCTGAAACTAACATGACATTGTAAATCAACTGTATTTCAATAAAAATTTTTCTTAAAAAGAATATGCACAAAATGGGCGTCCCTGGTGGCACAGTGGTTAAGAATCCACCTGCCAATGCAGGGGACACGGGTTCGAGCCCTGGTCTGGGAAGATCCCACGTGCCACGGAGCAACTAAGCCCGTGAGTCACAACTACTGAGCCTGCGCTCTAGAGCCCGCGAGTCACAACTACTGAGCTCGTGCCACAACTACTGAAGCCCGCGTGCCTAGAGCCCGTGCTCGGCAACAAGAGGAGCCACCGCAATGAGAAGCCCACACACCACAACGAAGAGTAGCCCCCGCTCGCCGCAACTAGAGAAAGCCCGCACGCGGCAACGAAGACACAACTCAGCCAAAAATAAATTAATTAAAAAAGAAAAGAATACGTATTCTGACATAAAAGGATGGAACAAGAAACTGAGATAAGCTTTATCTGAGTTAAGCTTTATCGGAAGGCAATGGTGGGGCTAAAGAGAGGCTGCTCCACACCTGCTACACTGACCCGCCCCAGGGCAGCCAGCCTGGTGGGGCCCAGGCTCTGCCGTGTAGCCAGCATCTCCTGGATAAAGTCAGCGACAGGAAGAAACAGCCTTGGAGGATGTCCTGCCCAGTGTCCTGCCGCTCCCCACATCTGCAGGTTCTGGTACACCCACATACCTGGCCTCCATCCAACTTGCAGCTGCATCTGTTGAGATCTGAGTGCTTCGAAATGTCTCTAATGATTGTCAAGGCCAATCCACCAAGCCCTCATGTCCTCGGGCAAATCACAAACTCTCGTATCCACTACTCTGGGTTCCTCTCCCCTCTAGCGCACCACCCCTCTTCCATTCTGAATTATTGTTCTTATTAGATCTCCCACATCAGAATAAAATAATTCCCTACATCCTCATTCTCTTCACCATGCCCTCAAACAAAACCTGCTCGTCCCCTGAATACGTAGCTTTACTTTCAGGTCTTTGAGGCAGACGCTGATCTTCCTTTCAAGCTTTGGAAGTCTCACATCAGGAAGATGTGAAAAGCAATCTTCCCACACCTTGTATATCACCTGCTACCACCCACACAATTTAGCTGTAAAACCCTATTCTTAGCCTTCCTGTGTCATCTTTTGATTTTATCTTTACTTCCCCTTAATTCAATAGATATTTTCACACACAACAGGGTTGCCGAGCCTACAAAGTCCTAACCATTATCCTTTGTGATTTCATCTTCTACCCAGAAAGCTCATCCAAGTGTACTGTTCTCTCCAAATGACCTTCTTATCCTATCTCGGTCATCAGCTCACGGTCACACGTTGGCACTGCCGTGACCCCAAACGGATCCAACACTAAAATCACCAGAAAAGGTCTCCTATCCTTCTGGCTTGGAGTTACTTACTTCACTTACTTATTTCCTTTATACCTGTCCTTGTACCCCATTCAGACTCTCAGTCCCCTGACATTCTTTTCTTCCTATTGTCCATCATTTGGACTAATATTTTCCCAGACTATCCTCTCAGAACCAAACTTCGATGGGTTCATTTATCTGCCTTCTTCCCTCTGCCCTGCTTATCAACGCTGGGAAAATCACATCCTACACCCTCTCCAGGTGTCTCAGGTGCAAAGTTGGGGGTCATTCTTGATCCCTCTTTTCCGTCACTTTCCACATCTAATTCACAAGACATTTGCATTGGCCCTATTTCCATTCTAATCCCCACATTTGTTGCTACATCTTCAACGTGCTGTATTATTGTTCACAAATAGCTGATGACCCTGTCTTGAGTAAGATTAAATTTCTTATCTTATTGGGACTTCCCTGGTGGCGCAGTGGTTGAGAGTCCGCCTGCCGATGCAGGAGACACGGGTTTGTGCCCCGGTCCGGGAGGATCCCACATGCCGCGGAGCGGCTGGGCCCGTGAGCCATGGGCGCTGGGCCTGCGCGTCCGGAGCCTGTGCTCCGCAACGGGAGAGGCCACAACAGTGAGAGGCCCACGTACCGCCAAAAAACAAACAAACAAACAAAAATTTCTTATCTTATTAATGCTAGGCTTGTTGATGTGACTTGCCTCAGCCAAAAGAAAGGGGGATGTGTAGGGAGCAGAATGGCGCATGAGTTTTTGGAGAGTCTTTAAGAGCCAGTGCAGAATGTACTGTACTGTGTTCTTTGTTTTTGCATGTCCACAGTGATCAAGACAGAGGCTCTTCTGTCAGCCTGAGTCCTAAAATACAGATGATGTAGAACAGAGCTGCTGTAGACTGAGGAGGGGCATTTAGAGTGGGCCACAAGTGAAGCTTCTTTGTTGAAAACCACTGAGATGTTTGGTGGTGCTTGCTCCACATCATGACGCATCCTTTCTGACAAAATAACCTGGTTGTGGTCACTAGCATCTTTACTCTGAACTTAATCTTCTCAGTGGTCTCCCTGAATCTTCTCTTGCTCCCATATGGCTTATCCTTCAGATCCTTCACTCAGAAGCTCGTAGGATCATATAAAAGCATACATCAGTTCACATCAATAGGAAAAGGTCTTACAACCTTCCAGTGACTTTCAGTTATACTTAAAATAAAACCCAAATCTCTACGATGGTATACCAGGCTCTAGTCACTAGACTCCAGCCTACTTCTGAGAGCTCATCTCATTCCACTCTGCCCCTCTGCACTCGAGCCACGGCAGGCTAATTCTTCTCCTCTGAACACACCAAGCTAGTTTCCATCTCAGGGTTTCTGCACCTGCTGTTCCATCAACAGAGAAAATTCTTTCCTAAAATAATACTGTAAAAAAGTTAATAAACAGAAACCTCAATTAAATAGAGTCAGGAGACCAGCAGGGGGAGCTCTCATGCCCTGTGACCATAGCAGAGCCCAACAAGAAGTAAGACTCAGCTAAGAAAACTCATGGACTCTGTTTACTATGGCCCTCCCAAATCCCCTTTCCTCCCTATAAAAGTGTTTTCCTTCCCTTGTTGTGCCGGTACTTGCATGTGCCTCTCCAAGGTTGCAGACCCCTCATTACAATTCTCCGCTGATCCCAAATATACCCATGTTTACTGGAGAAATACCTGGCTATTTGTTTCAGGTCAACAATATCATAGCTCTATGCTCCAAACCTCAGTTTCAAAGTCAGCTCCGTGAAGCGCCTTCCCCTAACTGAAACAGTCCTCTCTCTACCTTGTTCTCTTCACTGCATTGTCTTACGGTATTAGAACCTGAAAGTATCTTTCCTCCAGTATAATGTGAGCTCTTGAAGGGTAGGAATTCTGTCTGCCTTGAGTACTGCTGATTCCCCAGTGTCTGGAAACATGTTCCACTCACAGTAGACACCCAGTAAAGATCTGATGTCTGCTTACTGACAGACACAGGGACATTTCCACCAACAACGAACGAGAGCTCCTGTTGCTCAGAATGTGTGCCACGTCTCACGTTGTCAGTGTTCTGACTTTTGCCTGTGCTAGTAGGTGTGTAGTTGTGTGAAGATGTATACTTTCTCACTGTTGTTAATTTGCATTTCAAAGCATCTATCATTTTCCTTAAATCAGCACCTATTACTTTCCTCCTTCCCCCTTGTTTTATTGGAAGAGTTTCCTCTTATCATACAATAGTTATAACTAATCTCTCCATCTATTCTTTTAATCCCACCTCCTTTCCTGCTTTCTTAGGGCATCTGTCCTATTGATTGTGTCACTGCCCAACACACGCCTCCTTTTTTGGTCATTCTCTATTTCGTCTTTCCATTTGATATGCAGACTTGATCAAATCTCATCTTAAATTTAGAAAAGGAAGATGATCATACTAAGCGAAGTGAGTGAGAAAGACATACCATATGATATCACTCACGTGTGGCATCTAAAATATGGCACAAGTGAACTTACCTACTTATCTTTGGAACAAAATCAGACTCACAGACATAGACATTACCAAGGGGGAGGGAGGGTGCAGGAGGGATGGAGTGGGAGGTTGGGATTAGCAGATGCAAACTAGTATACATAGGATGGATAAACAATGGTCCTATTGTATAGCACAGGGAACTATATCCAGTATCCTGTGATAAACCAGAATGGAAAAGAATATGAAAAAAAGAATATATATATATATATATATTAGTGTAACTGAATCACTTTGCTGCACAGTAGAAATTAACACATTGTAAATCAATTATACTTCAATAAAACAAAATTTAAAAATTAGAAAAAGACTCACTCTCCCTTGAGTTCTCCCACCTTCCAAACCAACACCTGATTCCTCTCCTTCCACTTCTTTTGCACTCACACCTTAACACACTGCTCTCTGGCTTGTACTTTCCACATCCACTGAGCCTGTCTGCACCAATGATATGAACAATTATCCCCAGGCTCCTTCCACTGATGGATTCACTTCATTCCTCGTCTTGCTTTGACTCTTGACCTATTTGGATTGACTCTTCTCTCATTCTTAAAACTCTCTCTTCTCTGTCCTTCTTAGAAGCCAAGCTCTCTTGGTTTTCCTCCTTTTTCTCCAGGCATCCCTTCTTCTTATATTTGTAGGCTCACTCTTCTCTACCTGAGTATTGAAGTTTCTTCAGCTTTTGCCCTAGATAGTCTTTTCTTCCTGCATTTTCTTCCTATGTCACCTGGTTCACTTTCATGCCTTTAATTATGATGTGTCAGCTTATGACAATGGATACACTTCTTCTGTCCAGATTTCTCTCCTCCAATTCAAGCACTTAGCATCTTCATGTGTATGCCTCACAAATACCTCATATTGAACATGTCCTATACTAACTTCCCAGATAAAAGTATTTTCACACCTGAACCACTGTGATAACCTCTTAAATAGCCATCCTGAAGCCAACCCTCCCTCCCTCTCCCCCACCCCGGCCACCAGCCTGTTCCCTTCTCCATCCTGCATTCTCCATTCAATTATCTTCTGAAAATACTGCTCTGGGTTTGTTAGACCCTCAGCCCCTTAACGACATTTCTCTAAAATCCTTAGGACAAAAATCTGAATTCTTTAACTTGGGTCTATAGGGCTTTTGAAGATTTGCTCTATTGGACTTCTTTTAATTCTTGGGAAGGCCCATGAGCTGTTCTATCCTTTGCATCTATGCTTTCCTCTGCCTGAAAAAATATTACTCAATCCTCTATCAAACAGCCCACTTACTCGGTTGACTTCTACATACGCTTCTAGTCTCAGTTGAGATCCTTTTCTTCAAGGAGCAACAATGCGTCTCCTTTCACAGGATCATCACATGTGTTTAAGTACCCTGTGCACCACACTACCTGTGTAGCACCTGCCTTATGGTAGGTGCTCAGTAAATGAATGAGTCAATCCATGTATAAAGATTACAGAAGTCAAAGGACATATCATTAGCTTACTTTTAAGGGTAAGACATTAGCTTATTTCTTTATTTTTAAATTGTTCTTCAGAATAGAAGACATGCTGAGGTCTTCTGCACTCCTGTCAGTATCTCAAGATGAACAGCCAAATATGAGAGCTTTTCAGCACATTTCCCCTGGGTTACAAA
This sequence comes from Monodon monoceros, assembly GCF_005190385.1. Lineage (NCBI taxonomy): Eukaryota > Metazoa > Chordata > Mammalia > Artiodactyla > Monodontidae > Monodon > Monodon monoceros. Next base: position 4,796,741 of record NW_021703782.1, on the reverse strand, counting down.
CTAGCAAGAAAACCAACACTAGTTAGAAGAATACATAATAATCTCAGAATAGGTAATGACAGATTTGGGATGAAAAAAGTCCACAAAATAATACAGCAAAACAAAGTAGATTTGATTTAGGAAGTGAAGGTTCTAATACTTTTGACTCATGGTGTGATATTTGTAATCCATTTAGTTTTTTTATTCTTGGCAAAAATAATGTTCAGATGTTAATTTTTATCTGTCCTCTGTATTTTCCATGCAGGCACACCGTCCCTTTGAATTCCTTGCCTCAGGGAATTTGACAAATGTAAGGGCAGGGTTTGCCTGATGTTTCTGTAACTGCTAAAGCTTCAAGACAGGGATGAGAATACACTCCACTGACGAGGAAGAGGAAGAAGAAGGGATATCTGTGATCACATCTCAAAGAAAGTGGAACAGGTTTCCACCAAGATAAGAAGGAGGTCAGAGCTTGGCCTGTCCAGTGTGTGTCACTGAAAAGACAAAGGTGCAGAGGATGTGGAAGCAAAGCGAATCCAGGGAGACTCTGAGAAAGCAAATCTTCCCAAACAGCTCTACAGTTTAGCAGAGCAGAGAATCTTCTAAGCCCTTGGACTTGAGAGACCTAAAAGAGCCTGTTAGTTTGAAGCAACGGCCCAATCATCAGGAGCATAGACAACGGAACAGAGGGGCTTTGTAGAATATCTTCCTCTGCTTAAGACATCAGACTTTTACTAGATTTTCAGTTATACTTATGAAAGGGGGGAGGGGGACAGTAACTGTGACTGAGTTTCCTGTTGGTCTGGTGGGATAAGAATTAGGTGTCACTTTAATTTATTTTAGACAAGAATAAACATTTCATGCATACCTGTATCTGTAAACTAAGGTTCAACACTTGTATACCTTTTTGCAACTTTATCATCCATAAGTTCAGAATGTGAAAAACTTGTCTAAATTCCTGTTCAAACTTGTAAGCACTACAAATATGTAGGAAAGACTTTTTCAGTAAGAAATCCCCTCAACAGGCTGCGACAACTGAGGAAAGAGCTCTGCCAAGAGACACAGAGGCAGCTCAGACCCAAGGCTACGTCTGAGCAGGGCGGGGGCAGCCATTACAGGCGCTTACACACAGTGTGTCAGAAGCAGTCTGGGTCTTTGACCCCAGTGGGACCACCACACCCATGCCCCATCCATGCTGAGTGCCCACACCAGCCCCTCTTGCTCTAGCCCTGCTTCCCTCTGGGGAGAGGATGCCAGTACTGGGAGGGGGAGAGCACACCCTTAGGGGGAAGAGAGCCAGCTCAGACCAACCCTTAGGGCTTCTGCTCCAGCAGCCTGCAACCTGCCCCCACCCCTGATGGGGCACTGATGGCCACTGAGTAGAGGGGAAGCCCTGGCTCACACCTGCTTCGACTCCTACCCTCTGTACTTCCAGCCCCACCTCCTACCATGGTGCTAGCTGCCAGCCCCAGAGGAAAGACGTGACTTGTGTTCACATCAAATCCAGCTCTCCAATAAAAGCTACTAGGCACATGGAGATTGTTCAGGGACGCTTCCACATAAGGACACAGCTTCAACTGCAACAGGTAACAGTATCACATAATTTCATAGAGACAGAAGGTTAAGCAAAATGAGAAGACAGAAAAGTGTGTCTCAATTGAAAGAGCAAGAGAAAACCCCTAAAAAACCAGCCAAGGAAACAAAAATAAACAATTTACCAGATACAGAATTCAAAGCATTAGTAATAAGAATGCTAACTGAATTCAAGAAAAGAATAGATAAACAGTGAGAATTTTAACAAGAACTAGAAAAATATAAAAAAAAGAACCAGTCAGAATCGAAGAATGTAATAACTGAAAAGAAAAACACACTAGAAAGAATTAACAGCCGACGACGTGATACAGAAGAAGGTATAAGTGATCTGGAAAACCGAATAATGAAAATCACCCAATTAGAGCAGCAAGAAGAAAAACAAATTTTAAAAAAGAACAGTTTAAGGGATCTCTAGCATAACATAAAGTGTACCAACGTTTGCATTATGGGAGTCCCAGAAGGAGAAGACAGAGAGAAAGCAGTTGAAAACATATTTGAGGAAAGTTATGGCTGAAAATGCCCCAAACCTTAAGAAACAGATATCCAGTTATAAGAAGGAGAAAGGGTCCCACACAAGATGAACCCTAACAGACCCACACCAAGACATATCATAATTAAAATGGCAAAAGTTAAAGAGATAATTCTAAAGACAGCAAGAGAAAAACAAAGAGTTACATATAAGAGAACCCCCATAAGGCTATCAGCTGAATTTTCTGCAAAATCTTTGCAGGCCAGGAGAAAGTGGCATGACATATTCAAAGTACTGAAAGGGAAAAACTTGCAACCTAGGATATTCTACTCAGCAAGATTATCATTTAGAAGTAAAGGAGAGATGAAGAAATTCTCAGACATATAAAAACTAAAGGAGTTCATCAATAGTAAAACTACCATAAAAGAAATGTTAAAGAATCTTCTCTAAGTGGAAAAGAAAAGGTTAAAACAAGAAGTAAGTAACTATAGGAAAGGGGAAAAAAAAAAACCACTAGTAAAGGCAAATATATAGTAAAGCCTGAGGATCAACCACTTAAATAAACTAGTATGAAGATTAAAAGACAAATCATTGTAAAATCAAGTATAACAAAAATAATCAGTAAAGGAATAAACATGAAAATGTAGAATATGCCATCAAAAACAGAATTTGGGGGAGGGGAGTAAAAATGTAGACCTTGTAAAGTGTGTTTGAACTTAAAGGACTACCTATTTAAAACAGGTAGATATAATTATAGGTCAACAAATATGAACCCCATGGTAACCATAAATCAAAAACCTACAAAAACTGGAGAGAAAGGAACACAAGCATACCACAAAAGAAAATCATCATACCACAAGGGAGGAAAAGAAGAGGAAAGGAACAGAGAAGAACTGCAAAAACAACCGGAAAACAAGTAACAAAATGGCAATAAGTACACACCAATCAATAATCACTTTGAATGTCAATGGATTAAATGCTCCAATCATAATACATAGGGGGCTGACTGAACAGAAAATAAGACCCTTCAATATGCTGCCTACAAGAGACATACTTCAGAGCTATAGACACACACAGACTGAGAGCCAAGGAATAAAAAAAGATATGTCATGCAAATGGAATGATAAGAAAGTCAGGGTAGCAATACTCATAGTAAACAAAATAGATTTTAAAACCAAGTCTGTAACAAAAGACAAAGAAGGGTGTTATATAATGATAAAGGGATCAATACAAGAAGAGAATATTATAATCACTGACATATACGCACCCAATAAGGAGCACCTGAAAACATAAAGCCAATATTAACATACGTAAAAGGAGAAAATGACAATAATATAACGCTAGTGAGAAAATTTAATACCTCTCTTATATAAATGAACAGATCATCCAGACAGAAAATCAATAATGCTACAGTGGTATTAAATGACACAATAGGCCAAATGGACTTAATAGGTATCTACAGGCCATTCCATCTCCCAAAGCAGAATATACATTATTTCAAGTGCACATGGAACATTCTCCAGGATAGATCACATGCTAGGCCACAGAACAAGTCTTAACATATTTAAGAGGATAAAAATTATATGAAGTATTTTCTCTGACCACACTGGTATGGAACTAGAAATCAATTACAGGGAGAAAAATGGGAAAAGCAAAGACACATGGAGACTAAAGAACAGGCTACTAAAAAAGTTGGGTCAATGAAGAAATCAAATACCTTGGAAAATATACAGAGGAAATCTGAAAATACCTTGAGACAAATGGCAATGAAAGCATAACTTTCCAAAATCTGTGAAATGCAGCAAAAACAATTTGAAGAGGGAAGTTTATAGTAATACAGGCTTACCTCAAGAAACAACAAAAAGTCTCAAATAAACAACCTAATCTTCTATCTAAAGGAATTAGAAAAGAACAAACACAAAGTCAGCAGAAGGAAGGAAACAATAAAGATCAGAGAGGAAATAAATAAAATACAGTAAAAAAAAAAATAGAAAAGATCAATGAAACAAAGAGCTGGTTCTTTGAAAAGAAAAATAAAACTTATAAACCTTTAGCCAGGCTCATCAAGAAGAAAAGAGAGAAGACTGTAATGAACAAAATAAGAAATGAAAGAGAAGAAATAACTGATACCACAGAGATACAAAAATCATAAGAGAATACTATGAACATTTATATGCCAATAAATTCAGCAACTTAGAAAAAATGGGCAAATTTCTAGAAACTGTCCAAGACTGAATCAGGAAGAGATAGACAATCTGACCAGACTGATCATTAGTACTGAAATGGAACTTGTAAAAAAACAAACCATCAAAAAACTCCCAGAAAACAAAAGTCTAGGAATGGAAGGCTTTATAAGAGAATTAAACCTGCATTACTACCGCATCCTACAAGGATACTCTACCTACACTGGCTTCCTTTTTGTTTCTTAAACAAGCTATGCTTTTGTTCCAATTTATAAAATAGCACTAAACAGTTTTCCAAAATGGTTGTGGCAATTTACTTGCCAGCAGTAATGACTGGTAGTCTGGGGAGTGTATAAGAGTTCTTCCAATTGTCAGTCTTTTTTAGTCATTTTGGTGGGTCGATAGTTGTATCTTATTGTGGTCTTAGTTTGCATTGCCCAGATATCTGGTGAAGTACAGCAAAATGTTTTACATGTATACAGAATATTTGAATACTTCCTTGCTCAAATCTCCTGACCATCACATTTCTTAATCATTATCTCTTAGGTTACCTATCTTTTTAGAATTATTTGCAGGAATATATGTGTGTGTGTGTGTGTGTGTGTGTGTATATACACACACACACACACATATACACAGCTTAAATAAGCCCCTTGTTTTATGCTCATATGTTTCACTCAGTAATGTGCTTTGATGAATGAAAATTTTTAATTTTATTATAATACAGTTTATCAATACTTCACTTTGTGGATAATGCTTTTTGTTCCATGTTCTAAACGCTAATTCTGCTGCAACTTTAAGTGATATTAAAAAGGTATTTTATCAATTAAAGCCACAATTATGCCACATAACAAACCAATACAAAATTCAGGTATTTATGACAATCTGTTCTGGCTCAGGTATATGCAGGTTGGCTGTGAGTCGGCTGATACACGCTGGGCTCAGATGGATTTGCTCTAAGCTAAAGCTAGATCTATGTCTGCTTCATGTACACTTTGAACTAGTGGGCTAGCCATAGTTTGTTTTTTGGTTTTTTTTGCTGACGACAGCAGGTGAGTATATTTCAAGCATATGCTTGTTTCATACCTGTTAACATCCCATTGGCCAAATCGGGCTACATGGCTGAGTCCAAAGTCAAGAAGCTGGGATGTACTCTCTAACACTGGGAGAAGCAAGTTCAAAGTCACATGAGAAGGATAATGGATAAGAGATGGGGTGATACATCGGTAACAACAATGCAACCTACCACAGGCAATCTCCTGTACTAACTTCTGCAAGCCTTCTTGTTTTGATTCCACGTTTAGATCTTGGGGTGGGCAGAATGCACCCCCTCAAAGACATCCACCAGGAACATCACCAGGAACCTGTGATATGTTAACTGACACGGCAAAGAGAACCCTGCAGCTGTGATTACGTTAAGGGTCCTTTTTTTTTTTTTTTTTTTTTTTTTTTTGCGGTACACGGGCCTCTCACTGTTGTGGCCCCTCCCGCTGCGGAGCACAGGCTCCGGACGCGCAGGCTCAGCGGCGGCCATCGCTCACGGGCCCAGGCCGCTCCACGGCATGTGGGATCTTCCCGGACCGGGGCACGAACCCCCGGGTCCCCTGCATCGGCAGGCGGACTCTCAACCACTGCGCCACCAGGAAAGCCCAAGTTAAGGGTCTTGAGATGGGTAGATTATCCTGGATTATTCAGGGAAGACCCCTATGATCACAGTGTCCTTTCTAAAGGAAAATGGAATCTAGAGAGTCAGAGGAGTTATGACAACAGAAGGAAAGCTGGAGTAATTTGGAGCCATGAGCCAAGGAATGCAGGCAGCCTCTAGAAACTGGAAGATGCAAGAAAATAAATTTGCTCCTGGAGCCTCCAGAAGGAATGAAGCCCTGCTGACCCATTTTGCACTTCTGACCTCTAGATACGTGAGTTAATAAATTTGCATTAAGTCTTAAATTTATGGTAATTTGTCATAACAGCAATAGGAAACTAATACAGAAATGTAATTTACCTGGAATTTATTTCAATAACATTACACTTTTTAAATAAATTCTTCACCTGTCGGTATATGCGTGCATGTATGCATGTAGAAGTCTTGCAAATCTTGTTAGATTTATTCTTTTGTTTTTTACATTTTTGGATGCTGTTGTAAATAAGTTTTAATTTTAATATTTACTACTATATAAGGAAATATATATATTTTTTGTATACTGACTGCATAATGCAGTCTTGCTATAAAGCATGGGTAAAGCTCAGCTGGTCTTTATAAAACACATGTTCATTTTTAGAGCTGCCTGGAGCATGATGGTGAATTCAATAAAATTGGTCAATTCTAGAGAATATAGTAGTAACTAGAGATAACTGATGTTTCATACATGGGTCTGTGAGTCTTGGGGGCCAGGACCTACAGGTCTGTCGGCACTGTTTAGTAACAATAGTTCGATTTATCATTTGCCCCTGGTTTTGGTAGAGCCTTGGGGAGTTTCTGCAGTTCAGACTGGTTTTAAAGCGGGATGTGCTTACTCAGCCTCCTCTCAGAGACCCACCATGAGATAACTGTGGACTCCCTGCAACTAAGGTGCTTTGCATGCAGCCAGTGGTGGTGTGAGGCTCAGGGACGTGTGTCCTGTACGACTCAGCAGAGGCAGGACACAGAGCCCTGTACTTGAGATCTCTGGACTTGCTGTGATGATCAACTGAACCCTATGAGTCCTTTTAACATTTGAACAATCACGGTAATTACTGTGTAATTAACATATTTGCTAAACTCACTTAAAATCTTAATAATCTACATGCCAATTCTTTGTACACATTTTTATTGTCAGTAAGTGATTATAGTTCTATTTTTTCCTTTCTAAATTTCATATACTTTATTTTTCTTGCTTTATTATATGGTCTATGAGGCCAGATCGATGTTCAATAAAAGTGGTGACAGCAGGCATCCCTACCTTACATATAATCTCAGAGGACAAATGTCTGCAGTTTAACAATAAAGTATGACTGCTGTAAGTTTTGTGAAGATCCTTTATCATATTGAGAAAATTCTCTTGTGTTCTTATATGGCTATTTTTAAAAATCATAAATGGATATATAATTGTTACAAATTTATATTCTACATTTATTGAGATACTAATCTGATTTGTCTATCTCACTCTGTTAATGCAGTAAATTAGATTAAAACAGCTTTACATTCCTGAAATAAATATAAATTTGTTGAGATTATAATCATTTTTATGTATGGCTGGATTTGGTTTGTTAGAATTTTGTTGGAATATTACATCTACATTTATGAGTAAGATTGGCTTATAAATTGGCCTAAAATTTTCCACAATAGATAGATGTCCATAACTAAAGTTTGGTCCCAAATGCTTGGCTGGCTCTGAATTTTCTTCTCAAAGATATTGGCTATAATTCTTCATTGTCTTTCACAGCTCTCTCAAGCCTTTGAAAATGCTGTCTTTGATATTTTACAGGTTTTGGTGTGCTCTTAGTTGACTATTATGCCTGCAATATGTAGTCCATCATTACTAAAAGTAAACTTTCTTCCTTTAATATTTTTCAGTGTATTATATTTTTTTCACAGAATTCTAACACATATCTTGTCAAGTCTGTATTTAAACAAAATGTTTGTATTACTATTATTCTAGAATCTCACCATTATATTTCCTAAAAGTATTTATATTTTTACTTTTTTTTTTTTCTGGCCAATTTTCTGAGCTCTCTTGTAATTGTAACAATTAAATTTCATGAATAATTTTGCTCTGTGTTTCAAATATGTCTATGCTTTTTTCCATGCTTTATTGAACTTGCAAGAAAATTCAGAACAAGGTTAAATGAAAAAGCTAAATGACATTACTCATGTTTTGATTCTGCTTTTAATGGGGGTGCTTCCAAGGTTTTACCACTAATTACAACGCTGGTTCTTGATTTATGATAGATATTTTATAATGATACAAATGTATCTTATAAACCCTAGCTAGTAATTTTTTTTTCAAAAATTAAGTGAGCAATACCTTATATTTCATTTTGTTTTCTACGGCATGCCTTATCATCACCAATGGAGATTATTACATGGATTTTCTTATTCAGTAGATTGTGCGCGTGTATTCCATTTCTCGCAATTAGCTAAAGTTGTGTACTGATAAAGCTGAACAAGACTGAAGGGAACTTCATGTGTTACCTTATTTAAGCATTTAGAATCTGTTTCAAGGACTAAACACTTTGAAATTCAAGGACTACCTTAAAATTGCAAATGTTGACTATTTGCTTTTAATTTAAAAATCATAAGATTATATGTCTATAATAAGGTTGTTTTATTTTGCATTCTGTAAATATAATAAAAAGAAAAACCTTGGATATTATATTACTAAAATGTCTGTCAAGCCAAAGTCTGTGTTTAAAAAATAATCCTAAAGAAAGATTTATTTTAGAAGGTGTTCAATTGAATTTCAGTGTGTTCCAGGCAAATAAAAGTGTCTACAATGAATTTAAGGGATAAAACACACTTTAGGGTCAAATCTCAAATTCTTACCTATTCAAGAAAACAAAAATTCCCTACATACAGAATATGGCTAGTCCTTGATGTTTTATCTAGCATCTGGAGAAAAAAAAAAAACACAACAATCCTCATAACAAATGTTTCTTTTTTTTTTTTTTTTTTTTTTTGTGGTACGCGGGCCTCTCACTGTCCTGGCCCCTCCCGTTGTGGAGCATAGGCTCCAGACGCGCAGGCTCAGCGGCCATGACCCACGGGCCCAGCCGCTCCGCAGCATGTGGGATCTTCCCGGACCGGGGCACGAACCCGTGTCCCCTGCATCGGCAGGCAGACTCTCAACCACTGCGCCACCAGGGAAGCCTACAAATGTTTCTTTAATGGAATAATATTGACCATAATATATTTAAATCTAGTGATATAAACAAGTACACTATAAATTCAGGTAAACTGTGTTAAATAATATCACTACCTTTAAAAAGGTGATACACAGTCTCAAATAAAATGATCATTCTAAGCCTAGAACTCCCCGTGGTTCACAGTTGTGGATGTGAATCTTCTAGGACCAAAGACCTGATAACAAACTATTTCTCTCCCCAACCCGATACTAACTCTATAAGAAAAAGAAAGGAGGTTCAATGTACATGAAACTTTGAAAAAGAACAGAAAGGGACATCGCAAAAGTCATGTCTACAGGGACTGGGAAATCCCACTGAGCTAAGGCTGTGAATGCTCCCTCTGTTTTGAATTCTTTCTTTTACATTTCTGTTTGCAAACCAACCAATGGACCCCTGAGCTCAGCTCATGTCATGTCAAACAGAACCAACTGGGGCCAACACACAAATGCTCAGATCCTTACAGTATGTCTCTCTTCCCAGTTAACCACATGTTATCGAGTATTTCACCTGTGCATAGCAAACACTGTCCTCATCCTGCTGCTAGTACCGGCTTCCTCAGAACCCACACCCTTACCAATGAGCTAACGCTTCTCCCACACCCTCCTTTTTAAATTAAAAAAACAATTTTGGGGGGGGGGTATAGTAGTCATATATTGGTACTTGTTCGGACTTCTACAGGAAACGAGAAATCACTTTAGGAGTTTCAGGCAAAAACAATACTTAATACAGACTATCAACTGTATATAAAGCCTATGGAAATAATGCAAACTTGGAAAGCACCCAAGCCCATAAGCGGCAGGAGAATGCCCCGGAGGTGTTTATAAAAACTCACATCCGTGGCTGAAGCTCTCGTGGCTGCCTGCAAATACTGAGTAGACACTATGCTTCTGCTTCTTTTCTGCCTTCTGGGTCTGGCACAAGCCCTTTGCTTTGGTGGAACTGGAACCAGATCACTGTGGTAAGTGTGGTTGAAAATGTAGATTTTAGGCTTCTGGTCACAACACAGGAAAGCACCGAGAGCAGCAATGGGGTTAATTTCCAGTAGAAGGTATAAGGCAAAAGTTCTAGGCATGAGGGATCAGAATAATTTTGGACTTCTTAAAAGTAACACTGGAGGTAAAAGATAACACTAATTATGACAACAGAGCTAACACAAATGGAAGATCCTATGTATTTCAAGTACAGATTTTTACATATTCTAACTGACTTCACTGAGCATTCTCTTCAGAATTAGTTTGCATTGAAAACATTGAGGAAAAATAGCCAGAACATAAATTTTACCATTTTAACTATTTTTAAGTGTAAAGTTCAGTAATGTTAATTATATCCACATTGTTGTACAACCAATCTCCAGAACTTTTTTTTTATCTGGCAAAACTGACTCTATACTCATAAGTAACTTCCCATTTTTATCTCCTCCCAGCCTCTGGCAACCAACATTCCTTCTCTTTTGACTGTTGTAGACCTCATATAAGTAGAATCACACAGTATTTGACTTCTTGTGACTGTCCTGTTTCACTTAGCATAATGCCCTCAAGGTTCATCCATGTTGAAGCGGGTGACAAGATCTTTTTAAGACCGGCTGATACTCCATTGTATGTACACACCACAATTTTTTTTATCCATTTTTCTGTCAATGGGTGTTACTTCTACTTCTTGGCTATTGTGAATAATGTTGCTATTGACATGAATGTACAAATATCTCTTCAAGATCCTACTTCCAATTCTTTTGGATATTATTTAGAGGTGGAATTGCTGTATCATGTAATTCTATTTTTGATTATTTGATGCACAGAATTTTTTAATTTGATGTAATCCAACTTACTGATTTTTACTTTTACTACCTGTGCTTTTGGTGTCGTAATCCAAGAATTATTGTCAAATCCAAACTCATGAAGCTTTTCCCATAGATTTTCTTTTAAGAGTTTAATAGCTTTAAGTCTTACATTTCAGGCTTTGATACATTTTGAGTTAATTTTTGCATATGGTCTAAGGTAAGGGTCCAATGTCATTCTTTTGCACATGGATATCCACTTTTCCCAAAACCATTTGTTGTAAAGAGTCCTTTCTCCATTGAAAAGTCTTGGCACCTGTGTCAAAACTCATTTGATCATGTATGTAAGAATTTATTTCTGGGCTCTCTTTTCTATTCCATTGGCCTATATGTCTGTCTTTATGCTGCTCACATACTGTTTTGATTACTATAGCTTTGTAATAAGTTTTGAAGTCAGCAAGTGTGAGACTTCCAAACTCATTCTTCTTTTCAAAACTGTTTGTATCTTCCAGGTCAGACTTTTTTTTTTTTAACACAGAATTTTACTATCAATCAATCAAAGGTAAGCACAGAACAAAGATATTTTTAGATGAAACTTCAAAAATTTACTTCTCATGGGCTCATTCTCAAGAAGATACAAGAAGAGTTAACTTACCAAAATATGGGGGTAAACCCAAAAGGATAGGACAGGATTCAGGAAACAGCTGATGTAATAGAGGACAGAGGTCAAAGTGAATTCCCAGAACAGTGATGAAGGGGAGACCCAGGATGATAGAGACGGTTTAGAGAATAATCAGATCAAGTTGGAATAGGATGAGAAGAAGCCCCAGTAAGGAAAAAAAACTAGAACAAATAGATCATCACACAGGATAGACACGCTGAAGTTGTTTTGATGGGCAATTTAAAGTTATTAGAAAGGGGATGTGAAGACTTAGCCAGAAAGGCAAAGACATCTACACAGATGAGAAAACAAAAGAGGTCCTTGTTAAGTCTAGGTCAAACACAAAGTGTCACTAGACAGGAAATGTGATCTTATTAAGCCATTTGGCTCGGTGTAAACAATTTAAATAACTATAATGATAAAAAAATTTGTGATTTTAAAAAAAACCTAGAAAATGAAAAGATGGGAAGATCGGACATATGAGAGAGAAAATTCTCACCTGCAACAATAGGAAGTTAATAAGTGATAATATAAATCAATGAATTTGGAACTTCCCCTGGTGATCTAGTGGGTAGGACTCTGTGCTCCCAATGCAGGGGGCCTGGGTTCTATCCTTGCTCAAGGAACTAGATCCCGCATGCATGCCGCAACTAAGAGTTCGCACACTGCCACTAAAGATCCTGCATGCTGCAACTAAGACCCGGCGCAGCCATACATACATACATACATACATAAATAAATAGCAATACTTACTGGCTATTTTAAAAATATGAGATAAACTGCAGCAGAAATAGAGAATGTTACCTCTAGAAAATTGAGAAAGGGAGAAAGTGGTATTGAGTTCTGTTTTAATATTATAAATTTATTACCAATTTAATATTTTAATTAGGTACGTGTATCCCATTTGCAATTATAAGAGCTTAAAATATTCTAGATTTGCCTTTCTATATTTAAACATGTTAAAAATTAACTGATGGGGGCTTCCCTGGTGGCACAGTGGTTGAGAGTCCGCCTGCCGATGGAGGGGACACGGGTTGGTGCCCCCGTCCGGGGAGATCCCACATGCTGCGGGGCGGCTGGGCCCGTGAGCCATGGCCACTGAGCCTGCGCGTCCGGAGCCTGTGCTCCGCAACGGGAGAGGCCACAACAGTGAGAGGGCAGCGTACCACAAAAAAAAAAAAAAATTAACTGATAGACTAATAAAAGAAGCATGTGAAAGTCAGGTTTAACAAATGTGCTACATTCAAGGGTAGAATTCCATTTTTCCACATTCAGAAAATAATACAGTTTACCAAAGAAACAAACCAAACACCACTTTGACTTTGCTCTAGGCAGGTGCAGCCATACAGAGCAAACATTAATATTTGTCAGGGTGGAAAATTATGCAACAGAGACTTGGCCAAATTAGTTGTTTGTCATGTTATTATGGGACAAAAAACAATTCTCAATTTTTGATGTTCCATTTCCCCCTGCAACGCTGAATTATGTGAAAACAAGTGGTCTTAACTTGTTGATGCCAGATCATCCCATTGTTTATATGTTTTTAATTTATTGGTTATCATTTTCTCTCATGTTCAGGAAAAAAAAATCACGTAAAACCATTCTTGGGGCTGCCAAATATTACTAAGCTTGAACTTGTTTCCAAAGCAACAGACTCATTATCAAGGCAGCTTCTGGGCACATGGAAGAGAGCTTCAGCCCACTAAATGGAATCCTGTAGGCAGGATTTCACACAAACTTCCACTGCTGCAGAATATTTGTGTTTCTTTGGCCACATGTTATTTTTATTCCTTAGGATCCATGTATCCATCTTCTTCTTCCATCATTTATATTCCTCACTGAGAATAATATTTGTCTTTTTTTAGTTCGTGTAAATGCTCTGAAATTAATTTAAGCATCAATATGGTCAAAAATAAAAGTAACATAAACCCACATCCATCCATCCTTTCACATCCATTGTTATTTAGTCTTCTGAAAGGTCTTACTAATGTTCAGTCTATTTGTTGCCCAGTTGCTCTATCTGAACAGCCTTATTTTAAATTTCTAAATCCATATTAAGGGCAAAAAGAATTTTAAATGTAGTAAATGGTTAAGCTCAAAAATCTAAGAAACTTTATCAAATTCTTAAGGGGTGGGAGAGTCCTCAATCTCAATTCCTACAACATAAAACAAGTAATAACCACAATTTATTGAGCACTATGTGCCATAAGCTATTACATAAGTTATTTTATAATATTCACAATAATACAGATTATTCCATTTTAAGATACATTAAAGTTAACTTTAGTAAAGTAAAGAAACTTGCCCAAGTTCAGCTCTTAGTGATGGCACTGGAATTTGGACCTCATCTCTGACTGACTACAAAGGCACAGTCTTAGTTTTAACCTTTACACTTACAGACCTATATCATATCACTCCTATTTGAACTCAAGAAACAATTATTACTGGCACAACAATTATAAGCAAAATAAATGAAGACACGCACAGAGCCTTTATCTCAGCTACTGTTGGATAATGACTGATTTTATTCTGGACCAAATGCATCATCAAGAACCAAGGCCCATCTTAGAATCATACACTGAAGATTATTATGCTAAGTTAAATCAATCATTTGACTTAATTAATTTTTCATTAATAATTTAATGTCTCTCTTGCCTGAAATGGCCCCCTTTTATTGAATAATCCAGTATTAAAGGAGGAACCACATCTAAGTCATCTATAAATTAATTAGGGGACTTTTTTTTAGTGTGGTATACTTGATTTACCATATTATATGTTTCAGGTGTACAACACAGTGATTCACAATTTTTAAAAATTGTAGTCCATTTAAAGTTACTATAAAATATTGGCTTTATTCCCTGTGCTGTACAGTATATCCTTGTAGCTTATTTATTTTATTTAGCATTTTTTGAGGCAATGCTACCATCTGGAGATGGTGTGAAGGAAGATATCAATATTAATATGCTGACCTAGTGATGTTTTGCAATACAGAAGTGGATACCTTCAGTATGAATTTTAGAACACAACTACAACATGGAAGAGAAGATTTATACATTAACTAAACGTTGTCTAAGTGCCTGGTATGTGCCACGAACTTGTCTAGAAGTTGGATATAACGCAATGAAAAATATGACATAAAAATCCTGTCCTGTGGAAAATATATTCTGTTGGGGTTTAGACGGCCAATAAACAAGAGAGTGAAACATATATCAGATGACTACAAGTGCCAAGAAGAAAAATAAAATAGGAGAGGAGATAAAGAATCTGAGTTCATTTCAATTTCTCTTAGAATCATCAGGAAAGACCACACTGAGAACGTAATCATTTGAGTGAAGACCTCAACTAGTTAAAGGTGTGTGCCATTGGGGAAAGAGCAAACCAGGCAGAAAAACCAGTCAGTGGAAAGACCCTGAAAGGGGGCGTATCTGGTGTGTTCAAGAAAAGGCAAGGAGACCATCATTTGGGGGCAAAGGGAAAAAAATACAGAGTGATAGAAGAAGCAGTCAAAATTATAACAAGGGAGCAAAACATAAAGGAACATAAAGTCAGAGAAAGCATTTTCATATCAGTATAGATGAGTTAGGAACTCATCAAATGTTTTGGGTCAGCTAATAATGCCATCTGACTTTTTTCCCTAACAGGATGACTTTGGATGATGTATTGAGAACAGACTGTAGGGGAAACAAGCAAAGCAGGAAACCAGATATGAAGGTGTTGTAATAAACAGGATAAAAGAAGACACCTGCTCCAGAGAGGGTGTTTGTGGAGAAGGTGGTGACAAGGGGTTGGATTCTGGATATATTTTAAAGGTGAACTAAGAGTATGTACTATTGAATTGCATTTGTGCAATAGGAAAATAAAGAAACTATGGATGATTTCAAGGATTATTTTGTTTTTTGCCTGTTCTTCCTTAACATCTGGAAATATGATGTTATTGAATGAGAAGGTACAGGATTGCAGACAAAACACATTGGGAGGGAGGGTTAAGGTGAAGATCAGTAGCTCAGTTTTAAACAATCTAAGTTGGAGGTTGCTCATTGGATATCCAATGAGGTGTCCAGTAGATAGTTAAATACATAATCTGAAGCCCAGGGAAAAGGTCCAGTCTAGGAAATTAAATAAGGCAGCTATCAGCATATAGGTGTCATTTAAAGTCATCAGGCTAGATGACTAGATTACCAAAGTTAACTACAAAGAAAAGGAAAAAAAAAGAAGAGAAAAGAAAAAGAAAAAGAGGTCTATGGATTGCTTTACAAATTAATTTTAAGGATAAGAGATGAAGAACAAAACAGCAAAGATCCTGAGACTTAATAGCAAGTGGGAAGAAAACCTGATGTCTGCTGTGCTAGAAGCCAATTTTTAAAAATGTTTCAGTACTTCCCTGGTGGCACAGTGGTTAAGAATCAGCCTGCCAATGCAAGGGACATGGGTTTGAGCCCTGGTCCGGGAAGATCCCGCGTGCCGCAGAGCAACTAGGCCGGGCACCACAACTACTGAGCCTGTGCTCTAGAGCCCACGAGCCACAGCTACTGAGCCCATGTGCCACAACTACTGAGCCTGTGTGCTACAACTGCTGAAGCCCACGAGCCTAGAGCCCGTGCTCCGCAACAAGAGAAGCCACTGCAATGAGAAGCCCACACACGGCAACAAAGAGTAGCCCCCATTCACCACAACTAGAGAAAGCCCGTGCACAGCAACAAAGACCCAACTCAGCCAAAAATAAAAAATAAATAAATTTATGAAAAAAATAAAAGAACTGTTTCAAAGAGAAGCAGTCAAATTGCCTCCGTGTTGCTGATCAGTCAATATGAGTGCTAATCACTAGACTGAACAATTCGGAGGCCATCCCCAAATCTGATAAGAGATGCTTTGATACAATAGTAAAGATAAGACTTCTGGTTGCTTCATGAGAGAATGCACAGATAGGAGACAGGGACAGTGAATATAAATAACCCTTTGAAGAATTTTTCTAAAAAGGAGAATCGAAAATCAGTGTAGTAGTTTGGGAAGGTGGCATCAAGGGAAAGGTGAAACAACAGCATGCTTATAGCCTGATGGGAATGCTGAGAAGAGAAGTACAGATTGAAAACTCAGGAGAGGTGACAGGAGACTTGCTGGAGAGATGTCTTCCAGGAGATGAGAAAGTACGGGGCTAAAGGAATAATTAGAATGGCTGCTCTTCAATTAGAACATAGTTCACGCATGGTATCAGGCAAAACCAGAACATATAGATAAGTGACAGGTATAGGTAGAGGTGGTGGAACATCTGTGTCTGTGGAAGTTCAGAGCAGATGTGTAAATGGTTGATGGCTGTGGAGATGGAAACCTGTGTTATGTTTCTGCTGATTGCTTCTATTTTCTCAGTCGTATATAACAAGGGCATCATCATTTGAGATTTGGAAGTTTTGAGAAAACAATAAAAAACATGAAGGATCCTTTTAGGAGAGTGGTAAAGCACATGGAGTAGATTATAGAAGTTAATAAATTACAAATCAAAAAATCAAGAGGGAGACCATTTAGAATGATTTTAAGTTTTCCTGTACCCATGTTTAAACACACAGTAGTAGCACCATTTAGGAAGAATGATGGATATAAACATGGCTGGTATTTTGCTAGTTAATAAAGAGAAAGGAAAAGAAAGGAATTAAAGGTGTAATCAATTTAAAATATGTTATTACAGTTAAAGAAGACACAAGTGGTTATGGGATACTGACACCATGACAGCTATAAACTGTCGGTATCAGTAGGTCAGATAATAATTGGAATATGAATAGTATAGGGATTAAATTAGAAAGATAGAAGATATTAGTCAATTAATGATATGCTTTAAATTGGAATTCTAGAGGAACTGAAGCCTTGATAATGGCCTAGTGCATGCTTTCCGGAGGAGTGCAGAGGTATGGTGGGGCTCAGGTATATTGAAGGAGAGGTAGTCAAGGAACTGAAAGCCCAGAGTATTTGGAAGAATCATCTACACAGATGCTAAAACCAGCAAGAATTATGATGTATGTGGTGACTGAGAAAGTGTTACTATGTTCAGAGCTAAAATCTTCAAAGCAAAAAGGGGGATGACCCAGCATTTCTTAGATAGAGAATGGATGGTGGGTTTCATTGACCAATGACATGAACTCAATGTTTTTAGTGAAGAGGGGTGGAGAATGATCTGGGTTTAGCACTGAAAAAAAAGAAAATCACTTATGCTGCTACTTTCATACCATAAGAGGTATGGAAGGAAAGCATCTACAACTTGAGGGGGCAGCAAGGAAGCAGTGTTCTCAGAGAACTGGGTTTCAGTTAGGGCAAGAACGTAAGGATAATGTTTCTATAAGGGGTTAGAGACAGAGGAGAGTTCCTTGCTGACTGATCTTGTATTCCAAAGTAAAAGGATTTGGGAAGTTGGAGATTGGTTGGTGATCGGTCAGAGAGGAGAGACAGACAGTGATAGAAAAGATAGATAAGATAGATACACAGATACACAGATGATAGAGAGAAAGGTGACATATAAGATAAAGATAGACAGATAGGCAGACAGATAGAAAGATAGATACATACATACATAGATGGACAAATAGGTAGATAGATAGAGATAGGAACTTGGGGGTTAAGGTTTAGAATCTGGGGGATTGATGATCTGGAAATCCTGTAAAAACTGAAGTAAACAAGGGATTAATGTAGATGGAGCTCAGGGGAACCCCATGACTCTAGTTAATAAAAGTGAAAGGGGTTAAAGAAATTGAAATATTTAAAGCTATGTGAGTAGACAATATCCATCAAGTAATGAATATAAGGTTTAAAGAAAAGAGGGGTTAAGTAGTGTCAACACTTAAAAAGTAGCTAAAGAGGTATCAATAAGGAAGACACAGAAAGTGAACAGAGATGGGAGAAAACCCAGGGCTGTTCAGACAACTGTAGAGAAAACCTTTCAAGAAGACCTTGTGGTCAAAGGCATTAAATCCTGCTGTACTCAAGTAAGATGCAGATGAAAACTGTCCACTAAATTCATAAAATACCCTGGTTTCTTAATGTATTTAAATCTGTATTTTAAATACATTTTACTATTTAAATTGATTAAACACTGAGGTGATTGGTATCAGTTGAAGTATCCAATCCCTGTATAAAAGTATTAGTACAGACTCTGAAAAAACAATTTAAGATCAATATACGCTATAACACAGGCAAATACCTGGCTGTGCTATTGAAAAAGAAAGTTTAAGAAATGGTTGTCACCACACCACTGTCCTTGTTCAGTGTCTCTTCATAACTAAACAGCTGGACTGGTTAGGTATCATGTCCCTTGTGAATAAGAACAAAACTGAAGTTCCTATAAGTTGAGGGGTTAGCAACATGATAGCATATATTTTACAAATGTATGACGCTGCAAGCAAACTGGGTTTCAAAATAGTTCACTTTCCTTGGATACTGAGAAAGCCAGAGTTCAGTGATCACTGGCATTGATTCGGGTCCTTGAAATGCCATCACAAGCTCAGTCATACTGAGGTTCCTCAGTGTCTTACTGTTCTTCCCTCCCTGGCATACTGTCTTCTTGTCCCACGCTGGTCACCTCATGGTCACAGAATGACCGCCATAACCTCAGGAAACATGTTCACATTCATATAAATAAAATGGATAAAAATTCTGTTCTTTCTTCTGAGAGGAAAATGTTTTCCTTGAAGCCCACATTTCTGTTCACTGACCAGATCTGGACCCCATGGCCAAGCCCAGCTACAGGGGAATCTTAGGAAACAACTATCATACTTTAGGAGGCTGCAGAGGGATGCGAAGAGGGATAAGAAGTTTGGGAATAACTAATTGCATTAAGCAACCGACAATATGTAACAAAGTGAAAAACAATTGGAAGCAAAACTAAAACCTGTTTCCTGATTTTCATTGACACGATGCTATGTGTTGTGCCAGGTTTCTAAGGTAGTTATTTTTATATCCATCTGACATCTAAAACAAGTGAAAACTCAGAAAATTTAAGCAAATTGCTCACAGTAAACATAATGAGTAAGTCAGTCCTTAGTGTATTTGTTCAACCCCAAACCTGTTTTCTTCATCTCAGTGTCTGTTAGACAAAAATAATTAGTGGGTGTTTGTTCGTATCTTTCTCCGTTTCATCTGTCTTGGCATAAAGTAAAATCTCAAGACAGAAGCTATTCTAGGTGTACAAAGCCTTACCCAATATCCCAACTCCTTGGAGTTTCACACTTCAGTTTTGACTTTCTATTTCTTCAGATTTTAGAAATAAAACTCAGTGCACAGTATACTAGGAATTAAGTCAAATTCTCAAGGGGATCAGAGGCATAATCAAACCCATCATGGGACATTTTATTATGTTTATAGTGAAACATAAAGAGATATATAAAAACATAAATAGATTCATGGAAGATTAGGTCAGTTACCAAAAAATAAGATAAAATAAAAATGTATGGTGTTCAGGCCATTTCGGATTTTGAAACTGCGGATGAGAGGAAGTAGGCCTGAGTGTTAGAATCATCTACAGTCTCTTTGCTGCTCTCATTGTTTCCATAACACGACTGTTCAAAATGCAAATCAGGGGCTTCCCTGGTGGCGCAGTGGTTGAGAGTCCGCCTGCCGATGCAGGGGACACGGGTTCGTGCCCCGGTCCGGGAAGACCCCACATGCCGTGGGGCGGCTGGGCCCGTGAGCCATGGCCGCTGAGCCTGCGCGTCCGGAGCCTGTGCTCCGCAACGGGAGAGGCCACAGCAGTGAGAGGCCCGAGTACCACAAAACAAAACAAAACAAAAACCAACAAACAAAATGCAAATCACCCACATCAGTTGGTGGAGAAAGGCCATCAATGTCCCCTCTTTGCCTGCGAGCGCTCCAGCTGTTCCCCCATCCGTCCCTCCAACACAGCTTCCCTCTAGGCTAAATTCACCCTCGGACCCAGGGGTCTGCAGCCTGCCAGGGCCACGTTGCTTCACACCTCCAGTGACTGCTTTGCTACCCTTTCTCTTTCATTTGTTCAATTGCTCTTCCTTGCCTCACTACCAGCCCCTCTCCCCACCCAGGTCACCTCTACTTCTCTTTGGACATGGCTCTCATTCGGGTCCTGCAAGAAGCTGGCCTGAACTTCCTTCCCTCTTTCTCTTCTGTGTTTCTATCGCATCAACTGCACCGATGTTCTCAGGATTGTTTATTATTACAGGATCCTGCTCCCCAGGAAACTTACATTTTCCTTCCCAATCACCACCTCCCACTATGAATTGTTAATAGCACGGAGATACTGCATATCTGTTCATGTACCGCATGCATGTGTATGTGTAAAATGAGTAGGATCTTTTGTCCACTCTACCAAGAACCAGTTGTGTGTACTTAGAGGTGGCAACGCTCCCACTGAGAATACACGATGCACGTACACGATTGTGTGCACTCTTCACATGCTTTTATAGCTGTGACTTATGCAGCAACTTTGTATTAGTACCTATCAAGCATGTATTAGATTTTTAACAAACACTTGTTGAGATGTTGAGATGAATGGATACTTCATTTTTGTTATACCATGATGAAAAATGTGTTTACAATGTGCAATTTCCTTTTCTATATGTAGGCCATTAGTTAATCATATAATATACCTTTGGGGGCAAAAAATATGTTTTAATAATTTCTTAGTTAGGATCTATGTTATTTTAAATAAAGAAATAAAAAAGAAAATGAAGTCCTTAGATACTCTATGCTCCTGAAAAGTGCATTAATCCTTAATAAGCACGTGCAACAAATATGTCTCCTCCATCTTATTTTTATCAACAGATTCCTCTCTCTTTTTCTCTTTTTCCTTCTCTCTTTTTCCCCCACTCTCTTACCTTCCCCCTTTTTCCCCCTCATATGGTAGAAGTGTAAATCCTAATTCACCCAGGGAAAAATGATAAACAATACTCCCTTAAAATGTACTTTTGATATTTCTCATATATGTTGACTTTCTCTTTCCTTTTCTTAAGACATCTTTTTTCTTTGGGGGTATTTCCTATTGGGGAAAGCATTTTCCTTTAGAACATAAAGCAGATGCATACATATATAGGATGTACATTTCTTAGATTTACATATATTTCTCTAACTATAGAAATTAATAAATTTAACCACAATTTATGTTCTATATTCCTAATCCCCTGTGCATCACAATTTCTAACAAGGCAATGTCTATATTACGTAATTGTGTATTTATGAAATATTAACACATCTGAACAAGTAAAAATCTATTATGACACTTCCTTATGTTTGGTATCTGCATTTCATGAAATCATAGAGTCAGAATTGGAGATGACTTCATGTGTATCCTAACCAAGCCTCCTTCAAGAGATGGAATCCTTTTCATAAAATGCTTAAGACAGTCTGTGTCTCTATGTGACACCTGTATTAGTAGTCTAAAAGCAAAAGATTAAAAAGAGTACATTTTATCTCAGTAAAATCTCAACACCAGGAAAACAATTCTTTGAACAGAATGATCGTTTAAATTTTCTGTGATGTTAGTTTACTTCGGAGGGAATGGAGCAAATGATCTGAATATCCTGCTTTAATCACAATGCTATAGATTTTTACTTCTTTAAATATCAAGAAGAAAACATACACACTGCTATGGTCTGAATGTCGTGTCCCCCAAAATTCATATATTGAAATCCTGATGCCCAAGATGATGGCATTAGGAAGTGAGGCCTTTGGGAGGTGATGAGGTCATGAAGGCAGATCCCTCATGAATGGGATTAATACCCTTATAAAGGAGACCCCAGAGAGCTCCCTTGCCCCTTCTACCAAGTGATATTACAGCAAAAAGACAGCAGTCTATGAATCAGGAAGTGGGTCCTCACCAGACACAGAATTGCCATCATCTTAATCTTGGACTTCCCAGCCTCCAGAACTGTGAGAAATAAATTACTATTGTTTATAAGTCATCCATGGTTTCTTGTTATAGCAGCCCAAATGGACTACAGGACACCCTGACATACAGATATAGACAAAGACATAGATACATGCCCATATATCTGTATCTTTGTCTATATCTGTATCTTTGTCTATATCTGTATGTGAATTACTCAGCCATTAAAAAGCATAAAATAATGCCATTTGCAGCAACATGGATGGACCTAGAGGTTGTCATACTGAGTGAAGTAAGTCAGACAAAGACAAATATATGATATCGCTTATAGGCAGAATGTAAAAAAAAATGATACAAATGGACTTATTTACAAAACAAACAGACTTACAGAGTGAGAGAACAAACTTATGGTTATGGGGGGAAGGGTGGGGGGAGGGATAGTTAGGGAGTTTGGGATTGACATGTACACACTGCTGTATTTAAAATGGACAACCAGTAAGGATGTACTGTGTAGCACAGGGAACTCTGCTCAGTATCTGTAACAACCTAAATGGGAAAAGAATTTGAAAAAGAATAGATACATGTATATATATAACTGAATCACTCTGCTGTCCACCTGAAACTAACACAACATTGTGAATCAAGTATATTCCGATATAAAATAAGAAGTTAAAAGAAAGACACAGATATACAGATACAGGATAGGCTTCATAGCTTCTTTAAACATCTTTAGCATGGCTCCATGAGACACAGGGCTAATTGATCCCTGTCCTATCCCCATAGCTCTGCATCAAGAAAGTGCTTGACCCAGGCCATGTCCGTGTACAGCATCTGTGGGTGATCAATGAGGACGGTACACAGGCCGGCACGCACTGTACAGTACAATCTGTGGCCGTCATGTACGTTAAATAACCCCAAGATTGATGACGTGCACCTGGCTCAGATGTGGAGATGCCCCCCACACACATGCACACTGGCCTATGGGTAAAGCTGTTCCAGCCTTACGACTATAAGATTGGGCTAGAAGAGAACCCGGCCTTCTAGAATCTCCACTGTGACCCTCTCTAATTCAGATTTTCCTGCCACAAAATCGTGCTTACTGATGAGATATGCAAGTGGGAGCACCTACCCAAATCTGTGTTTGCTTACGGATCTTGGTGGTTGGTAGTCTGACTGTAATGACTTTTCTCCATCAAATTAGATAAGCTAGTTGTGTTGAACTTTTTCAAGCGGTGTCTGGATTTGGCCTTTCAGTCTACACTTTTTAATAATGTTTGCAAAAAGATATTACGTAAAAGGGATTCTTAGAAATAAGGTACTGAAATATTTGGAAATTGCAAAATATTATGATTTAGGTAGAAAAATGAACATCCTTAACTAAAAATCATACAAAATGAAACGCTATAAATAAAGAGCATTTAATATAGCTGTAAGAATTCTCTATGCAATATACAGCCTAGGGTTGTCAATGAGATTCTCTCGAAAAGGATGGGACTTAAAAATAGTTTTAATATATTGTTAAATGAAGAAAAACATAAAATTGGTAGAAGTTAACGGGGGGGGGGCATGTTTCAAGAGCAGGGATGCATGAGAACCAATGGGCATGAACACATACACAATGGTTATTAGGTGGAGTAAAACCAGTGGAAGCTGACATTGATACAGGGAAATAACAGGCAACTTATTCTTGACGGTCAGACTTCACATTTAGTTCTGAATCGGTAGGCAATGGGGAGCAACCACCAGTTATTTGTTGAATGAGGGAATATGTGACTAGAGCAGGTGCTTTGACATGCCACGCAGATCCTCCTTCTGCAATGAAGGACTTATTTCCTCATACTGCTGGAA
Organism: Monodon monoceros; assembly: GCF_005190385.1. Classification (NCBI taxonomy): domain Eukaryota; kingdom Metazoa; phylum Chordata; class Mammalia; order Artiodactyla; family Monodontidae; genus Monodon; species Monodon monoceros. Next base: position 4,772,516 of record NW_021703782.1, on the reverse strand, counting down.
CTATTAGCTATAGACAGAACTCAGCTCACTGCCATAACTGGAATTACCTCTGCTGAAGGGGAATGCTTTGCCCAGGCCAAATGCCCTACCTGAAGCAACTTGCATCCAACTCCTGGTCCATATGAGGTGCAATGGCCCTGTTCCCTTGCCCCAAAGTGTGACAACACCAAAGGACTGTCCCAGCTTCATTTGGTTTGGCCAAGGCCACTTCATAGCCTAAATTTCTGCTTTTCCCAATCTTGCTTCTTTTCCTTCTTATTTTTGCCCCAAGAACATTCTGTAATGAATCTCCCACATGCCGATCTTTGTTTCAGAGTCTGCTTCCCAGATAACCTAACCCATGATAGCTTCCAAAGGGTTACACAGGACAGAACCTGGAATCAGAAGTATTTAGTGTTAACACAGCAAGGTTTATTGTGTGGAATCATCTGAAGATTTAAGAGTAAATCCTCATAACCCCAAATATTTTCTCACATGGAATTCACTGAGGCATAAAACTTTAGAATTGTGTATCTAGATACTTGAGCTGTGATATTTTCCTAATTTCCTAAGGAAAGGTCATGAGTAAATTAACAGAAGTTTACATGATCCATGGAGACAGAGAAACTGCATGCATTGGTGGCAGAGTAATTAACTGGGTGCCAGAAAAGAAAAGGAGTGAAAAGTGTAACATTTTGCTCTTTTGAACCCCTCATTATTCTGAGTTGAATGGCTTTGTTTGCCAAATGGCTCTTTAACAGTTAATTTTATTCATCTAGTAATGTCTAGAGGTCATTTTTTTTGGGGGGGGACTCTTACTTCTGGGAATCAGACTATCAGTAGGAGAAAGAAAATAAATGTTCCTTTGGCTTAATTCCTTGTTGGGCAAAAGGGAGAAATACAGGTGCTAAGTAGCTGTTCTGAATGTCTCAAGATATAAGAAAAACATGAAAGAAACCAGCGTGGGGTGGGTTTTTTTTTTTCCTTTTGTTTGTTAACCTTGCTGACAAAATCCCTTTTGGAGATGGCTGTTTTCTAGCTCCCTTGGTGCTATGGAAACCATCACATCGATAGATGCTTCCATGATTCTGAGAAACATTAGATTTCATCTTCCTTTAAGTTCCTCCAGTCTTGAAATGACCATTAAAAAATTACTGACAATTGGGCCCCAACACTAGTAACACATGCTTTTGGATCAGACCTATCCACCATTTCCTATCCTAACTAACCCTGATCTTTTCTTATACTGTTCCGTTTACCTAGAATATTCTCCTTAATTCTATTTCACTTTTCATAGCTGTATACAAATGTACAAATGCTACTTCCTAGAAGAACCATTTGCTGATGTCATTAAATTCCCTTAGAAATGTAGGTGTAGCTTTCCAATGGCGTTTGTAAACATCAATAATAGTAAACGAACATGGCTTTTGGAAGGCAGGATTCATTTTTCATCTATATTTGCATTTTAACCACATTGTACAACCCAGGATATCAAAAAAGTGCTTATTAAATAAAGATGAATGAATACCACATTGTATTTATATAAGGGCCTGCTGAATTGGAGTTACCTGGAATACTGTCAAAGTAAAAATCTGTGTCCGCTTTGTGTCCACTCAGTCAAAATATCTGGAACTGAACTTTAGGAACGTACATTTTAACAAGTACCTCAGGCAATACTGTATATAGTTTGGAAACTTCTGCCTCAACTGGAGACAGAGAGAGAGAGATACAGAGAGGTGGGTAGGGGGAGAGATTGGGACCTTAGACTGTCTTCACTCTGTTTGGATACAGATTACTAAATTAACTATGGAAGTTGAAAGTAAGAAAGAACTTAAACGTTGCCATCAAGATTGAAATAACTAACTAATCTTAAAAAAATAACCCTGGGGAAAGATTAAAAATAAATTGTGTTTATATTTATTGTGCTAATATTTTTACTCATTTTAGAGAACAGGCATTAATTTATAACGGGCACACTGCGACCTAATGTATATTAGTGTATATTAATGAATGTTTTACAGCTACAATGGTTTATAGCTATTTTGCTTATGCATAATCTAATAAAAATTAATTAATCTACTTATAAATATTCTCTACTCTGTAGCCAATTGTTTAGGGGCCGAAATAGGAGGAGAATCAACTGTGTAATGGGCATCTTCAGCCGCTTCTAAGAAGTAAACCTGAGGGAATTTAGAACCACTGTGCGGGGGACTTGAAAGCACTGATTTCCTCAGGCATCGCCCACATGCTTTGTAAACAGCAAGATGCACGCGTGCCTGCAGGGTCTTCCGCCAGCTGCCTGTAGCCCCCAGCCCTTCCGGTCAGGGGTCGAGGTTCTACGGGGGCCCCATCGCGTCACTGCTTCCCTCCGGCTTCCCGGTGCTCTGCTCACCACCCCAACAGGGCTCTGCCATCCTTAATCCAACCACACCGTAAAACTATCTGGGGAACATTTAAAATCCTCTCACTGCTTGGGTTCCCCTCTCAGAAATTCTGCTTGAACTGTCCTGGAGCAGAAGTTAAACACCATCGGTCGTTGTTATTTTTTAACTTCTCCCAAGTGATCCTGAGGGTAGCCATGGTTGAGAAACATGAGAAGAGGAATTTTAAGGTGAGTAGCAATATGCAAGACTGTACAAGCTTTGCTTTAGAAGTTAAACTTTTCCCCCTCCATTTCAAGCTAGAAGTCACAACAGTCTTTAATGTACCTTATTATTATTCTCTTGTCTGGAGAAGAAGAGATAAATATGCCAGGTTTTGGTTGCCCTGTATAACGTTTATTATTTATAAACCCTTAAAAGAAGGCAAACTTTCCTACTTTCTTCCAAAAATTGTATCTGCTTTCCTACACTATTACAGTGATTATGCAAACTATGTATTTGTATCTATTGCTCAAGGTTTGGGGGGAAATATGGAGTATCTCCCTTTAGAAGAATTTCCACAAATTCTGAATTCATATAATTTCTGACAACAGGAACTTTCTGTTTTAGCCTTAAATCAGTTGAGCGTGACAAGATAATCTGAAGATGAGATCTTGAAACTTTCTGAAAGCAGTACTATCTTGCACATGGTTAGTCTTTAATAACTATTTTTACTGACGTACTAGTCTGACAAACCCATTTTATTAACACTTCCACCTGCTCCCGGGTAAACTTGAAAACTAGCCTCTCACTTTGGAATGCTGTCACAAGCCTCCCTCCTCCTCTGGATTGGTTATTAGGTCAAAAGGAAACAAAAAAGGAGCACTGCTTGTCAGATTCCTCGTCTGCTCTTATTTTTGTAACAGTTCCCTCATTTGCTCCCATGTTTACCTGATGATAACCAATTCCAGACTTGTTGTTCCTTGAAATCCAGCTTATGTGACCATCCCCTTTCTCACTTATTAATATTATAGAAACAGCTAAGCACCTTGAGACCAGCAATGTACTAAGGGAACGGTAAGCTAGTTTGTTTACTGGGCCACTAAAAGTGACAACTCCCTGTTTTCAAGAAACAATAAACAAGAATTGCCACTAATAACAATATCACATTTTGGTGTAACAGTTTCCACACTGTAACTGCATGGGATCTGATCATGAGTTGTAGCCTCCTTTTCTGCTTTCTGATTGCATGCTATAAGTCTGATGACAGAACCAAGAAAACTATGCAGAATCTTCAGGGGGGAAAAAAAAAAAAGTGTTTGAGATGGCCAGTATATCCAGTGGGTACCTGGGAGAAACCTCATATATAGGTGCATTATTTCTATTATGATCATTATTTGAGATCGATACAGGAATTTTATCCTGTGTAAGTGATGAGGAACCATATGGTAGGCTCGATAACATGAAACCATTCTACTAATATATATCTATAAATTTGGGGTATATTATGTAAACATTTTTTAAATGTGCAGCTGAGATTTACTGTTATAAAAACCCTAAGGGACAAAAAGAGGGAACTGTGCAGCAGACTGTAAGCTTCTGCCACTATCAGTCTGGAGGTGGCAAGGTAAGATGTGGATGTTTTGAACAGCGGATGAGACCTTGGGCTCAAGAAAGTACTAGGAATGGAAATAGGCCTCCTGCATGACGCTGAGACCCAAGTAGAGCCAAAACCTCTGAGGCAGAGTGAAGAGGAGGAAAGAGGCTTCCCAGATCACAAGAGAATGGCAAGGATGTTATTTGGTCTTAGTCTTGCTATGGCTGCAAAAAAAAAAAACTCTTCCCTGAGATTTCAAATTCCCGGGCTTTCTCTGTGGCTTTCTCCACTGGACGCACATTTCTATTTCCTACATGGACTGCGAAATACAAGCTAAGAAATTAACACATCATGTCTGGGGCTGTTGCTTTTCCTTGGCTACCCTGCAGAAGCGAATGTAAAATTGTTCTGGAGGGACATATTCTCAGCCTAAGTTTCATAGGATTCCCACAGAGTAAGCTCCACGAAACAAGAGGTCACAACCCAAAATTACAAACCACATGAAGAAACATTTCACCACGAGTAGAGGCTGTGAGCGCGTACACGCACGTACATACACAAAGGGATCAGGCTCCAAAGAAATTCAGTTAATAGAATAATTCAGTGGAAACTGAAAAATTTTTAATTAAAATTATTAAAGTCATTTAACCTAGGCATTTAAACGTGAGAAAGAAGAAACACTATATATAAACATGAATATCTGGGAAAAAAATAGAACTTCTAGAAATAGAAATTCTCATTGAAATTTGAATTTAAGCAGATGAATTAAAAAGCAGATTTCAAACAGCTTATAATTCTACTTATAAAACCAAATACATATAAACTGGAAGAAGGTAGAGGATGGAAAATATTTGAAGTGATGATAAATGAGGGTGTTCAAAAATTGATAAAAAAATTATAACCCTCAGATTCAGGAACAGAAGCTAGTCTCAAGAAGAATAAAGAGGGCTTCCCTGGTGGCGCAGTGGTTGAGAGTCCGCCTGCCGAAGCAGGGGACACGGGTTCGTGCCCCGGTCCGGGAGGATCCCGCGTGCCGCGGAGCGGCTGGGCCTGTGAGCCATGGCCCCTGAGCCTGCGCGTCCGGAGCCTGTGCTCCGCAACGGGAGAGGCCACAACAGTGAGAGGCCCGCGTACCGCAAAAAAAAAAAAAGAATAAAGAAACCTGTATCTATACCTAGATATATTTGTGTGGACCTCTGGAATTCAAAGAGAGAGTCTAACAAATAACCCACCAAAGAACAATCCTTGGATTGAAGGCAGAATTTCTAACAGCAACAATATATAAAGAAGGCAAATTTTGCTTTTGGCATCACAAATAATTCTAGGCGTAGTGTCAAATGAGTCTTTTGAATAAAAACGTCCTAAGTGGCTACAAGTCAATAAGAAATTAAAAAAATACATTTCGTCCAGTATATTCCTGAAGCAAAGAGTGTGCATTAATTCAGAGCTAAAATGATTTCAGGATTTTAACTCTAAAACTTCTTAAAGGTAGAAAATGCCTTATTCACAAACAAATGCTGAGAATGTTGCACAAAGCCTGGATCTGGGCAGGTGATCAGCGAATATTCGTTGAATAAATGAATATAAGAATGGATGATTTATAAACTAGGTAAATATATTTCATATTAGGAAAACAACAGTACACATATAACTAATAGGTAAGAGGTTCCAGTTCACACTGCATTATGTATAAATTGGTACATAGTAATGTCTAGAAGAGAAGGCTTTCTGCTCAACTATACATTTCAGGCTGAATGGAAGATAGGATGGAGGTAATTTCCTGGTTTATTTTTCTTTTTCATATTCCTCCACTGAACCTCAAACACCTTACAAATGAACGCTATTTAGTCTCAAGTATTTCTGCTATAAAGCCAAAACAGACATCACCAAAAACTTTTGTTTTTTTACAAACTACTCAATGAAATAATAGGGAAAAATAGGGCTGTACAGACCACTCAAAACCTGTGGAATTTTGTGACCAGGGCACTAATAAAAGAATAACATTCCTAACAGAAATACTGCCACAGTTAAATCACACCTAACTTTACACCCAGCAAAAGTCAGTTCTTGGTCAATTTAAATCTTGGGATTCACACTTTCTTCTTCAAGATGTATATTCTTAGAGGCAGCTACAATAATAAAGACTAATTTCATGAAAACTAAAAATCTGAATAAGAGCATGGACTTCTTTGTTTGTTTGCGGTACGTGGGCCTCTCACTGTTGTGGCCTCTCCCGTTGTGGAGCACAGGCTCCGGACCCGCAGGCTCAGCGGTCATGGCTCACGGGCCCAGCCGCTCCGCGGCATGTGGGATCTTCCTGGACTGGGGCACGAACCCGTGTCCCCTGCATCGGCAGGCGGACTCTAAACCACGGTGCCACCAGGGAAGCCCGAGCATGGACTTTTTTTATCAATCATTTTTTAAGGTCAGAGGAGGGGACTAGAATACATATGCAGCTAAATACTTCACCTGCATTGTCTCAAAGAGTAAACTGAGGGCCAATTCTAGCGAACCTCTAAACAAGCTACTTCTTGAAATAGAGGCTGATTCTCTAGGATATTATTTTCTCAATTAAGCATTTCATATATTGGCTAGGCTTTCTCTTTAATTTTGAGAAAACTTGCCCAGATCAATTAAAATATTAATCTTCTGGTGGGGGGAAAGTGACTAAACTGACATTTCTATATTATGTTGACATCATTTTCCCATTTACCAACTGCAGGCGAGCTGATTTGTTTTATAAACAAACAAACAAAATAAAAAAACAAAACTTAAAAGAAACCTTTAACATTTTGCAACACAGCGGAACAGAGCGAGCTTGAGAACGTTTTCTCAACTTCAGCATGAAAACAGCCGTTTTTTTCCCAGCCAATATAATGGTGAATGAAACCCACAAGGCACTGTTTTCAGACAGCTTAGTTCTAGTATGAGGGGAGAAACAATCAATCAATCCATCTAATCAATGTCTTCATTAATACCTACTAGAAAGGTACCAGGTGGCAACAAGTGTTCTGCAGAGAATTAATGTGATAACAACATTTTGGCTACGAGCTGAATGACAAGATGGAACCAGATGGGAAGATTGAGGGGGAACAGTCTAGATAGAGAAAACAACTCGTGAAAAAACCCAAAATTGGGAAAGAACATGGAGAGGCTGAGAAAAATCAAACAGGTCTGTGTGGCTAGAATTTAGTGGCATGGGGTGGGGAGAGGGAACAGTAACACAGGAGATCAGAGAGGTGGCAGGGACAGATTTTGTAGGGCTTTTTAAGCAGGTTAAGAAGTTTGGGTTTTATACACATTTATACCATTTACATGCTAATTGGAAGGATTTACGTGTGGAAATGACATCATCTGATTTATGATTTTAAAATATTTATCTGGTTACCGTGGGGATAATGGATTGTAGAGGCAAAGTGAACCATGTGAGACCCATTAGGAAGCTATCTTAGAATTTCAGATGAACAATGAGGCGGGTTTAGATTATGGAGGAGGTTTGGACTGGTGGAGATGCAGAGAAATGGAGAGATTCATAAGTAGTTAGAGGTAGAGATGAGAGTCATTACTGATGAATTTGCAGGAGAAACAGTAGAAGAAAGAATGAAATCAAGAGTAACTCAATCATGTGGTAGTTCTATTTTTAGTTTTTGAAGGAACTCCTCACTGTTTTCCACAGTGGCTGCACCGATGTACACTCCCACGGACAGTGTACGAGGGCTCCCTTTTCTCCACATCCTCTCCAACGTTGGATATTTGTGGTCTTTTTGATGACAGACATTCTGACAGGTGTGAGGTGACATCTCCTTGTGGTTTCGATCTGGATTTCCCCGATGATTAGTTATGTTGAGTATCTTTTAAGGTGCCTATTGGCCAGCTGTATATCTTCTTTGGAAAACTGTTCAGTGCTCATATTTTTAATCAGGTTGTTTGAATTTTTTGATTTGAGTTGTATGAGCTCTTCATGTATTTTGGATATTAACCCCTTATTAGTCATCATTTACAAATATCTTCTCCCATTCAGTAGGTTGTCTTTTTGTTTTGTCAATGGTTCCCTTTGCTGTGCAAGTGATTTTAAGTTTAGTTAAGTCCCATTTGTTTTTGCTTCTGTTTCCTTTGCCACAGGGGACCAACCCAAAAAAATACTGCTACAATTTATGTCAAAGAGTGTTCTGCCTATGCTTTCTTTTAGGAGTTTTATGGTTTCCAGTCTTACATTTAGGTGTTTAATAAATTTTTGTATATGGTGTGAGAAAATGTTCTCATTTCCTTCTTTTGCATGTAGCTGTCCAGTTTTCCCAGCACCACTTAATGAAGAACTGTCTTTTCTCCATTGTATATTCTTGCCTCCTTTGTCATAGATTAATTGAAAATAAGTGTATGGGTTTATTTCTTGGCTTTCTATCCTGTTTCATTGATCTATTTGTCTGTTTTTGTGCCAGTACCATGCTATTTTGATTACTGTAGCTTTGTAGTATAGTCTGAAGTCTGGGAGTATGATTCCTCCAGCTCTGTTCTTCTTTTTCAAGGTTGTTTTGGCTACTCGAGGTCTTTTGTATTTCCACACAAATTTTTAAAATATTTGTTCTAGTTTTGTTAAAAAATGCTTGGGTTTATATCAAAGAAAACAAACACTCATTCTCAAAGGTATATGCACCTGAATGTTCACAGCAGCATTATTTACAATAGCCAACTTATGGAAGCAATCTTAGTGTCCATCAACAGGAATGGATAAAGAAGATGTAGCACATATATACAGTGGAATATTACTCAGCCATAAAAAGAATGAAATTTTGCCCTTTGCAACAACATGGATGGGCCCAGGGTGTATTATGCTTAGTGAAATAAGTCAGACAGAGAAAGGCAAATACTGTATATTATCACTTGTATGTGGAACCTAAAAAGTAAAACAGACTAGTGAATATAACAACAGCAGCAGCAGAAAAACAGACTCATAGATGTAGAGAACAAACTAGTGGTTACCAGCAGGGAGAGGGAAAGGAGGAGGAGTAAAATAGGGGTACGGAATTAAGAGGTACAGGCTATCTTGTATAAAATAAGCTACAAGGATATAATGTACCACACACAGGGAAATGAAATATAATCTATAAAAATTTTGAATCACTATGCTGTACACCTGCAACTAATGTAATATTGTAAATCAACTATACATCAATAAAAAAATTTAAAAGAAGCTATTGACAAACAGAATTGATTCAAAATATGAATATAGGAGTTTAGTATGGTGATTCTTACTTCACTCATAAAATTTCTTAAATTTGGAGAACAAAAGTTATAACTGTAATACTTCCTATATTAGTTACCTACAGCTAAAATTTCAATCAATAATGTTGTATAGTTTTTGCAATTCTTTTTTCTCATTGTGTATTTGATCTGATTATTGAAATATGATTTTATGTCTGTTGAGTCTAAGACTAAATGGTTCCTCTTTCAAAAACAAAAACTTATACAATGCTGTATGTCAATCACATCATAATAAAGCTGGGGAAAAAAGAAAAAAAAGAGTAACTCTTGGATTTAGGCTTACAAAGTCAGGGAGTTGATGGTGCTTTTTGTAAATGAAGTATAGTTGATTTACAATATTATATTAGTTCCAGGTGTACAGAACAGTGATTCAGTATTTTTATAGATTATACTCCATTATAAGTTATTGTAAGATAATGGCTATAATTCCCCATGCTGTACAATATGTCCTTGTTGTTTATCTACGAGATGATAGTGCTTTTTACTGAAATGGGAGACTCTGGTATTTGTGAAATAATATTTAGTAAAAGGTGCAAAATTTTCATAATATATTAAGTAAAAGCACTTTGTAAATCAATACATACCTTATAATCTCAAGGCTGTTGTAAAAATATTCCACACATATGCATATGCATGGCACTGGAAGAATCTGCACTAAAAAGATCTGTATTAACATAATGCCTATGAATAGCAGATGCTGAAATATTAGTTAAATAAATGGATATTGTTTATTCTCTCTTCACTGTTTCTTAATTGCCTACCTGATTTCCCATTTGCTTCGTTTTCTTTTTAATTTAAGATACATATTCGGTATCTTTGTAATTTCAACTACAAAAGCCAACCATAGCCATTGCACAATACTTGGGGAAATGTCAAAGCACAAAATATAAAATAAAAATCACCCATCATCTCACAGTCACCCAGATGTACGCATGTATACATGTACATGCATATGCATGCATTTATTTAGAGTATCAATGAGATCATAATATGCACTAAGTTTATAGGTAGAAAGAGCAGGATGAAAGAAAAGAGGCATTTGTTATTAGAGATGTTTAGAAGTAACTAGTTTTTTGGATGGAATAAAGGTTCAAATTATGGTCTATTTAGAGGTCGACAGCATCAATTCCCACTGTTAAAAATAGCATATATTTAAAAATATTTACTTTCCATTTTTAACATATTAGCAAACCACTATTATCTTCAGCTCTTTCAACTAACTCTTTCAACAGGCTCCACTGATAATTTTCCATTTACTGCAGTACAGGGATTTAAAAAGTAAGTGGCAGTGAAACCATCTTCATGCACCTACAAATCAAATTGTGATAACACTAATGATTTACGGTACTGGAGGGCTATCAGGTCAGTGAGGAAGAAATTAAGCAGTACTCTGAGCACTTCTGTCAGAGATAGCATAATTGCATATTTGCAGAGATTTTATGATTCAAATACGAACTCTCTAGGGAAAATAAATCTTACTGTCTCTTGTGACATTAAACAATCATTTAAAATATAAAATTATGTCTTAAGGACATAAAAGACCCTACAGCACAGCTCTCTGGGGATGTCTTATATAAACAAATTAAGAAACTTTCTATTTTGTTTGAATTTCTCCCAACCATTTTAGTCATAATTTATTTTAATAACCTATTAAATGACTGAATAACTCCCCAAACTGATCAAGGATATGAACACATAAATACTACGTCCACATAAAAGCACAGTTAATATAAAATCCCATAAAAACAAGGAAAAAGTCCAAAATGGAAGTTGATATAAGAAAATATCTTAGTTGATGATAATTAAGCCACTTGATTCATTTAAGACAAGTCAGACTTAACATGTTAAGTTGGTTATATTTATCTCTTCTCTTGTTGAAATTGAAAACCAGTGTACACAGAAATATATGATGGTCTCTTCATACATGAACTAATAGAATAAATGGGTTTTAAACTCTTTCTACCATGGTCACTCCTATTCTGACTTCTTTATTATTCTTCCATTCTCTAAGATGGAACAAAATATTGTTCATGTGAAACATTATTTTACACTTCATGGGAGAGGTGAAAATGTTTAGTGTGTGATTAGCATTTGTAGGTCTTGTGTGTGTGTAAACATCTAAAGGCTGAAAGGAAAAAAGTTATCTGTAGCAGGTCAGAGCTAGAACCAGACAAAGCAAAATTATTACTTTTGTATAATCAGAATCTCAAACGCAGAGGTGAGTTAAAAGACAGCCTCATTCTTTACTAATATTTAATGTATCCAGACACAATACTTCCTTTTTTCTATTATATTGAGGAATTCATATTCTTTTTCCTCTAGTGTAAAATGTTCTAAGTTTGGCACTTCTCTTTCTTGACTTTTTTCAAGTGAAAATGAAACACGTGCCTTAGCAACAGTTGGCATTTCTTTCTGTGGGAATACAGCTAAGATCCTGTATAAATTAACAGAAGCTATTTTTAGCAGAATGTTGATTTCTTACCATAAAAAAAGTCTCACAGCATCAGTAGTAGTAAATAGGGTTCTTTGATTAACATTTGTTTTGCAATTGTCATCACTGACTTTTTTTGACTGATAAACTGTTTAAAAGCTTCAGGAAGGTGATGCACAGAACCAGCTCTATTTGAAAGTGTCCATCAGTGTTTTGCTTTTGGGCTCAACAAAATAGCCTCATTTGAATACTTAAAGTTTTCTTCACCAGTGATAGTATCTTCATTTTAATGCCTTGTAGAAATCCTCTCTACCAGCTCCCCAAACACATTCAAAGGAAGCCAGAAAATAGTATCAATATATGTTCAGTGACATGTATTTCATTGGTGACTATGCTTTCTGAAAATGACATATTTGAAACAGATGTGCTGATTGTACTACATGCTTGGATTCTTTCTCAGAGAGGCTGAACTGACGTGAACAACTGTGATGATCACTATGACCTCACAGTCACACGCAAGCTTGCAGAATGACACGTGGCATCTCACTTCGGAAATGCCACCCACTGCAGGATTTGATATTCTGTATTAGCTAAGCTGCGTTTGAAACAATGGTGTGCTTTGAGCATTACTGTCATTTCCCCTTTTCTTAGTGGTCTATGACATTCATCTGTCTCCCACCGGTCATGACATTATGATGACAATCTATTCCAACATTTAAAACAGGCTTCTCCTTTTTTGCTTAGATCTCTTTCCCTACACCCAACCTAGGAATGTCTTTTTTCTTCCAGCCATCTTTCAAGACCTAATTTAATTTCCATCTCTCTCCCGGATGCTTTGACCACCCTATTCCACTATGACCTCTTCCTTTTTCCAACTTCCATGACCTACCCTGTAGGGTCCACATTGTTGAGTGTGATTTTTAATTTAAAATATAAAATACAGTACCTTTATTCTGATCACGTAAATAAAATAATCCTGGTCATTTCATTAGCAATCTGTCTTTATCATCCCACACTTTTTGTAAACTTTTACGTTCACACAAAAACAAACATGAAGTTGAACTTGAGGAAACTGCTGCTTCTGTAGATAAAAAATGTTTGGATATCATCAACTTAAAATGGTTTCAAAATATATTAAGTGTGATTTTATCCCTCATGGGTACATCGGCTTAGTCATAGGGCATCAGGTTCCTATCACTATCATGTTCGTGGCACTCTGATCATATGCCTGCATCTCTGTTGCTATGTGAAAACAAGATACCCAATAAACCCCCTCCCCCCCCCATGGCACTGCTTCTAATAAGTTATAGCCTTCAGACATCTTGTACTCGCCCACAGGTCATATTTTCCTCAAGAGACCTTTAGAGCATACTACTCTCTAAAAACCTCTCCATCCTTGGTAAGGTAGCATGCTACTTTAAACTCTTCATATTATTTTTTTTCTTGAATAAATCACTTTTAAAACTGCATATTAGAAAAGTAAAGCTTTTCTAGTCCCTTTTTCTTCAACTAGTTTTTTTTTTTTTTTTTTTTTTTTTACTATACATGCCCCACAAAAATTTTATTTATTTTTTCCTATTCTGAAGATTTTATTCTCATTTATTTGTTCCTTGGTTAGAATTCTTTCTTTATGAGTTTATTCAGAATGGGTATGTGGGTAATATACGCTCCCAATCTTGTATATATTGAATGGTGAAATATATATCTATTTATATCTATATCTAAGTATCTATCTAATTACATATAATTATATAGATATTATAGTATATATAGATATTATATTATAGATTCTAATTTCTAGAGTTGTAGATAAAGATTCAAGGCCAGACTGATTATCTCTCCTTTATATATAACTTCTTATTTCTGCCAAGAGGCTTGAAATAAGAAGTTATATAAACTTCTTACTAAATTCTGAAATTTTACTAACATCTGTTTAGGTGTGTCTTTTTCATCAATGTTTCCTATTTGGGGCTGAAATATTTGAGAAACCTAATATTTACTTTTAATTATTTTCTCTTGCATTTATTGGTTAAAATTTACACATCTCTTCACTGTTTTAACCTTTCCGCCCATAATATCTGTCTATTAATTTCTGCCTTGCTTTAATACATTTTTTATATTTAATCTTTGTCACCTAATCTGTGTCTCAAAAGTCATCATCCACACCCAACACTGGAGCACCTAAATACACAATAAGCGATGCTGAGAAAACTGGACAGCTATGTGTAAGGATGAAATTAGAACATTTTCTAATCCCATGAATAAAAATGAACTCAAAATGGATTAAAGACCTAAATGTGAGATCAGAAACCATAAAACTACCATAAAACAACACAGGCAGAACACTCTTTGTCATAAATTATAGCAATGTTTTTTGGATCTGTTTCCTAAGGCAAAGGGGAAAAAAAGCAAAAATAAACAAACAGGCCCAAATTAAACTTAAAAGCTTTTGCACAGCAAAGGAAGCCATTTACAAAACGGAAAGACAACCTACAGGAGACAATATTTGCAAATGATGCAACCAACAAAGGGTTAATAATCAGAATATATAAACAACTCGTATAACTCAACACCAAAAAACCAAACATCCCGATTAAAAAGTGGTCAGAAGACCTGAATAAAATTTTTTCCAAAGAAGACATACTGGTGGCCAACAGGTACAGGAAAAGGTGCTTGACATCATTAATCATCAGTGAGATGCAAATAAAACCCACAAAGACTTATTATCTCTCACCTGCCAGAATGGCGATCATCAAAAAGTCTACAAATAGTGAACGTTGGCAAGGATGTGGACAAGAGGGAACCCCTGTACACTGTTGGTGGGAATGTAGCTTGGTGCAGCCACTGTGGAAAACAGTGTGGAGGTTCCTTAAAAACTAAAAATAGAACTACCATATGATCCAGAAATCCAACTCCTGGGCATATATCCAAAGAACACAAAAACATTAATTTGAAAAGATATATGCATTCCAATGTTCATAGCAGTATTATTGATAATTGCCAAGATATGGAAGCAACCTAAGTGTCCATCAACAGATAAATGGATAAAGATGATGTGACACACACACACACACACACACACACACACACACACACACACACACA
>NW_021703782.1:4449095-4757772 GCF_005190385.1 Monodon monoceros | reverse complement strand
ACACACACACACACACACACACACACACACACACACACACACACACAGGAATACTACCCAGCCATCAAAAAGAATGAAATTTGCAGCAACATGGATGGACTTGGAGGGCATTATACTAAGCGAAGTAAGTCATTCAGAGAAAGACAAACACTGTATGATATCACTTATATGTGGAATCTAAAAAAATACAACAAACTAGTGAATATAACAAAAAAGAAGCAGACTAACAAATACAGAGAAAATACTAGTGGTTACCAGTGGGGAGAGGGAAGAGGGAGGGACAAGATAGGGGTAGGGAATTAAGAGGTATAAACTACTGATACTACGTATAAATTAGCTAAAAGGATATATTGTACAGCACAGAGAATACAGCCAGTACTTTATAATAACTGTAAAGGCAGTACGACCTTCAAAAGTTGTGAATCACTGTTATACACCTGAAACATATAATATTCTAAATCAACTTTACCTCAGTATTTAAAAACGAAAAAAAAATACCAAAAAGTCATCATCCACTACTTTTATACCTGCACTACATGTTTTAAGTTTAAATTCCCATTTTTAGTTCCAGAAAGCCCTGTGCAGAGTTTAGTTGTCCTCTTTGAAAGCTTTACTGATACTGTTGCTGCTGTCTTTCAGCCTGTCTTCCATCCCCTCCTGAATCTCTCTTTCACTAGATTTCAACTCTTCTGTTGAGGGTTCCTGTTATGTTCCTTTCTCTGGCTGTTGGCCCCCTTAGGTGACTATTGCTCCTTTTTTCTCTTGGTTTTGCTGTCTCTTGGAATGCAGGTTCACCTGTTCTATCTTGGTGGCCACACCAGAATTGGTAGGAGGTCATTAAATCAACTGTCCTTATTGAGGAAGCCGTGTGAAGGCCTTCTGCTCCTAGAATTGTCCACTTCAGGGGCTCATCCACTCGCAGGAGCAGGTGTAGGAAGAAACCAGTTCACTTTCTCAGAACCCTCCAGCCTGGTATGCAGGCTTTCCCTGGCCCACACAGCATCAATTCCTGTGTCTGTTCACGCCTGGTTGACTCTTGTGAGGGTTAATTTTATGTGTCAACATGACTGAGCCCAGCGCCCAGATATTTGGTCAAACATTATTCCGAGTATTTCTGGATGGTGTTTTTTTGAATGAGACTGATACAGTAAGTCCCCAACATATGAACAAGTTCTGTTCCGAGAGTGTGTCCGTAAGTTCAATTTGTTCGTAAGTCCAACAGAATCAGCCTGGGTACCCAACTAACATAATCAGCTATATAGTACTGTACTGTAATAGGTTTGTAATACTTTTCACACACATAATACATAAAAAACAAACACAAAAATAAAGAAAACATTTTTAGTCTTACCTTGAAAAGTACAGCAGTACCAGCTACATCACCGCTGCATTTACGCTTGCTTCCGGACATTCCAGGCTTGAAATAAAGATACTATACTACTGTACTCAATACAGTTCTGTAAAGTACAGAAATGCACAACCACTAGCAGAGGAGGCATGCACGTTGACAATGTACACCAGACACATAAACTAACTTACAAGACTGGACATGCAAACGCACGTTCACATCTTTGAAAGTTCGCAACTTGAAGGTTCGTATGTAGGGGACTTACTGTATTCAAAATGGTGGACTTTGAGTAAAGCAGATTGCCCTCCGTGTGTGGTGGGCCTCATCCAATCAGTGGAAGACCCCTATAGAACAAAGGCTGACTGCCCCCAACAGGAAGGACTTCTTCCAGTGGATCACCTTTGGATGTGAACTGACACTCTGTCCTAAGTCTTCAGCCTGCAGTGCTACCCCATCAGATTTTGGACTCACCAGCCTTTCACAATCACATGAGCCACATCCTTAAAATAAATCTCTCTCCATGTTGACATACACATACTATATTGATCCTGCTCCTCTGGAGAGCCCCAAAACAAACCCTGATCACATCATCCTCACCCCAACATCTCTTTATTCCAGGATAGGTACATGTTACGTAGAATAATAAGAACATAAAAACTGGCTACAGTGCAGTGTGCTTCAAGTGTCTGCTATGTTTACTGATTCCTTCTCCAAATAATGACCAGAAGTGATTCATAAGACAGGATGTGCCGTACTTTATTCCAGGTTCCTAATTTACTGTGGCCATGGGCATTCAACCATGTTTACTGACACACGTGGAATCACTTAACACCAAGCTGTCCTGCAGCGTTTGAGGAAACCTGGCACAGGAGCTTTAAGCCACAGAGATAAACTGCCCGGGGACTGCTCTGACCAGTGGCATCCTCACCTGTAGAGCATTCGGGTCTGGAGATGGAGATACAGTGTGAGAATCAGTCGTTAGCGGAAAGGAGAATGGAGGCAGAAGACAACTAAGACGCAAAAGAAAGCTGCGTGCTCGGCAGAGAGGAGGAGCACCTCTAACTGCCTGATCTTTGTGTACCTGCAAAGCTGCTGTGAGGCTGGTAATGCTTCCATGTCACCTGCTGAACTTCCCTTCTCATAATGTCCAGGAAGGATGCTTGTGAGAGTATTTTCTGCTTTTCAGCACTTTCACATTATTATTATTTTTTAATAAATTTATTTATATTTTATTTATTTTTGGCTGCATTGGGTCTTCTTTGCTGCTCGCGGGCTTTCTCTAGCTGTGGTGTGCAGGGGTTACTCTTGGTTGTGGTGCGAAGGCTTCTCATTGCGTTGGCTTCTGTTGTTGCAGAGCACGGGCTCTAGGCATGCAGGCTTCAGTAGTTGTGGCACATGGGCTCAGTAGTTGTGGCTCGCAGGCTCTAGAGCGCAGGCTCAGTAGTTGTGGTGCATGGGCTTAGTTGCCCCACAGCATGTGGGATCTTCCCGGACCAGGGATCGAACCTGTGTCCCCTGCATTGGCAGGCGGATTCTTAACCACTGCACCACCAGGGAAGTCCCCACATTTATTATTAAATTAAATTTCCATTAGCTGACTGAGGTAATCTGTTTGTCCATTGCTTTCAATATGAAGGACCTCATACTATTACTATATTTAAATAAATATTTAAGGCACCTTTAAACAGAGCAAAAACCTTATGGGAAATGTGCATTTCATTAAAAAAAAGTATTGCATTATTGTCAAATATATTTTGTTCATTGTTAAATAAAAATGACTACAAGTCTCTTTAATAAAAAGAGGTAGCATTGCTCTTTTTTGAGTAGTTAAAAGTAGCTTTTTCCATACAGTTGTTTATGAATGTGAAAAACTGTTTCACAGACATTTGTTAGTTTTCTAATACTCTTACAATATTACAATTTTGATTAAAATAAGTTAAATACAATTTATAAGGGTTTATATTGATTAGGAATCTATGCATGCCTGCTTATTTTAGCACAAGCATATGTTGAAAGCAGAAAACAGGAAGAATCATCTAACCTATATTTATAGCTATTTCCTTATTATAAGACTAATAATATTGGGCTTCCCTGGTGGCGCAGTGGTTGCGAGTCCGCCTGCTAATGCAGGGGACACGGGTTCGTGCCCCGGTCCGGTAGGATCCCACATGCTGCAGAGCGACTGGGCCTGTGAGCCATGGCCGCTGGGCCTGTGCGTCCAGAGCCTGTGCTCCGCAACGGGGGAGGCCACAGCAGTGAGAGGCCCGCGTACAGCAAAAAAAAATAATAATAATAATGATAATATTTAACCATTCCTACTTTATAGGGTTTTTTGTGAGAAACACTGAGGCAATGTGCAGAAAACCCACTGTACTGAAGTTAAGGCAATGTGCAAACAGAAAGGATGAAATGAGAAAATGTCGTATAAAGTAAATAATAATATAGAGTTTGTAGCGAAAAAAATGCTAGGTCTGTGTCCTAATTATAGCTGACTTTCCAAATTTAGATAATACTTTAATGACTTTGTTCTGGTTTTAAAAATACTTGCGATACATATGTCAGAGGCTTATAAAGTACCTAATCAAGTTGCATAAAAATATTTCTGTTATTGCAAAACACAAGAACTAAAGATTAAATATCCAATAATTTATTTATAAAACATTTGCTATAATTTCAAAAGTTTTTCCTTAAGGATTCTTATTCTTCAAAACAAAATAAAGTTTTTGTGCATGAGTGGAATCACTACTAATAAATATACTTCAATTAACGTGTACTACTAAATTCCATTAGAGAGTTAATCTGGGTCAATGTCTATTAAGTTAATTCATTCATTCTAGTCCAATAATGTATTTGGATGCCTAAGGCTCAGTCACCAAGGAAATTCAAATCATTATAAAATGCCTGATAATACTAATTCTACTGTGCTCTCCTTGTCACTTCACACCAGTAAACCAAACACTGTATTAAATGAAATCCCTTGACCATCAAATCTTATTTTTCCATTATTTTATGATGTCTAAGTTTTATAAATAATGCAAGTTTCTTTTACATACTTTTGGGCAGAGATAATTTCCTTCAAAATTTAAACAACCCTAAGTTTGTTTCCTATGTCCGTGGGTCTATTTCTGTTTCGTAAATAAGTTCATTTATATCGTTTTAGATTCCATATGTAAGCGATATCATATGATATTTGTCTTTGTCTGGCTTACTTCACTTAGTACGATAATCTCTAGGCCCATCCATGTTGCTCCAAATGGCATTATTTCATTCTTTTCTATGGCTGGGTAATATAGAAAACCAATTTATGGTTACCAAAGGGGAAAGGGGGGGGGATAAATTAGGAGTTTGGGATTAACATATACACACTACTATATGTAAAATAGATAACCAACAAGGACCTTGTATAGCACAGAGAACTATACTCAATATTTTGTAATAACCTATAAGAGAAAAGAGTCTGAATAATTATATATATACATATAGAGAGAGAGAAAATTGCTGTACACCTGATACTAACACATTGTAAACTATATTTCAATTAAACACAATCAAACAACGCTAGACTTGAGCTTCTAGTATTCCTGAGGACCACTTATGCCATGTTTCTGTGACTAAGAAGTATCACAAGGCACAGCTGCTTTCATCTGGCACGATGGCTGTTCAAAAACCACTGCTACTCACTCAAAAAGCATCAAGTCAAACTGGGGTTCGTGGTTCTGAACCAGTGTCTGGAAAGTCCTGCACTGGTCTCCCCAGCTGGCATTTTCCGTCCCCAGTGGGTGAGCACATGCATTTCCCCTAGAGCCATGGTGGCCCAGAACTCATTACTAATGCCAGGTCCTGGATATGAATTTTGGAGGATGTTCAAATAACCACTTGAATCTCTATGCCTTGTGCCTGAAATACAAGGCCTTAATGACCACTTGAGATCAAACAAATTAGTGATTTCCCTCAAATCAGGGGAAACTCTCAGTTATCACAGCATTAGCATGTTGCAAAAACTCAACTAATGTCATAATGGTGACAGAGTCCTAGGTCATCAAAAATGTATTCTCTACTTTTAGTTCTTGTACTCTTCTTCCTAAAATATATGCGCTACATAAGTACATAAACTGTACAACACTAAATGTAAGGATGGCTTTGACTCCTACTAAAAAGTAAAGCCACAGCAAAAGTAGCGAATGTAACTTCTTGGAGTTTCCAGATTAGAGCCACTATTAGCAGAACTATTACCAATGGCTTTGAAGTGTAAATATTAAGTACAGTGGGCATGAGAGTTTTCTAGTGCAAGCTGCTAGGAATACAGATTTACAACTCCACACTTACTTCAGAGCTGTACAGGAAAAGGTTAAAACTGGCAAGACTAAAATTGGGTACAAGACTTCAGAAACATAAATGGCAGGCATAAAAATCAATTTAACCTTTGTCTACTTGATCCATTTACATTCAAATCCTTTACTTCACTACATGTTTCTCATCTTTTCCTTATTAGCTCTTATCAAACACCATCTTGGTTCAGCAAAACATTTTCCTACCTTTTCATCCTCAGGAGTCATTATCCACTCATATGACTCCTTCCAAATATGGGGCGTTTAAAGGCAGAAAAAATCTGAGAATAACCACAGCTACCACCATAGGAAAGATGTGTTTGACAAGGGATAAAAACAATACTGAGAGGCAAACAGGTTTGGGGAAGATGCTCACAAAATGTCGGTAATAAGAAATCCTAAAGATAGTGTTACTTGAAGTATAAATAAATATGGACACCCTAGGGAAGTGTTTTGGTGAGACTTTGTGTCAACTGGTGAGATTTGAAGGCATGAGAAAAATTATGACTAGGGGATTCAATCTCTAATCACATAGTCATAGGAATCAAGGTTATGTGAACACAGGCGAACCTCAGACATACTGTGGGTTTGGTTCCAGACAACCAAAATAACGTGACTATCACAGTAAAGCAAATCACGCAAAATATTTGGTTTCCCAGTGCATTTAAAAGTTATGTTTACACTGTACTGTGATCTATTAAGTGTATAATAGCATTATGTCTGAAAAAACAAAGAACAAACTTTAAAACTACTTTATCGCTAAAGAATGCTAACCATCATCTGAGCCTTCAGCGAGTCATAATCTTTTTGCTGGTGGAGGGTCCTGCCTTGAGGTTGGATGTTGATGGCTGCTGACTGGTCAGGGCAGCTGAAGGCTGGGGTAGCTGTGACAGTTTCTTAAAATAAACAACAATGGAGTCTGCCACATCCATTGACTCTTCCTTTCATGAACGATTTCTCTGCAGCATGACATACTGTTGGATAGCGCTTTACCCACAGCAGAACTTTTTCAAAACTGGAGTCCATCCTCTCAAACCCTGCTGCTGCTCTATCCACTAAGTTTATGTCATAGCCTGAATCCTTTGTTGTCATTTCAACAATTTTCATAGCATCTTCACCAGGAGTAGACTCCATCTTGAGAAACCACTTTCATCGCTCATCTACAAGAAGCAACTCCTCATTCATTAGTTTTGTCATGAGATAGCAGCCAAGCAGCCACATCTTCAGGCTCCACTTCTAATTCTAGTTCACTTGCTCTTCCTACCACATCTGCAGTCATTTCCTCCACTGAAGTCTTGAACCCCTCAAAGTAATCGACTTCTTCCACATTCCTGTTAATGTTGATATTCTGACCTCTTCCTATGAACCTCAAATGTTCTTAATGGCATCTAGAATGATGAATCCTTTTCAGAAGGTTTTCAATTGACTTTGCTAACATCCATCAGAGGAATCATTATCTATGGCATCAATAGCCTTACAAAATGTATTTCTTAAATAATAAGGCTTGAAAGTCAAAATTGCTCCTTGATCCATGGGCTGCAGAGTAGATGTTGTGCTAGCATGAAAATAAAATTGTCCATCTCCGTCATAGCTCTTGGGTGACCAGGTGCCTACTCAAAGCACAGTAATATTTGAATCTATTTTTTCTGAGCAGTACGTCTCAACAGTAGGCTTAAAATATTCAGTAAACTATGTTGTAAACAGAAGTGCTGTCATCCAGCCTTTGTCTTTCCACTTATAGAGTACAGACAGAGTAGATTTAGCATAATTCTTAAGGGCCCAAGAGTTTTGGATTCGTAAATGAGAACTGGGTTCCACTTACATCACCAGGTGCATCACCTCCTAATGAGACAGTCACCCTGTCCTCTGAAGCACTGAAGCCAGACGTTGACTTCTCCTCCCTTGCTGTGAAAGTCCTAGACGGCATCTTCTTCCAACAGAAGGCTACCTCATCTACATTGAAAATCTGTCATCTCATTCTTTATCTTAGCTGGATCTCCTGGATAACGTGCTGCAGGTTCTCCAACAGCACTTGCTGCTTTACCTTGAACTTTTATGTCATGGGGATGGCTTCTGTCCTTCAACCTATGAACCAACCTCTATTGCTTCAAACTTTTCTTCTGCAGCTTCCTCGCCTCTCTCAGCCTTCACAGAATTGAAGAGAGTTAGGGCCTTGCTCTCCATTAGGCTTTGACTCAAGGGAATGTTGTGGCTGGTTTGATCATCTACCTAGATCAGTAAGACTTTCTCCATATGAGCAGTATGGCTGTTTCGCTTTCTTATCATTCATGTGTTCACTGGAGCAGCGCTTTTCATTTCCATCAGGAACTTCTCCTTTGCATTCACAGCTTGGCTGACTGTTTGGCACAGAGGCTTAGCTTTCAGCCTGTCTTGGATTTTGACATGCTTTCCTCACTAAGCTTCATCATTTCTAGCTTTTGACTTAAAGAGACATGGGACTCTTCCCTTCACTTGAACACTTAGAGGCCATTGTGGGGTTACTAACTGTCCTAATTTCAATACTGTTGTGTCTCAGGGAATAGGGAGGCCTGAGGGAGGGAGAAAGATGGGAATGGGTGGCCACGGAGCAGTGAGAACACACAACATTTACTGATGAAGTTCCCTATCTTGTATGGGTGCAGTGGTCCACGGTGCCCCACAAACAAATATAACAGGAACATCAGAGATCACTGATCATAGGTCACCACGACAAACACAATAATAATAAAAATGTTTAAAATATTGTGGGAATTACCAAATGTGACATAGGGACAGGAAATGAGCAAATGTGTTGGACAAATGGTGCCAATAGACTTGCTCAAAAGCAGAGTTGCCACAAATGTTCAGTTTCCAAAAAGCATAATATTTGCCAAGTACAATAAAACAAGGTCCGCATGCCTACAGATATCCATATATTGAGTATATACTACAGCTCAGACAGTTTACTTAAATAACTTAATTAACACTTAAAATAACTCTGTAATAAGCATTATCATTAAACCACATTCTACTAATGAGGAAAAAATGGCTAATTAATCCCATGCACACTTGCCCATGGGAAGCTGATATTTCAACTTCTGCAACATATGGTTAGAGTGAATTATTTTTAAAAGTTAATTTTGTCTTTTTTTTTTTTTTAACACAAACTGAGCGCAGTTTAACAAATCTCCTGAGATATTTCTACACTGCTATTTTCATATTGTGATATTGAAGGTATTTTTCCCTAGGTAACTGTCACTCACTTCAGTTTGAGCTAAATTTTGTTCTGTTATTAACCATGTAAATGATACATCTCAACAGAATGCTCACCATCTTTTCAGTTCCAGTTTCCATTTTCATTACTATACAATGAGTGTCAAAGGAAATATTTCATTAAAAGTTCATTTGAATCTAATGAATAATAATGAATGTTATTTTGGCAATATTCCCAAAGTTGACCACCTTCCAGCAAATCTCATTATGAAATTTACTGATAACACATCATAGATGTATCAATTATACTAAATTATTAACAATAAACATTGTTCATTGTTTGTAGTAACAAAAAAGATGCCAGATACTCTTTTTAAGAGACATGAATGATACCGTTTATATGTGGAATCTAAAAAAATAGTACAAAGGAACTTATTTACAAAACAGAAATAGAGTCAAAGATGTAGAGAACAAACTTATGGTTACCAAAGAGGAAAGGGTGGGGGAGGGATAAATTGGGAGATTGGCATTGACATATACACACTACTATGTATAAAATAGATTACTACTAAGGACCTACTGTATAGCACAGGGGAAAAAAAAGGAAGACATGAGGCATCAATAAAAGACGACCAGGAGCCACGGGTAGTTACAGCAAAACTACCATTTTGTACTTTCTGAAAGCAAAGTAGTTACAGTCTCTCCCAAATGGAGCACATTTCTGTTTCCCATTCTGTTTTGTGGGCAATCTTGTTCAATTATGTCGAATAAAGACATTTAAGAGCAAAATGGCTCCCTGATCAGCAATAAAGGGAGCTCTTGTTTAAAGGAACCAAGGAAAGCCTAATGTGAATCATTTTAAAGCATGGCACTTTCTTACCTCTCAAACAGCGTTTTAATTCAGACCTTTCAGATGTTTTGTGATGGACATTCAGAATGATTAGTATGACCCCTTAGTAACTCAGATTGAGGTTTAAGGGGGCCTGGGATGCAATCTCCAGAAGACAAAAATAGCAGCCATGCTCACAGTATTTTCCTAATACCGGAGAGTCATTATTTAAAAAGCCTAATTCAAATGACTCAAGCTAATGTGACTTAGAGCCCTTGGGTAAGTGATTCTAATTCAGGGAATAGCAACTTTTTAACTCATTAAATAAATGCATATGTGTACAAATATAGATAGAAGGATGATTGCTATAAATATTAGGTAGGACCAAGTGATGGAGAGAGAATGAAAAGGACTCTTTCGCTCTATGATAACATGGTGATTGGCAGTCATATCAAAGCAGGTGATATATTGTCTCATGACCTTAAGGAAGGGGAGGGTGGGCTGTGAAGATACACACAAGTGTTTGGTCCAGGCAGCAGGAACAGCAAGTGAAAAGTCCTGGAAGGTATTTATCATCCTCGAGGGAAAACAAAGAGGACAACACGGCCAGTGGAGAGACTGTGCATCGACCAGCAGGAGAGAAGGACAGAGCCCTGGGTCAGGGGTGGACCATGCTGTATCTCATACTTATGGAAGGGACTTGGAGTACATTTTGGATATGATGACTGGACTTTGTATGCTTTGGAGCAGAGGAGTGAAATGATCTGATATATATTTTTAGAAGATTGCTCTGGCTGTAACTTGAAGAGCTGACAGTGGGGCAGGGAGATCAGTGAAGAGGCCACTGAAATAGTTTAGGCAAGAGAGATTAATGGTCAGGGTTCGAATAGCCATGGTGTCAATAACCAGGTCATGTCATGGCACTGTGACAACCATGGTGTCATGGCTGGAGTGAAAGCCCCTGCAACTATGCTCTCACTATACAACAGCCACTGGAATTCATTTTTCTCCATCTTTTTCTTCCAGACGTTGGAGCAGTATTTGAAATATAGTGACATTTAGAAGTATTTGTCAAATAAGTGAATGAACAAATTATTAAAATGACAAGATAGTAAAAGCCTTGACTAGTCGAACCTGTAAGTACAACTAAGCAATTGGAAACAGTGAGAAGTTAAATATAATTTCACAGGATTCCTGAGGCATATAGTGGGATGCAGGAATTGATTGTGATTATATGAGGATATAAACTATTTCAAAGAAAGAGAGAGAATACAAAGGTTGAAAACAGCTTTTTTCACGTTGAGTTCACACATACTGAAATCCAAAAAAAACAGTGATAAACACAGTGAAACTCTGAGTTAGAATAAAAAGAAGACTGGACAAGAAAAATCTTAAAATTTCAAAACTATAAATAGGTGCTCTCTACAAATACAAATCAGGGCTCTTACTAACGATTTCATAAATCACATGTGCCAAGTGTGCCCATGCACACACACCCCTGCATCACTCTGGATGGATGACTTCAAAAATATGTTATGAGAATTCAGGAACATCACATATTAATTAACAGCTATCTATACTAATTGCGTTTTCTTGTCAACATCCAGCAGAAGTTATTAGGTTCATAGTTCAGGGAAATGCCATAGGCAGGGTTTATCTTTATTTCAGAAATATATGGTATTTAAAAAAATTTGTATATGGAGCGATGTCAGCTGGATATCTCTTTAGTTGCTATAATGATTATACCCAATGCTTACTGAATAATGGGTCAATATCAATTTACACACCATCTTTCATCATATTATATCAAAAGAATTTGTATTTCAGTTCTTTCCATTCAACTTTTATAAATAATTTGAATGACTGTTCAACAAGCATGCTTATCAATTTTGTGATACAATAAAACTCAAAAGGAGGGCTAAACCGTTAAGAGATAAAATCTAATGTCAATAAATTCTCAAATGATGTGAAACTAACTAAATGAAATATAATGGGATCATATATAAGATATATGATTAGAAAAAATGCCTAAAATATGACTGGGTTCATAGGAAATAATGAGAAAGAGCATTCAGAAAATTACTTGGATGAAAGCACAAATGTATCTCGTATCAGGATATGACTTTATCTTGAAAATTTGGTTTACCTTTTCTGGGAAGCCTTCCTGAACCTGAAATGGTATGTTGGATATTATTCATCTATGGGTAAATTGGTTTGGTTAATGCTACTCCCCAAACAAAGATTATGAAATAACAGAAACTCTGCTTTTTTAAAAACAGTAGTTAGAATTCTTGTAACAAAGTTTTTTAAATCCTTATAATTTACTATAACTCTAAGGGCACAGAGGTACCAGAAAAGAACTCTAAGTTACACCTAAGGTCTGGGAATCTATCCTTCAATTGCTCCTCTTATATATATTTTTTCATGCAAGAACTCTCCATTTTCTCAACCTAAAGCAATCTACAGGTTCAATGCAATCCCTGTCAAATTACCAAGGGCATTTTTCACAGAATTAGAGCCAAAAATTGTACACTTTGTATGGAAACACAAAAGACCCCAAATAGAGAAAGCAATTTTGAGAAAGAAGAACAGAGCTGGAGGAATCAGGCTCCCTGACTTCAGACTATACCACAAAGCTACAGTAATCAAGACAGTATGGTACTGGCACAAAAACAGAAATATAGATCAAGGGAACAGGATAGAAAGCCCAGAGATAAACCCACACACCTATGGCCACCTAATCTATGACAAAGGAGGCGAGAATATACAATGGAGAAAAGACAGTCTCTTCAGTAAGTGGTGCTGGGAAAACTGGACAGCTACATGTTAAAGAATGAAATTAGAACACTCCTTAACACCATACACAAAAATAAACTCAAAATGGATTAAAGACCTAAATATAACGCTGGATACTATAAAACTCCTCGAGGAAAATACAGGCAGAACACTCTTTGCCATAAATCACAGCAAGATATTTTTGACCCACCACCTAGAGTAATGAAAATAAAACCAAAAATAAACAAATGTGACCTAATGAAACTTCAAAGCTTTTGCACAGCAAAGGAAACCATAAACAAAAGACAACCCTCAGAATGGGAGGAAACATTTGCAAATGAAGCAAATGATAAGGGATTAATCTCCAAAATATATAAACAGCTCATGCAGCTCAATATCAAAAAAACCAAACCACCCAATCAAAAACTGGGCAGAAGACCTAAATAGACATTTCTCCAAAAAGACATGCAGGTGGCCAACAAATACATGAAAAGATGCTCAACATCACTAATTATTAGAGAAATGTAAATCAAAAGTACAATGAGTTATCACCTCACACCTGTGAGAACAGTCATCATCAAAAAATTTTCAAACAATAAATGCTGAAGAGGGTGTGGAGAAAAGGGAACCCTCCTACACTGTTGGTGGGAATGTAAATTGGTACAGCCACTATGGAGAACAGTATGGATGTTCCTTAAAAAACTAAAAACAGAACTACCATAAGACCCAGCAATCCCACTCCTAGGCATATATCCAGAGAAAACCATAATTCAAAAGGATGCATGCACCCCAGTGTTCACTGCAGCACTATTTACAATAGCCAGGACATGGAAACAACCTAAATGTCCATCAACAGAGGAATGGATAAAGAAGATGTGGTCCATATATACAATGCAATATTGCTCAGCCATAAAAAGGAACAAAGTAGTGCCATTTGCAGAGATGTGGATGAACCCAGAGATTGTCATACAGAGTGAAGTCAGAGAAAAACAAATATCATACAATATCACTTATATGTGGAAGCTAGAAAAATGGTACAGGTGAACTTATTTGCAAAGTTCAAATAAGATGAATTTATTTTCAAAGCAGAAATAAAGTCACAGATGTACAGGACAAACTTACGGTTACCAAGGGAGAAGGGGAGTGGATGAATTGAGAGACTGGGACTGACATATATACACTACTATGTTTAAAGTAGATAACTAATGAGAACCTACTGTAGAGCACAGGGAACTCTACTCAATGCTCTGTGGTGACCTAAATGGGAAGGAAATCTAAAAAAGAGGGGATATATGTATATGTATGACAGATTCACTTTGCTGTAAAGCAAGAAAGTAACCCAACATTGTAAAGCAACTAAACTCCAATAAAAATTGATTAAAAAAAGAAAAAAACAACTCTCCATTTTTCTCAAAGGTGGAAGCATCTTCACCATTTCCTCATAACTCAACTACCTCCTTTCCCCCTATATTCCACCTGCCGCTATAAAAACGATTACTTAAAATACCTGATATTTCAAAAATTATCAAATACGCCACAAAGATGTAATTGTCAAAACAAAACATAAACTAACAACATCAATAAAAACACTAACAAAGACATTTGATAAAATGCATCTGGTATAGTATGCTAATACACTTTTATAAAGATTATTGAGATCTCATCAGGAAGTAGTTTCTGGATTTTCATATTTTTAAGATATTTTCAGTGTTTATTAAGTAGGACAGACATTTGAAAACATAACTAAAACAATATAGTTAAAACATAACAAACAAACATAAAACATCAAACCACAGACCAGTGTGATGTACTTAAAGCAGTGCTTGGAAAGAAATTTAGAGTCCTAGATGCTTATTCTACAACAGAAGAAGGCTGAAATTAAGAAAGTATGAATCTAATTTTTTAATTTAGAAAAATATAGTAAAAGTCAAAGGAAAGAAGTAATAAATATGAATGTAAATCAATGAGAAAAACACAATAGATAAGATGAACTATGTCAAAAATTGGTTTTTGACATAATAAAATTAACAATTTCCTAGTGTAATAAGGTAAGGAAAAATGACAAAAAAACAAGTAAATGATATTTGAAAGAAAAAGCAACATAAATTTAAGCATGACAGACATTACAAAACTTTAATAAGAGGATGTTATGAATAAATGTGTTAATAAATAGGAACATTTTAACCCAGGAGTGAAAAATCTTTGCTCCAAGAGAAGTCCAGTCCAGATAATCTTCACCCACAAGATGATCATTAAGTATTAGTAAATAAATAATTCTAATATACCACAAGCAATTACAAAGTGCAGAAAGAAGAGAGGTATTAGTCGAGTCATTTTATGAAACCATCATTACATTGTTACCAAAACTTGACAAGGATTCTATGAGAAAGAAAAATTCATGGCCAATATTCACTCATGAGTAAAGATGTGAAATTGCTAAAATAGTAGCAAACTAAATCCAGTAATAAAAAGTCAGACTTAGCCCGTAATTTCTTGATTTATATTAGAAACCAATAGATACAACATACTCAAAAACATAAAGGAGAAAATGTATCTTACTTCAATACGTGCAAACAAAAAAAATTTTGATTAAAATCAACATTCATTTACGTGTTAAAAAAGTAAAACTCTCAGAAAGTCATATCCAGAAGGCCTAGTAAACAGTGTACAGTACATTTTCATTAAGTAGATTAAATGCTAACACAAGTATCTAATTTGCTATTGTCAGAACCTTCACAAATCAAAAGCAGCCACCAATACCCACTGGACAACATGATACTCGAGTTCCTAGCCAGTGCAGAAACAGAGTAAAAATAACTAAAATTATAAGGTCTAGGATGGAAAAAATTTTAAACACTGTCACTACTTATAGATATTATGAGTATCTACACTAACAATCCAAAATAACTTATGGGTAAATGATTACAATTCATAAAAGAGTTCAGAATGTTTTCTAAATTGGGGTCTATATTTAAAAATGATTAACCTTTCGCTATACCAGCTACAAATAGTTCAGAACTTCAATAAGATCAACAACATGCTCAATACCCATATAATGTTAGTTTTCTAGGAATAACACTGAAAATGTCTGAGAATCAAATTACAAACACACCCCTAAAGACAACAAATAAGCACCAAGAAATATAATGATATACCACAGAATGAATAATTTAATACTGGAAAAAATGTAAATTATTCCCTAATTTATCAACAGACTTAATACAATTCTAAAATTCCAATATTCTGTGTGTATGTGCATATTGTGCATGAAGTCTAACAAGTTGAATCTAAAAGTTTAAAGAAAATCCTAATGTTAAGATTGGCAGGGTTTCCCTGGTGGCACAGTGGTTGAGAGTCCGCCTGCCGATTCAGGGGACACTGGTTCGTGCCCCAGTCCAGGAAGATCCCACATGTGGCTGGGCCCGTGAGCCATGGCCGCTGAGCCTGTGCGTCCGGAGCCTGTGCTCCGCAACGAGAGAGGCCACAACAGTGAGAGGCCCGCATACCGCCAAAAAAAAAAAAAAAAAAAAAAAAAAAAGATTGGCAAAACATTCCCAAGAAGAAAAGCAAAGAAAGCAGAATGAACTTTACCAGATATCAACAATTGTTATAAAGATATAGTACATAAGATATTATTTCATTAGCTCAAAGTTTTTCACTCACGGAACAGAACTGAGAAGCCAGAATGAGAACACACAAATACGGAAACTTTTTATAATAGAGTCAACACTGCTGATAGATGTGGGAAAAGATACATTTTCTAATAAACGGTGCTGTTGATTGGATATCTAACTAAGTAAAACCCAAATAAATATTGGGCCCCTACCTCACATGATATAAAAATGAAGATGACCTGCATTTAAGACCTAAATGTAACAGGTAAAATTCTCAAGCTTAAAAAGACAATGTAGAACAGCAATTAAACCTATCCTTTAAAAATTATTTGTAAATTTGACTAAAACAAAATTAAGAACTTCTACTCATTAGGCAATATATAGAGTTTTTTAAAAAAATATACAAAATGTGGGATATTTTCACCATGTACAACTGATGAAGGATATTATTCAAAAAAATTAAGAGCACTCTGTGGATCAATAAGAAAAATTAAGAAATCAAAAAGCTGGAAATAGAAATGAATAGGACTTTTACCTAAGAGAAGGCACAAATGGACCGCAAGCATAAATAGGAGATCAACTATATTAAAATTAGTCATATGCAAATTTATGTGACAATGAGTGATTATTTCATACCACAAAATTGAGAAAAATGAAAAATCAGACAGTAATATTAAGTGTTGACAGAATGCAGAGCAATGGGAATTCCACCCATTACTGATTGGAGTGAAATCAGCATATCAACTTTGAAAAACAGTTTGTCACGTACCACATAATATAACTGAAATGTGCATTCCTCAGACGTGCAAATTCTACTATTAAATATGTACCCTAAGAAAATATTGTCTCTATCCCAGGACCATGCGCAAGAATACTCAGAGCAGCATCATACATAACCCAAACCTGGGAACTCTCAGAATGTTTACAAAGTGGAAACCGTTGTGGAAAATTAAACAACAGGGCATACACCCAGAGAAAACCATAATTCAAAAAGACACATGCACCCCAATGGTCATTGCAGCACTATTTACAATAGCCAGGTCACGGAAGCAACCTAAATGCCCATCAACAAACGAACGGATAAAGAAGATGTGGTACATATATACAATGAAATATTACTCAGCCATAAAAAGCAACGAAATTGGGTTATTTGTAGAGACGTTCATGGACCTAGTGACTGTCATACAGAGGAAAGTAAGTCAGAAAGAGAAAAACAAACATTGTATGTTAATGCATATTATGTGGAACCTAGAAAAATGGTACAGATGAACTGGTTTGCAAGGCAGAAATAGAGACACAGATGTAGAGAACAAATGTATGGACACCAATGGGGGAAAGTGGGGGTGGGTGCGGGGAGGATGGTGGTGGGGAAGAAAAATAATCTTTTGAAGTCTTATAATTTCCATTTTGGAGTTCACCCATTTCATTAAAAGTTATCTGCTTTACTGGTAAAAATGATTTTATATTTAGTTCGGGTGAAGGGAGGGGATAGAATGGTACAATGAGACCATTGTCATAATACATGTTTAAAAAACCTAGATTAAAGATTTGAAAAGTTTATATAAAAAAAGAAAATTAAACAACAGTTACAACAAATCAACTAGAAGTGCACACACAAGAATGGATTTCAAAAATAATTTTGAATGAAAGAAGAAAGCCATACTATATGATTCAATGTTTAGATAAAATCCAAACATAGGCAAAATGCAACAATATTTGTTTAGACATAAGAAATTACAGAGAAAAGTAAGAGTGAACACAAATTTCAAGACTTGGAGGAGACAGAATAGTACCAAAGACCCTTTTTCTTGGCCTGCTTATTGGGAACAGAGATGTTTATCTTATTTTGACTTTATAACTGCATGTGTGTTTGTGTGTGCATATTTTATTTAGGTTATATTCTACGGTATTTTTTAAAAATGATAAAGTATAGTCTATTGCACTTTTCATATATCTTCCAGTGAATTATATACATACTAGCATTTAAAAGTATTTTAATTGCACACAAAATTTGTTCTTTAGGAAACTTGTTTTATCACCAATTTTCTTTGTAGGTCAATTTCGCTTGCCCTGAGCTCTGATGAGAAAATTAAAGGCACATTTTTCCAGGAGGCAGAAAGGGTAGTACGTAGCAGAAATAAATGTGAAGTGTTGGATTTTGTGTACAAAACTCATTGGCACAAGCAAAGGATAGGCACATCAAATCAAGTGAAAGTAACTTAGATGGAAAAATAATTACAGTTATCATTGGCGGAGTTTATAATATGTGCAAATAATTGGCCAATTGCTTTATAGTATCTTTAATTCTTATAGCAATTCTGCAAAGTAGAACATCAGACAGACAAATTGACTTGCCAGTTACACAGAAAAGCTAGGATATGAACCCAGGTGTGTCTCTCTCCCGTATGTTCTCTTGCCATTACTTCATTTTGCCCAAATATGATCATTCGATGTCTGATGGTGGGGTGTAATGGAGCATAAGACGACCTTTCAATCTCTCTCACAAATTATTGGCTGTTTGACCTTGGATAATATTTCATGAATTCTTAAGAACTCATTTCTTTTTCTTTCCTTTTTACAAATTGGGGATTATAATACCTATCAAAGTTATTGTGAAATTTAAATAAAATACATATGCAAAGCCCCTAGTACAAAACATCTATTTAATTATTATTATTTGTATTATTATTACTAACTTGTGGTTAAATTATGAGAACATCTCCCCAAACTTTCAGCATCTTGTGGTTAAAAAAAAGAAACAGATGGTTGGATGAATACAGGGCTGATCAAGCAAATAGAGGAAAAAGATCAGAGGACTGGAAACGTAAGGATTCTGGTAAGGAGCTTGCCTTTGTCACTGTTCACGGAGTCACGCCAGGGTTGGAGGGATGATGTCATATGGAAGAGGCTGATGCTCTGAGGGACACGGAACATTCTTATGACAAGCAGTAGGGTAGGAGACAGTCTTATTTGGAGGAAAGGAATGAAAGAAGAAAATGGAAGACTCTAATTAAGTCAAGCACACCTGATCCAGAGCTGAGAACAACCAAAGCCCTGAACACTGTCATAACTATCTGAATATCTCACTCCTGTCTTCCTGGGGAGAGAAGTCAGGAGAAAGGCTGGCCAGGAGAACCTCAGCCTGCGGCTACTCGTGATTCTGCTGCTGGTTTGACCTGGGATGCACCATTTCCGTGTTGCTAAGATGTCTTTACCAAACCATAGCTTCTCAATTTCTGTGATATCCTCACCATGACAAAAAAAACAAAAACAAAACAAAAACAAACAAAAAACCCAACAGAGCTCCTTTGGTTGAATAACAGAATATGGACTTCCTATCATCAGTGAAGGTTATTACCTTCACTCGGTTATTACGTCTATACCCTTCTGAATCCGTTTCCAACAACCTAAGTCCTTCTGGAAGGACATAATTTTTCCTGTTACTTTTCCAAGAAGTAAAATATTTCCTCTAACCCTAGCCTAAGACTAGAATCTGCTATGCATAGCAGACCTACTGGATCCCACTGAACTGCCTGTTCGTTTGCCCAGGTATGGCCAACTTCAGGTCCCTGGCTCTTCTGATCCACCTGCCAAGTGTCTAGAACTGCGGTCCTCCTTCCATCCTTGGCCCAGCCAGTTAGATACACCACAGCCCTAAGGAGCGAATCTAGCTCAAGATAACATGTGTTCCAAGTCAAGTCTCATGAATAAATCCAAGATACCCCCAGAAATGATAGAAAGACACTCTGGAAGTATAAAGCACGGCAGATTTCTAAAACTCGAATGACCTCTGTTCAGCTCATATTGTAAACGGTATTCATTATTTTTTTTCTCTCTCTGAAATTTGAAATTGTTTTGGTTCCGCCCAGAGTTGACCTCCAATGTCCCCATGAAACCTACCTTACGGGGTGCAGAAGAAACACTAATGAGAGATCCTGTAAGTGACAAAGCAAAGTAGCACTTTGGGGTACACTGAACTCCATACCTGAGCGCATAGCCTCTTTCTGAATGCTCCCATAGTCATGCCAGTCCTTTCTTCTTAAACCATCTGTCCATGCATAGAATTGCCCATCTCCCAGGCCCAGTGGAAATGTCTGTGGAAAAGGAAAGCATTCAGAGCATAAAAAGGAGGTATTTCCTTTCGCATGGCAGGTAAACACAGCCACGCACATCACAGGCAATCAAAGAACACTCGAATAAGTGGTCTTCCTCAGTCTACTGAAAAGGAAGCTGTTGCTGGTGACCAGATGAACACACATTTTAAAACCTTTCTCCGTTTTAAAAATAAGAGCATGTGTCACACACATCACCTACCATTTCCAATTTCATTTCATCCAGAGACGTTAATAATTTAGTGTACCACCTCGCCCGAGCATAAGTGCCTAGCTGTTTTCACTTGCCCCAAGTGTAAATAGTAGTAGTATTGATTTTGTATCATGGAAATACTTTTGTTTGTGATTTGTACAATTTTACTTGTTTTGATCAAGTATATTTGAACGGCCTGGTGACAATATTAGCAAGCATTTATTGAATGCTCACTGTGTCCCAGGTACTAAGTTGGATACTCTGTGTATAGAAGATCCTTCGGTCTTTATATAGCCTTCAGTTGTAAACCTTCATTTTTCTGCTAATTAATCAAAGGCCCAGAGAAGTAAAATAACTTGAAGGAAACCACAGGGGCCAAGTCAGGACTTGGACCAGTTCTATTAAGACCAACACTGTGGTCCTAACAAGTATTAAATACTGCCTACCACCTAGATTTCTGTCAAATTATGGTGTGTGGTTATGGTTATAGTTGAAATTATCACAAAGTCAACAACTGTAGTCACAACATGTTTTATGCTTTAGTAAAATTCAATATATTCTAATGTCACCTTGAAAATTATTTCTGTGTGCATAGCTGAAGCTACTTCTCTCTTTATGGTATTTATTTTGGTCATGAACAAAAAATGTTTTGAATGAAATGTATTTTCACAATCTTAACAGTCAAAATAATGTAAAATAAATGTTTTCATATTCACATACCACACATCACATTTCCTTTTATTTGGTTCATTTTTGGAAATAAATAAAACATCAACAGAATAAAGAGAACACTTTTGAAAGTTTCAATTTAAAACAAAAGATGAATAATTTCAGTGAGGAAATTTTACCCTAAGAGCCTTTCCAAAGCAAATAAAAGGTCTTACTTCTTATTTTAAAAGAGTACAAGTACTGTGCTTATGAAAAAATTATCTACCTTGGATCCATCTTTATAGCTTATAAAGGCTCCACTTGTTTTGAAAGAATAAAAATGGACTTAATATTAAAAAAGGTAGTTAAATCAGAAGAAAGATTTTCCAGATCAGGTGACTGTTATCTGTATATTATTTTTAAAAAATTGTTCATAATAGTGGTGAGTTCAGGAAAACAATAGAGGCATAAACAAAGGATGATGGTGAGTTTATATAAAATATTAAGAATAAAAAGGAAAAAAATTTAAAGGAAGATGACAAGAAAGAAAAGATGGAAAAATTAACAGAAAATATAAAAATACGAAAATGGAATAAAACAATCTTGGGGTTATAATAGCAATACTAAAAAACCTCATGCATTTTTTTCTGATCAATATTGCTTTTCTAATTAGAAATTTTCCCAAACTCAGCTGTGAATGGGAAGTTTTAAATAACCAAATAACTTTAAAATACAAAACCCATGTTTTGTCTCAGCCATGCATTTCCAACGATCAGTGCTGAGCAATCGTAGAAATCTTACAGATTTAGATAATAACAATTTATAATAAACATCACCTTCAGATCAAAATAGATAATTTCAAAATAAACTTTGCCGTGAAACCTGGAGATGTTCTTGTGTAAACTCTGAATATGCAAAGCTCTCTCTGATTACCTGTTGGTTCACAAGCCAGCCCCTTACTCCACCCCGAAACATGGAGGGCAAGGAGAGAGGAAGAGAGGCAGACCCTCCGGATGGGCAGGGGGTGGATTTAATATGCCGGGAACTTACACATGAGGCTTGTCCTGCAAGACAACTTGATCTCTGCATCCATATGGGTGCCCAGATGGTCTCAACATCACTTTACTCTCTTAAGTCTGCATCCTTGAAACTGGTTCCCACCTTGGGAATGGGTGGCGGATGTCCATTCCAAGGACAGGGGAAGGGTGAGGCGCCTCCCATCACTCAGGTCCACCTGGCAGATGGACCAGCTGCCATGACCTCCTGGTGACCTCCTCCAACACCCCACCCCTTTGAGACAGGCTCTTACAATCTCACATGACCTCACTTTTGCAGTGTGCCCTGAGCGGGTCTGCAAGGGGTCTTTTGAGCCTGGAGGTGGCTCCAGGTGGCCATCTGACTGCGTTGCAGGCAGAGACCTCTGCAGCAATACAGGTACAGGCAAGAGAAGACATAGTTGAAGATGATTCTCAAAACCATAACCATTTGTTTCCACCAAGAGCCCTGGGATTCGAACCACTGGTTTATGGAGTCCTCCAGGCTGGGGTCTGATCACACAGGACTTTCTTCGTGTCCTCCTGTGATTGGTTAAAGATGACACATCAGACTCATCGGGTGTGAACACACAGCACTGTCTGGACGATCCTTCCTTGTGAGGCAGGGACAATGTCCAAGGCCATCCTGTCTGGGAGGACAGCCCTCCTCATTAGAGGCACTTCAGTGTTCAGTAAAGACAGCCTTGTTGGCTTCGTTCAAGGCTTGCTAGGTGAATGCAGTCGGGGCTTCTGTGTGAGCTATGATGTCCTGCAGCCGAAGGGCTGTTCCAGTGGGAAACAGAGCGTGCCCTCTGGCTCTTTAGGAACGTGACCTGGTTGTGCATACCACACACACTGGCCAGGGGACGAGTACTATTAGCCATGAGGAGATAGACTGGGGGCCAGAGATGCCACACCAGGGCCCCAACTTCCCCTCACTCAAGGGTGCACCTTCCATCCCAGGTGTGGTGCGTTTCCACTGTCCCATCTGGCAGCAGGACAATGGGGTCCCAGTGGAGACTGAGTGGTTCCCCCTCACCCAGGGGTGTGAGGTAACCCACCCATCCCTGTGGGATATCCCATTGCAAATCCCAGGAGCTGCACCTGTCCCAGGTGTGATGGGGCTTGGTGTTCTCAGCCCACAGCATGCTGATCCCCAAGGTTTCCACCATTTCTGTACCTTTACAGTACTGGGTGCTTTGGCAGGGGTCCCCAGTCTGGAAATATGGGGCAACAGGCCCCACTGATTGGTTGCTCAAATGTATCAAAGCCGAAGTGGTAACTTAATCCCCCTGGCTACGCTGTTTTACTTGTTAGTAATTTAATCTGCTGCTTTAACATTCCATTTTTTCCCTTCTATCAATCCTGCTGCTTGTGAGTTATAGGAGAGAAGGAACCTCCAACCGATACCATGTTATTTTACCAAGTCTTGCACATCATGACCTTTGAACATGACCCCGATCGCTATCCGACGATGGCGTCCATACACGGCATTCAGTTTCTCTAATTTGCCTAATGGGTGAAAAACAATTGCCTGGTTTGAGTGGAAAAAGGGAAAGTTCGGGTTAAGCCAGACAGTGTCCTCACAAGCTGAGGCATATTTAGAATGCTCGCTTGGACGGAGGGGACCGACATGATCAACTTGCCAATCCCTCAACTGTCGGGAACTCCTCCGCTGGATGGCCCCAGATTCCTTTGGCAGCCGCCCTGGGGTTGTTTAGAACACACAGGACATGCAGCTACTGCATGAACCAGTCACTGTATTTCAAGGGCAACTCGGCATCCTTGGGGACTGCCCAGGAAGGGGTGGATGGGGACATGTATAGGCACCGAGTGGCCCCTCTTTCTGTGCACCCCATCTGATGCATCTCCTGAAGGATCAGTTTTCAGGGCTCATACTGAGCTGGACCATCGCCTCCTGATGGCCTAGTGGGTCAGTACCTCACAGACCAGGATGTGGAAGACAGTGCCGACTGCCTCAGGCTCTTGCTGGTGAACATAAAAGTCCCTCCACACGTCCTGAGCCCCCAAGGGCCTATTCATGATCATCCACCCCTAGGCTTCCCCTTGTCTACACCACCAGGTCAAGCCCTATAGAAGAGTCCAGCTGTTGGGGCCAAGGGTTAACGGCCAGGGCTCAGGGGTGATGACCAGCTCAGCAGGTCTGAGTCTAGCCCACCGGCTGCTGTAGTCCCTTCCAGTTTCCACCTAGGTGGTGTCATTGTTGGGCTGAAGAGCAACTGAAGCCCCTGTGGTTGGGTTGCCCCGACTAGACCCATCTGTATGCCAGGCTTCAGCGGAAATTTCCCTACTTCTTCTCTACAGGCTGCAGGGACCGCCACAAAAACAGGGGAGGGGGCATTGGGAGGATCTACAGGCTCTACGGGGCCTAAGAGCACCCGCATTTCTAGAGACAGTGGACAGGCAGACAGGGGCTTCTCTGCTGCAGACAGGCTGCCACTTCGTCACCCTGGGAGTTTGCGGGGATCCATGGAGCGTCTTCTCAACCCACCCCTTGATGGGCAGGGAAGCTACTATACCATGCTGTTTCCTCCTGGGATGCTCTACCTGGAGAAGCGTGAGGTAGACTGCCAGGGTCTTTTGCTCTCTGGAGGGCTACTTGGCTTCTGCCCCCTTCCAGAACTGGGACCAAAATCCTAGGAGAACTCTCTTCTCCTGTTGTTCCTGCCACAGGGTCCTACCCATACTTCCGGGAGTCACAGATCCATCAAACTCAAATGGCAGCCCCGCTTGGGAGATGCGCGGAGCTTTTAATCCGCTTCCCTGGTATTTTGGTTTCTCAACGGCCGCTTGCTGCCCTGATCCGCAGTCCCACACAGGCCTTTTCTTTACCAGGTAGTAAAACGGATGCATACAGTATGCCAGGTGGGGAATAAAAGCCCTCCCCAAGCCCCTACAAAGGCTGGCACCTCTTCCCGGGGTCAGGTAGGTTGCACCTTCTCAAACACAGCTGCTGAGACAATGCATGTCTTACCCGAACAAGCAATTCCCAAACCGTCACTGCAGTGCCTTGAACTGTCTGTGGGTTCACTGCCCAGCCCCTCCCTCACAGGTGTTCTGGCAAAGTCTGTAGTGCGTTGAAGCAGAAGCTAGTCTTCACGTGTTAACACTGTATCATCAGTGGTCCGGGCCCATTTTACTGATGTGGGAAGGAAAACAGGGACAGGTCTCGGGCTACCTCCCACCGTAAGCAGCTCTTTGTAGGAAACCGCCCTCAGCAGGAAGCCCCTTTTCTTGTCACTTTAGCAGAGCTGTATTGCGACTAACTTTTCACCGGGCACCCCATGCTCTACTCATCTCCAGCCCAGGCGCACTTTTCAAGTCTTTTGATCACACAATACTTTGATCTACAGAAAGAACGTACAAGTGTAGGCAAAGACGTGGAAATGAAGAATCAGTAATTAACAGGTGACTAGATCTCCTCCCTAGCATCTCCTCCCATAATGTCGCGAACAAACCGTGAGCGCAAGAGAACATCTAGAGGAAGATGACGAGGATTCCACGAGCCTGCACACAGCGGGGGACGGCGACGACCCTGACCCCCCATCTCAGTGATTAACTGAGATTACTCCCCTCCATCCCTTTAAAACTTCCACGGCGAGCAGACTCTCAGGGGTGTTTTGGGGGGGACACAGAGTTCACCACTTCCCCAGATTGTCGGCACTCTGATTAAAGACAACTTTCCCTTCTAGGAACACTTGTGAGTTTGATTTTGTAAGCGGCGAGCAGTGGGACCCTATTCAACAACACCATGACCTGCCTGGGCTGTGCAGCAGGTTCCGGGCGGCACTGGAAAGTTCCACTGCTGTCCCTCCCACGTGAAGGTAAACCGACCGCTTGACTCTGGCCAGGGGTGGACTGAAGAAAGCATTTGTTAAGTCCAGCTCAGCATGGTGCACTCCTAGGACCATGGCTAAGGCATCTCAGAGGGGGGCAGTGATGCGGCCCACCTTGCTCATTTCTCCTAGTGCAGCGTCATCCCCCAGGGGCCATCTGGCTTTTTTACTGGCCTTACGGGGCTGTGGAAAGCACTGCGGGCAGGGAGTATGATACCCACTCTGTGCAGTTCTTAGCTTCTCCTATTTGCTTAGGCTCCCAGGCAGTTAATGTGGCTCGACAGTTACCACGCTTCAAGGAGTGGTAGACTTACTGGTTCCCAGCTGTTTCCCCTCAGCACTGACGTGATTACCTTAACCTGAGGCCAATTTCACCATTAAGGGTTTGCAGAGTTTGACCTCCTAGGAGATCAACACCCAATTTGTTCTTTGGTATCCGAGAGATTAAAACTTTGTAATCTCGCGGTGGAGAGCGCCCAATTTGCACTGTCACAGGGACCTTCCTACCTTCCTGACAAAACTGTCCTCTTTAACCATCAATTGTGCTGGAATAGAGCACATTCAGTTCCAGTAGCAACCAGAGCCCTCACCTGTTGTTTATTTCTGGGGACCAATGACTAGTGAGCTCAACGTGAGGCCTCTGATCACCCCCCCCCCCCGATGGCCCTCACCTGGAGGCGATCTTGGCCCTCGTCCTTTACCGGGGGTGTGGCAGGCACAGAGCCCAAATAGGGCTGTATTCCTGAGGCCTCTGCTGGAGCAGGTGGGCCGTCAGGGATGAGGGGGGCGGTGGGGCAAGTCTGAGCTGCTGCTCAGGTTTTAAATGTTTCCACAGGCTGGTCTATCTTGTCAGGTGGGCCCCGGGCAGCACTGAGGTCAAACCACCTTTGCTTCTGGGTTATTTTCACTGTTGGAATAGCCTTGTGGCTTTTCAAGCTCTGTCTCTCTCGGGTCTTTCCCACAGCCTGTACCCATTCGCAGGATTTGCCCGTTTCCCCCAGATTAGCAATGGGCAATGGACTACCCAGCATCATGAGAAACATGACTCACAGCTGAGCTCAGAGTGGATCTCTCGTCCCATAGCCGGCGCTGGGGCGGGCGGGAGTGTCTCGGCTTTCACTCCTGCAGTAAATGGGGCAGCCTTCCAAGACAGGGGGTAGTTGGCCTGTTTCATTTCCAACTACCTAAGAATCCGCTGCACCTCCTCTCTAGATTTCCAGGGTCCCAAGCCTCCCAACAGCTAGAATAAACCAACCTATGAGCACCTGGAACCCCCGGCGCCATGCAGGTGCTGCTGGAGGGCAGGGTGTGTGTGTCGGTGGGGGGGTAATGCTCATTTCCTCTGCCCGCCCCATCCCGTAGCCGCACTAACCTCTCCCGGATGCTTTCTCTGGCCTTTTGCTGGAACTCAGAAGCTGCATCAATAATCTCGGCGGTGGTATATTCTCCCCTCAGGAACGTTTCCAGAGCTGGGGGCTGCCCGCCGGCTGAGGCTGCCCTTGAGGTGCTTTTGCTGTCCTTTGTATGAGGGGTAGATGGCAAGGGGCTTTCATCCGTTCCACCGTCAATCACCACAATGTCCTCGTTTTCATCCTCATCCACTTCCCAGGGGTCCCAGCTCTTGGCGTCCCAACCAGGATGTCACAAGCGCTGGGTCTTCATCCGCCGGCCTGCAGCCTCGTTTTGCAAACAGCCGACTGCAGTCCCCAGCTCAGCATCGCTCCCCCTCGCCTGCCGCCAGCACAGCAGGGGACTCCGCGACTCCTCCTGGGGCCTCGGCCCTCCTTTCAGCCTCTAGTCGGCATCTGTGGAGCAGAGGTCAGCCCACTGAGGGGACCATTTCTCTCCCGTCTGGGAGGCTGGGCCCTACAGCAAACAGTTCAGACAACTGCCTTGGACCAGCTGGCGTCTTCTGGGCGTCCACAGCGTCCAACATTTAGGACAACCCTCCTCCCACAGAGGGCGACGGCCAACTCGGGGTCTCCCCTGTGGTTATCTCCTTCTCAAGGCCCGCTTCTTGGAAGGCTCCCCAATTGTTAGTGCACAAGCCAGCCCCCTACACGGACAGCAAGGAGAGACCCACCGAGAAAGAGGCAGGCTCTCCAGATGGGCGGGGGCGCGTGTAACAAACAGAGAACTTACACAGCAGGCTTATCCCCAGCGGCCCCAAAACAAGCCGCCATCTGCACTCATACGCCCGGTGAGTCTCAGAAGTTTACCTAGAGGCCTTAAGGGGCTCGGTCACTATCCAATCAGGTGGTCCCCACGCCGCTTTGCTCTCTGAAGTCTGCGTTCCTGAAAAAGCTCCCGACGGGGAGAGTAGGCGGGGCACGCAGGGCGTGCATTCCCGGGCACGGGAGGGGAGGAGCCTCTGGTTCCCTGGTCCAAGCTTGGGGTTAATCAGAGGTCATGACCTCTCCCCGCCCTCCTCCAACAAGACCAGGCACATTCTATTTCCCTTCTTTTGATCTATGTAATGCTGAGAATCCGTAGCAGCTGGTTAATACAAGAGCAGATTGACTGCAAGAGTTAATCTTTGCTTTCTCCAGAATCCCCATGAAAATGGCAGTGAAGCACCAGAGGCATCAAGAAAGCAGACAGTGGAACTGACATGATCCTTTTGTAAATGGCTTAGAGTTACTGGGAGGGAAGTGTATTTTGTTCTTTGTTTGTTTTTGTTTTGCCAGTGAACTTCTAAAATATGTGAAATTGGAGGCATCAAGTGTTTGAGGGCGAGGTTACAGGTGAAAACAATTAGATTGACATTGTTGCATAGGGTTGTTAGATGGTCCTGGGTTCCATCCCCCTTCCCAACAACAAGGTGATTTCTGAGGCCCACCCACCATGCTACCCCGCTGTGGAGGGTTGGAGTTTGAATGAGACAAGCATGTTTTCATGCTACTAAACACAGTTGAAAGGAGGATGCCACCGTGTAATGAAAACCAGTGTTCCACGTGAGTCTATACACTAAGTGTTGTTAACCACAGCTCACCAGCTCCCAGAAATCTGCCAGCCTGCCTCACACCTGTTAGACAAGAGAAGATAAATCCCTACAGGGGCAGGACACGAGTAAAGACGCAGATGTAGAGAATGGATCTGAGGACACGGGGACGAGGAAGGGTAAGCTGGGACGCAGTGAGAGAGTGGCATGGACATATATACACTACCAAATGTAAAATAGATAGCTAGTGGGAAGCAGCCGCATAGCACAGGGAGATCAGCTCGGTGCTTTGTGATCACCTAGAGGGGTGGGAATAGGGAGGGAGACGCAAGAGGGAGGGGATATGGGGATATATGTATATGCATAGCTGATTCACTTTGTTATAAAGCAGAAACTAACACACCATTGTAAAGCAATTATAGCCCAATAAAGATGTTTAAAAAAAAATGCCTACAGGAGAATTGAGTCAAAAGCAAGGAACGGGTAGGGGCCCTTCAGTAACTACACTGGGACGTGTTTCCAACACACAGAGCATCGTAGTAGCATTTTCACCCCTCCACATACAACTAAGAACAGGCAGCCAAGGATCGCCAGGCATTTGAGACAACTTTTAACATATAATCAGCGGCCGACATAAACAAAAGCTGTAATAAACTTGAAGGAAACTGAGGCAATGTAAGGCTCAGAAGAAAACTTCCACCCCAAAATCGAAATTTAATTTCCTCAAAGAGCTTTAAGAAAAGGTTCTCTATAGAAAGAGAAATTTTAAAAAAGAGAAGTATTTAGGGACTAAGGAAGAGCTCTTGGAAAGTGAAAATGAGATAGCAGGACGGAGTATTTTACAGGCAATTGGAAAATGATGGTCAAATGAACCCTACTAAGAAATTTAAAACAGAAGAAAAAGAAGGAGGAGGGAAAGGAGGAGAGGGAGGGGGAGGAAGGGGAAAAAAACAAGAGAGTCAGAGGCATAAAAATATAAGTTGAGGGGCTTC
This sequence comes from Monodon monoceros, assembly GCF_005190385.1. Lineage (NCBI taxonomy): Eukaryota > Metazoa > Chordata > Mammalia > Artiodactyla > Monodontidae > Monodon > Monodon monoceros. The sequence continues at coordinate 4,727,909 of NW_021703782.1, read as the reverse complement.
CCTGGTGGCGCAGTGGTTAAGAATCCGCCTGCCAATGCAGGGGACAGAGGTTTGAGCCCTGGTCCAGGAAGATCCCACATGCCACGGAGCAACTAAGCCCATGTGCCACAACTACTGAAGCCCACGCGCCTAGAGCCCGTGCTCCGCAACAAGGGAAGCCACCGCAGTGAGAAGCCCGCGCACCTCATCGAAGAGCAGCCCCCACTCGCCGCAACTAGAGAAAGCCCGCTCACAGCCACGAAGACCCAACGCAGCCAAAAATAAATAAATAAGTAAATAAATTTATTTAAAAAAAAGAGTATTTAAAAAAATATATATATAAGTTGAAGAGAGGTAGCAAAATTGCAGCAAGCCTAGAGCTGATCCAGCCCTGAATGTACAAGGGGGGTGGAAAGCAGATCCAGAAAGGTTGTCTTTGTGGGGAAAAAAAAGGGAATAGAGAAAACAAACTTACTCTTTGCCTGTTTTTTAAACCTACTAAAAGGAGAGTTACAGTTCTTCCAAAGAGGTCGGGATGAATTAATGATGCATATATAAAAATCTAAGCAAATGAAAAATGGGTCAATTAATAAGGCTAGAGGTTAAGAAAAAACAATGTACAAGAAGGAAAGTGTAATTATAGCACACTACTTGATTTAGGTATGAATATTCTTACCTAAATATTAGTTTAACTAAAATTGGTGCTATACCTATACTGGAAGTTGAGGGAAAGGGTGGAAAAAGTTAAAAAGACATCTTATCTAATAGAACAATAGATAAAGTCAAAATAAAAAACCAAAGAACAGTAATATACACATGCTGTCTACAAATACGGAAGCATATAATAGAATAAAGATTAAAAAATTGATGGGATTGCCCCGGGTATCAGAAATTTCAAGTAGAGTGAAGCGGTCCAGGACATTTCTGGTTATCATTATAGGCTTTATATTACGACTACATTTTAAAAAATATTTTCAAATATTACAAAATATTTTCAAATATTTCAAATATTATAAATTGATTTGTATAAATAAATCTCAAATAAAATTTCTTAGACGTTCCTGGCAGTTACTGCTCCTGCAAGGTGGGTCGGCATCATGAGGACATTTCATGACGTCAGAGGATTCAGGTTAAAGCAGATCATCTGGAACTGCTTTAATAACGGCTATCTGAGGATTTGCCCCACTAACGTCTCTTCTCATCTATATCTGTGCTACTCACACCAGCAAATCAGCATCACCTGGGAACTTGTTAGAACTACAATCCCCTGCTCCCAATTCATGCCTGTAAATCAGAAACTTTCACAGAGGCAGAGAAGTCTGTGTTTTAATAAGTTCTCCAGGTGATTTTGAGGCTTACTAAAATTTGAGAGCAACTAATCCATATGAATAGGAAGAAACACAATTGTCACATTAGGTAAAGATGTCATAAGTCTTAGCAATTTTTCTTCTATCTATCTCCTCTTGTAAGGGAAACAAAAGCAAAAATAAAGAAATGGCCCTAATTAAACTTAAAAACTTTTGCACAGCCAAAGGAACCTTCTACACAATGAAAAGGCAAACTACCAAATAGGAGAAGATATTTGCAAATGATGTGACTGATAAGGGTTAATAACCAAAGCATATAAATAGCTCATATGACTCAACATTAAAAACAACTGATTAAAACATGGGCAGAAGACGTGAATAAAGCTTTTGCAAAGGAGACAGACAGACAGCCAACACGAAAAGATGCTTAACATTGCTAATTATCAGAGAAATGCAAGTCAAAACCACATGAGATATCACCTCACACCTGTTAGAATGGCTATTATCAAAAAAGACAACAAATAAAAACGTTGGCTAGGAGGTGGAGAAAAGGGAACCCTAGGACACCATTGGTGGGAATGTAAATCGGTGCAGCCACTATGGAAAACAGTATGGAGGTTTCTCACAAAATTAAAACTAGAACTACCATATAATTCAGCAATCCAGTCCTGGGTATATATCTGAAGAAAATGAAAACAGTAATTCAAAAAGGTATATGCACCCCCAGGCTTATAGCAGCATTATTTACAATAGTCAAGAAATGGATGCAACCTAAGTGTCTATCAACAAAGGGATAAAGAAGATATGATATAGATGTACAATGGAATATCAGTCAGCCATAAAAAGAATGAAATTTTGCCATTTTCAAGAACATGAATGGACCTGGAGGGTATTATGCTTAGTCAAATAAGACAGAGAAATACAAATAATGTATGATATTACTTATATGTGGAATCTGAAAAATAAAGCAAATGAATAAATATAGCAAAACAGAAACAGACTCATAGATACAGAGAACAAATGTAGTGGCTACTACTGGGGAGGGGGTGGGGGGAGGGGCAATATCAGGATGGGGATTAAGAGGTACAGACTACTAGGTATAAAATAAGCAAGATACAAGAATGTAAGGTGCAGCACAGGGGATATAGCCAACATTTTATAATAACTTTAAATTGAGTGTAATCTGTAAAAATATCAAATCACTGTTGTTCACCTGAAACTAATATAACATTGTAATCAACTATCGTTAAAACTTAAAAAAAACATGCAAGACTCATTCACAAAACATGTGTCACGATCTAAGGTAGAACCTTTTAATTAATAAATTTATTTTTTTGATGGCCGATGACCACTATAGAGGAGATGTGTTTGTATCCTTTTCACCTGCCAGAAAGGTGGGTGAATAAACCTAAATCGATTCCATACCATTTGTGTAGAACTACCTTGGTTCTGAAAGCTTAACCACCAATAAATGACCCAGGAGTATTCTGGTCTTTCCTTTCAGGTGCACCATCTCCACTGCCAGATCCGTTGGCTTCTCTCGATACCCTGTGTCCTCTGTACAATTACAGCAGTAGAGATCCATTATCTACGACCTTGTAAATAAATATTGTACCTGCAGAAGACATATATTTCAGACCCCTCACTAGATCGGCCACTTGTTTGTGAGCATCCTTTTTCACCTTGTGGACTTTTTATTCACTGTAATGTTTCCACAAATAATTAACTTGAAAAAAATAGCAGGGATGGAAGAGAGAACCTATTAATTAGAAACCATATGTAATCATTAGAGCTGAATCCAGGAGCCCATCAAAAGATAATATACTCGAGAATGGGTCATGAGAAAAAGTTTCCAAGGGTCAAACATTACTCATAGACAATGTGCTTATCAGAAGTAGCAAACTCAAATATCTTCTGGGGTCAGAGATGTGACACAAATGGGTGAGAAACTAGGATGTACCTATCTAGGGAATGATAGGCTTTTGTGCTACCTGACCACTGTACTTAACTTTTATATAATCTCAAAATACCTCTCAGGGGCTGTTTGTCTAAAAACCCTGGGTGAATAAAATAACTTGCCTCTTGCCTCTAAATTAGAGCAGTTTCATTTATGATAACTACAGATGGTGATAATGTTGAAAAGACACATTTGTGAATCTTTATGAAGAAAAGATTGCCTGTATTCTAAAACCTATCTTAGGTTTTTATAAATCAACAACCAATGGACTTTTATTCTCACAATTAACCGTATACTTACCACTAGTCCTGTTCTTTAGAAGACAACATGACATAGTGGAAATGCTCTGGATCCAGGGCCAGAAGACATAAATTAGGGTTTCAAACCATATACAAGAAATCTACATTTCCTCTAGGTCTCTCAGCTAACTCCTATATGAAAGTAGGGTAAAAAAAATAATACCCACCTCACCGGCTTCACAAGGATTTTTGAGTAGTAAATTGGATAAGGTATGTAAAAGCCCTTGGCTTATCATAAAGTGTTATATAAATGGCAGTTGTTTTCACAATCTCTCCTATTTTTAAAGATATTTGAGTTATTCCCAATGCCCTTGAAAAGTTATAACATAGTTGAAGACACAAAACTTATATACAGTAAGCAAACGATAAATTATGTGGGCAAAGTCTATTACAGTAAATGTTAATAGAATATAGTGGTGGGTGTGAATTCTTACACTGGATGTGATTAAGTTTCTTATATATTATCGCCACATGGGAGATGTTCTAAGCAAACAGACACTACTGAAAAAGTATATAATATAATGGATGACATGGCTGGGAATAATGACATAACTGACATTTATTCTTATACAAATCAATCGTCGTAAAAGTAGGATGATGAACTCGAGTTCAGAAATGTTAAGGTCACATAATTAATAAAGTCTTCAAGATCACGTAACTAATAAGCGGCATATCAAGCCCGTCTGCCTTTAAATCTTACGGATTACTGAAAGTAAATATGTAGACTTCTCATGATTCTCTCATTATCTCTATCCATTTATTCAAACTTCATTATATAAAGTCATTTATAAAATATTAGAATACTTGCAAAAGAATGAAATTAGAACATTTTCTCACACCATATACAAAAGTGGACTCAAAATGGATCAAAGACCTAAATGTAAGACCTGAAACAATAAAAATCCTAAAAGAGAAGACAGGCAGAAGACACTTTGACATAAATGGTAGCAATATTTTTCTGGATCTCTCTCCTTAAAACAAAGGAAATAAAACCAAAATAAACAAATTGGACCTAATTAAACTTAAAAGCTTTTGCACAGCAAAGGTAACCATCGACAAAATGAAATGACAACCTAAGGAATGGGAGGAAATAGACCAACAAGGGTTTATATTCAAAATGTATAAATAGCACGTACAATTCAATATAAAAAAAAAACCCAAAACCCAATCAAAAAATGAGAAGACCTGAACAGACATTTTTCCAAGGAAGACATACAGATGGCCAACAGGCACATGAAAAGATGCTCAACATCGATGATTTTCAGAGAAATCCCAATCAAAACAACAGTGAGAAATCACACCTATCAGAATGGCTATCATCAAAACGTCTACAAATAACAAATGCTGGTGAAGATGTGAAGAAAAAGGAATTATTGTATGCTACTGGTGGGAAGTAAATTGGTGCAGCCATTGTGGAAAACAATACGGAGGTTCCTCAAAAAACTAAAAATAGAACTACCATAGGTCCAGCAATTCCACTCCTGGGCATGTAACTGGAAAAAACAAAACACTAAAAAGATACATGAACCCAATGTTCATAGCGGCATTATTTACAATTGCCAAGAAATGGAAGCAACCCAAATGTCTATCAACAGATGAATGGATAAAGAAGATGTAGTACATATATACAACAGGATATTACTCAGCCATAAAAAGAACTGCTTGCAGCAACATGGATGGACCTAGACAATATTATGCTTAGTGAAATAAGTCAGACAGAGAAGGACAAATACTGTATGATATCCCTTATGTGTAGATTGTAAAAAATAATACAAAGGAATGTATACGCAAAACAGACCCACAGACATTGAAAACAAACTAGCGGTTGCCAGTTGGGAGATGGAAGCGGGGAGAGATAAGATAGGGGTAGGGGATTAAGAGATACAAACTATTATGTATAAAATAGATAAGCAACAACGATATATTGTACAAAACAGGGAATTATAGCCATTATCTTCTAATAACTTTTAATGGAGTAGAACCTGTAAAAATACTGAATCACAATGCTGTACACCTGAAAGTAATATAATATTGTAAATCAACTACACTTCAATTAAAAAAATGTTAGGAAATAAAACTAGAGAGATAGGTAAAGCCAAAAAACTTCACACCCAGGACTTTAGACTCTATGCACTGAGCAGTAAGGAGTCATTAATGACTCTCAAACTGAAGAGCAAAAAAGTCACGTGATGCAGAAATTACTTTTGTTGTTGTTCTAACATCCTTTTCCTTCCTAGGTTTCAACCCAACTACAGAGCATGCAATGAGCCTAACCTACAGAGAAGGTTCGGCATGTTTATATACCCACAAAACATATTGATAAGTCAATGTCAGAATACAGTATCGTTTTTTTTTTTAGTAGATAGGACTGTCTTGTTCTTTCCATTCTGTATAAATTTTCAGATGTGACGTTGTTAACACAATTCCAAGAAACAAACAAAATAAAATAAAAATAAGTCTGAGTTAAGTGTTGAGTCCTGAAACTTTGGGTCTACCCTCTAGACTTTGTAAACATGGTATAGGCAGTTAAGAACTAAGACTGCATGAAGCAGGCAGGAGGGTGAACAAAGGATTTCCCCTCTAATTTTTAGATCTGAAAATCTGGGTTGCTATATAAAATATCTTGACTTTAAAACTGTAAGCAATTCAAAAATTCATCAAACATGTTCCGCAGGATCATGTCTTTGGGATATCAGGGCTGCAGTCGCCATTCCTAAACCAGTGGCCAGGCTTACGCCACACTCTTGATCAAGACCTTACTCAGCCTCACTCACACACTGACAGCAGGGTCTTTAATCTGGTGTAAATGTGACTGAGATTACCAACGTCCTGAACGTATAAATTTATCCTCTGTATTGGCATTCATACCTCAACTCCTGAGAGCACAGAATGATTTTTCATGTATCGTTTTAATGAAACTATCGCTGCAAGGTGTTATCTCTACAAGGCGGCTGTGTAGATCATCATAACTAGTTAAAGACAAACACTGAGGCAAGATTGGTGAGATCCGCAAAAGTGAAAAGTCAGAAGAAGAGTCAGTTCTGGTACGTGGTAACTAAACAGTGCTCTGGTTTTTATTTTAGCAGAAAAAAGACAAAACAATTGGTGCACAGCATCGCCGATAATTTCTTCCTCATGACCAACAGTTACACTGACCACACAACTTGCTGGATGAAATTCTGTCATATTGTAATGGTTCCTTTTATTATACACATTCCTGTGTGGGATTTATTTGCCCCAAAAAAGGATGCTATCATACTCATCTTTTAATAATACGAACATTTTATTTCAGATGACTGTATTCATGTAATACAAGGACCGCCCAATTTAAGAGTTCTACTGACAGCTCTTGCTTACTGCTCCGATCTCTCTGAAACTATTTCTTGATGAATCTTTATTCCTTGGTCATTAGAAAGATTTAAACATCATTTGTTTGCACAGACAAAGGTCATATGACCCTCATAATATGAATTCTTGGGATATTTGTGAAGAAATTTTGTGAAGAATTTTTGAAGATGCCTCCCTGTCTGGGTAGCTGAAACAGAAAGAAAAACAACTGTTGTTTAACTCTTTTTCTATATTGTTAATTTGTAAATTTCATTAACATTATAGCCTGAATTCATTGTCAGTAAACAAAAGCTTCTGTTAGTAACCAGCGTGATCAGTAGGAAACTATTCCCCTGTGAATAAAGGACACATCCTTAGGAGATGGTTTCTAATTAAAGAAAATTGACCGAAGGTGCCTGGTAAAAGCCTCCGTGATATCAAACAGGGTGAGGAGCTCAGCAGTAGCCATACACCAGCTGACAGACTCTATTTCTGTTTTTGTTTTTATTTGTTTTGTTTTATTTTTTTTGCAGTATGCGGGCCTCTCACTGCTGTGGCCTCTCCCGTTGCGGACGGACGCGCAGGCTCAGCGGCCATGGCTCACGGGCCCAGCCGCTCCGCGGCACGTGGGATCTTCCCAGACCAGGGCACGAACCCGGGTCCCCTGCATCGGCAGGTGGACTCTCAACCACTGCGCCACCAGGGAAGCCCTCTATTTCTGTTTAAGTGTGTAATGCAGGATAGTTGTGTAACTGACCCTCAAAATTACCCTAACTTTTACTTTTTTCCATTACAACAGAAACATATGAAGTCAGCAGGAAAACCTCCCACATCCTGATTGCTATGCAGCCGCATACCTCAGTGAAATACCTCAGTGAAATATTCAGGAGATCAGCATCTTACAAAAATGACAAATTTTCTGAGATTTATTCCCATCTCAAAGTATTCTCTTTGTGATTCCTAAGGGGAAAGATAAAAAAACAATAAAGAAAACTTAGTATAGAAGCAGATGGCATTTCTGTGAAAATTGAAAAGCAAAGAAAGATCATGTCAAAAAAAAAATCATCATATTAACCTTCAAGAATCACACGGCCCCCGGTGATGGAGAATCCATACACTTGCAGTTTCCTGGGGGTATTAAGCCTGGGTGTCATGACCCCCTGAACTTTTCTTCAGAAGGACATCACAGGGTGCCTCTAGAATTCCACCCCATCAATTCTTCAAGGAAAAAAACATGGCATCCTCAGCTGTTCTCCAGAATCAATAGTATTTTAAAATGTGACTCTATTTTCTTATTAATGTGAGCTCACTGTGCTATGTCTAAAGGGAAACATAACACAGAAACATGAAATGTGGATTAGAGAGAAAAAGCAAAGACCTTTTGTCATGGTAAGTGTGATAGTAACAAAATAATCAAAATAGAGTGTCAGTACTTTTTTCCAAGTTCTATGTGGCCCAGGTGCTTTTATATTTCCACTAACAAAATAAACAGTAGAATACAACTAAACCCAGAATGACAACTGAGGACAGAGAATTAGTTCATAACTAAGAAATGAATAGACTATAGCATGGCTAAGTCATCTACTTCAAACTCCTAAAATATTACTATGTAAACGTGCTCAATTCAGCTACAGTTATTATCATTTTCACAATAACTAAAATCATCATTGCATGGACCACATGCATACAAATGTAGATGATACTGCAATATTACTTTCAATGAGGTCTTTTCTACTTTTAGTATAGTTGGAATTTCAGTTGGCTTTTGTAGTGATAATTTTATATTTTTATCTGATGGAAATGGTCTTAAATGGTGAAGACAATTGCAACGCGCAAACTTCATACTGGAAAGGCTCAAACAAATACGTTTGTTAACCTCTCTGTCTTAATTGCTGAGTTGGTGTTTTAAGTTAATTCAGGAAGATTTAGTGAAGAGGTAACACAGTCATTATAAATTATCAAAAATTTAACAAATATTTCTTTATTCTTAGAAGTATGAGAAACTAACAAGCACATTTGTGGAAAATGGATCCTTGTTAAGTCAGATATATTGTTTAGAGATGGAGAGCAGAGGTATTTATACCCTGTTTGCCTTCTACTTTCAGCATTGAAATATTGACATTATTTTACTCAATTCAGCATTCAGCTGGTCAGTCAACAGGTATTTATTGAATGTCTACTCTGAAACTAGAAATATAATTGTCACCAAAGTTGCAGACCTGCTGGACTTTATATTCTAGTAGAAGGATACACTCATTCACTGAACCAATGTTAATTGAGCATCTACTTTGTGCCTGGCACTGTTCTAGGTACTTGGGATTTACCAGTGTGTAATGCAGAGGAAGAGCCATGCCCTTGATGAGCTTAGGTTTTCGAAATGTGATATTAAAAAATACATAAGAGGGCTTCCCTGGTGGCGCAGTGGTTGAGAGTCTGTCTGCCGATGCAGGGTACTTGGGTTCGTGCCCCGGTCTGGGAAGATCCCACATGCCATGGAGTGGCTGGGCCCGTGAGCCATGGCCGCTGAGCCTGCGCGTCTGGGGCCTATGCTCCGCAATGGGAGAGGCCACAACAGTGAGAGGCCCGCGTACCGCAAAACAAAAAACAAAAAACAAAAAAAATACATAAGAAACCAGTAAACTACATAGTATTACCTTCAACGAGGTTTTTTATACTGTATTAATTTAGGTATTGTGGGGGAAAAGATCGGGCAGATATAAGTTGAGTTTGGGACACACTAGCTTAAGGTGCCTAAAACCTTGAAGAAGGGATCCCTAGTAGGTAATTGGATTTACTGACTGAACGAGCAATAAAATGTTTTCCACTAGAAATTTTCACTTAAAAAATGACTTACACAACCCATTTTATCTGAATATACAGACCTATTCTTATGTGGGTGAAAAAATCTCTTCAGGCATAAGTGTCAATGCTTTTGAATATCTAAGCTAGGCGGCTTTTAATAGTATTGATTATCTAGCATAATATAATTTGTCTACAGTGTTGGGGGGGAGGGTAATCTCCACTGTAAATACCAAGTGATAACATGTCAAGGCTTGACAAGTAGAAGAGAGAGCACTTAAAATTTAAATCTTGAAAGGGTCTGGACCATGACTTTCACAGCTAATTATTTCAAATACCAGCAAAGATGTTTTCCAAGCTCTTAAGTTAAGAGTCTCTTGTTCAACAAATTGTAGACGTGAAAGACAATAGATCATTGTGTTTTCCTGGTATCTACTCTGTACTGTGCAAATATTTCACTTAAGGGAAAGCGACTTTGATTATTATAATTATAGCTTACAGTCTAATTTTTTTAAAAATTAGAACTAAATGTAAAACAGCATACTTTATAGAACATAGATAGGAGATTGATTAGCATATTATTAAACGTTGAAAAGATTTATGTACATGTGGCCACGAAACAAAACAAACGAAGATCTGTGTAATATCATTTCTATGTGTCAGAGTGTCAACTGCACAACTATGCAATTTATCCTACTTTACTTCCTTTGGTATCTTGAAAAATATCAATGAAGGAGATATTTCATGTCAATAAGTATAGATGCCAAGAAGTAAAAATATAATAAAATATTTCATTTTTATAATCAGACATGGATAATTTCTCATTCTTTAGAGGGGTAAAATAATTAGTGGTTAAGAGCACAGATTTCAATGCCTCATTTTCTTAATCTATAAAATGGGAATAATAACATTTCACATAGCTGTAAAATGAGGATAAGGTTAACTTATAAAACATCCATTATAGTACTTAGCACACAGTAAATATATGATATGCACATATATTCAACTATTTAAGAATTTAATTATATTTTCAATCCGATATAACTTAATCATAGGTTTTTAAGCTAACGTTTTGTCAAACACAACAAATTTTTACAGAATAACTACTTGTGTGAAAATTAGTAACCCTATGTCCCTAGGAAAACAGATCATATCAAAGTCTGAAACACTTTGGTCTTTCTAACTGCTAAGAACGTTCAGACCTTTAAAATTCTTCTAACATAACTACTCTAGAAATAAATCGTAAAAATTGACCATAACAGATTTCTGATTTCAGCTCTAGCCTATAAATACTTTGAAAGTTGTCACTCTTGTCTTTACCACAAGAATAACGCTGAACAAACCGAAACTCCACCACTTCTCTTAGCTCCATCAGATGACTGAGGTTGCATGAGAAACCGGCACACAAAAATCTAGAGAAATGGGCAAATCCAGAGGCACAGCCCAGATCTCCCTACTCAGAGCAGAAACTGCAGGAGTCATAAGAGGTAAATAATTAAATGATCATTTAGATAAACAGATGGAAGATAAGTATGTACCAGCACGAGAATCAGAAATTCCTGGGGCTGCAGTGTTAGGGAGTCCCGATCTTTTCCAGGTTTTTTCCCTCTGGGAAACATACCTGGTCACTACGGTGAAGGGCCAAGGAGAAGTCCCTCAAGGAGTGTCTGCATCAAAAATTCTTACTCTCAGTGGGAAAGGCTTCACCAGAGCTTTATCCAACTTGGGGAAAGGGTATTTCCCTGAGGATTCCAGACTGCTCTACCTTTCCCATCTCACCTATAGTGTGAGGGTGGGGCTAAAAGTTACTGGTAAAGGTTACATTAATGGGAAAGGGCCATTAAAAGATTGACACTTGGTCATAACGTTCCAGGATACTTCCCCTCCCATACACCTTACCATCGCACCAACAGGGCTCATGTATCACAGTGGATTACTTGAAAGACACAGATTCTATCTCAAAAGGAGTTCTTAGGGAAGCCCAAAGACAGAAGGGAGACCAAAACAAGGACACTAGAGGGATTTGAAGTTTCTGGCATGTACAGCTGCATCAAACTTTAAACACAGCCCAACTCCTAGCCAGATGAACACAAAACCTATTTATTTCACTTCTTATTAAGTGATACTTTATATCTAGCTGTCAACAAAAGAATTACAAGACATGCTGAAAGGCAAGAAAAAACAGTCTCATGAGACAAAGCAAGTATCAGAACCATATTCCCACATGACATAGATTTGAAATTACCAGACAGCGAATTTAAAATAACAATAATCAGGGGTTCTAATGGGAAAAGTAGACAGGATGCCAGAAAAGATGGGAAATAAAAACAGAGATGGAAACTCTGAGAAGAATCAAAGGGAAATGCTAGAAATCAAAAAGACTATGAGAAATGAAGAATGTCTTTGATGGCCCCATCAATCGAATGGGCACGGTCAAGAGGAGAACCAGTGGGCTTAAAGACGTGATAGAAGAAACTTCCAAACTGAATCTCACAGAGAAAAAATAATAAAAAAAACAAAAGGAGTCTCCAAGAACTGTAGGAGAAGGCATATTTAAATTAATAATCTCTGAGAATTTTCCCAAAATAAGGACAAACACTGTTGATTTGTGTTCTGCCCACCAAATTCTAATTTGGGGGTTCTCCCCACACAATCAATTCTCCGAACACCAATTGGGTGTCCTATAATTCAATTCAATTCAGACACTGCTTTCCAAGAGTCAGCATCACATCCTACAGGTTAAGGACTCAGTCTTCCAAGACTGCCCTGCATTTCAGATGCCGGTCTCAGGTCCAGATGCTTCTGACTGACTATAAATCAGAGGTTCCCACAACCCCCTCCCTGAGTTCAATTAATTGGCTAGAGCAGCTCTTAGAACTCAGGGAACCCATTTACTCACTAGCTTACCAATTCATAACAAAGGAGATCAAAGGACACAAATCAACAGCCAGATGAAGAAATACATAAGACAAGTTCCCAAGTAAAGGAGCTTCTGTGCTCATCGAGTTTGGGGACCTGCACAGTAGCCAAGTGGGAACATTCTGGTTCACTGAGCTGGAAGCTGTCTGACCTCCCTCCTTTTGGGTTTTTATGGATGCTTCATTACACAGGTATTACTGATTCAATCACTGGCCAATGGTGATTGATGCAAACTCCAGCCCCTCTTCTCTCCCCAGAAATCAGGGGTGGGACTGAAAGTTTCCAGCCTTCTAGTCATAGATGGTTTCCCTGACAGCCAGCTCCCATCTTTAGGGGATTTCCAAAAGTCACCTTATTAATATAAACTCAGTTGTACTTGAAAGGAGCTCGTTACATATAACAAGACACCAATTTCACCTTTATGGCTCTGAAGCATTTCAGGAACTGACTGACAAGAGACCCAATATTGTAACAAAAGATGCTCCCACTCCTCTAATCACTCAGGAAGTTACCAGGGTTTTGGGAGCTGTGAGCCAAGAAACATGGATGAAGACCAAATATACACGAGAAATACATTTTGGTTGTTTGAGTGACCAAGCATATATTTCTTATAAATCACAGTATCATGAGGAGGCTGGCAACATCTTACCTAGTGAAAAGAACAGAGAAAAGACTTTTGGAGGACTTCTTGCCAGAAATCATGAAAGCAAGAGGGTAAATTGAAATATTAAAAGTACTGAAAGGGAAAGAAAGCACAATCATAGAATTCAATATCCAAGTAAATTGTTTTTCAGAAATGAAGAAAAAACAATGAGTTTTTCAGACAGACAAAGCTGAGGCAATTTATTGCCAGCAGATGTGGCCAATAAGAGATGCTAAAAGAAGTTCTTCAGCTAGAAGGAAAATAATATATTTCAGAAACTCAGATTTACATGGAGAAAGGAAGAGCATCAAAGCAAAAATAAAGGAGGGTAAAGCATATTTTCTTTTTTATTTTAACATCTTTATTGGAGTATAATTGCTTTACAATGGTGTGTTAGTTTCTGCTGCATAACAAAGTGAATCAGCTATACGTATACATATATCCCCATATCTCCTCCCTCTTGAGTCTCCCTCCCACCCTCCCTATCCCATCCCTCTAGGTGCTCACAAAGCACCCAGCTGATCTCCCTGTGCTTTGCGGCTGCTTCCCACTAGCTAGCTATTTTACGTTTGGTAGTGTATATATGTCCATGCCACTCTCTCACTTCGTCCCAGCTTACCCTTCCCCCTCCCCATGTCCTCAAGTCCATTCTCTAGTAGGTCTGTGTCTTTATTCCCGTCCTGCCCCTAGGTTCTTCAGAACTTTTTTTTTTTTTTAGATTCCATATATATGTGTTAGCATATGGTATTTGTTTTTCTCTTTCTGACTTACTTCACTCTATATGACAGACTCTAGGTCCATCCACCTCACTACAAATAACTCAGTTCCATTTCTTTTTATGGCTGAGTAATTTTCCATCGTATACATGTGCCACATCTTCTTTATTCATTCATCTGTCAATGGACACTTACATTGCTTCCATGTCCTGGCTATTGTAAATAGAGCTGCAATGAACATTGTGGTACATGACTCTTTTTGAATTATGGTTTTCCCAGGATATATGCCCAGTAGTGGGATTGCTGGGTTGTATGGTACTTCTATTTTTGTTTTTTTAAGGAACCTCCATGCTGTTCTCCATAGTGGCTGTATCACTTTACATCCCCACCAACAGTGCAAGAGGGTTCCCTTTTCTCCACACTCTCTCCAGCATTTATTGTTTGTAGATTTTTTGATGATGGCCATTCTGACTGGTGTGAAGTGATACCTCATTGTAGTTTTGATTTGCATTTCTCTAATGATGAGTGACGTTGAGCATCCTTTCATGTGTTTGTTGGCAATCTGTATATCTTCTTTAAAGAAATGTCTATTGAGGTCTACTGCCCATTTTTGGATTGTGTTTTTTGTTTTTTTGATATTGAGCTGCATGTAAATTTTGGAGATTAATCCTTTGTCAGCTGCTTCACTTGCAAATATTTTCTCCCATTCTGAGGGTTGCCTTTTCATCTTGTTTATGTTCTCCTTTGCTGTGCAAAAGCTTTTAAGTTTCATTAGGTTCCATTTGCTTATTTTTGTTTTTATTTCTGTTTCTCTAGGAGGTGGGTAATAAAGGATCTTGCTGTGTTTTCCTCTAAGAGTTTTATAGTGTCTGGACTTATATTTAGGTCCTTAATCCACTGTGAGTTTATTTTAGTGTATGGTGTTAGGGAGCATTCTAATTTCATTCTTTTACATGTAGAAATCCAGTTTTCCCAGCACCACTTATTGAAGAGGCTGTCTTTTCTCCATTGCATATTGTTGCCTCCTTTATCAAAAATAAGGTGACCACATGTGCATGAGTGTATCTCTGGTCTTTCTATCCTGTTCCATTGATCTATATTTCCGTTTTTGTGCCAGTACCATACTGTCTTGATTACTGTAGCTTTGTAGTATAGTCTGAATTCTGGGAGCCTGATTCCTCCAGCTCTGTTTTTCTTTCTCAAGATTGCTTTGGCTATTCGGGGTCTTTTGTGTTTCCACACAAATTCTGAAATTTTTGGTTCTAGTTCTGTGGAAAATGCCATTGGTAGTTTGATAGGGATTGCACTGAATCTGTAGATTGCTTTGGGTAGTAGAGTCATTTTCACAATGTTGATTCTTCCAATCTAAGAACATGGTATATCTCTCCATCTGTTTGTATCATCTTGAATTTCTTTCATCAGTGTCTTATAGTTTTCTGCATATAGGTCTTTTGTCTCCTTAGGTAGGTTTATTCCTAGTTATTTTATTCTTTTTGTTGCAGTGGTAAATGGGAGTGTTTTCTTAATTTCACTTTCAGATTTTTCATCATTAGTGTATAGGAATGCAAGACATTTCTGTGCATTAATTCTGTATCTTGCTACTTTACAAAATTCATTGATTAGCTCTAGTAGTTTTCTGGTAGCACCTTTAGGATTCTCTATGTATGGTGTCATGTCATCTGCAAACAGTGACAGCTTTAATTCTTCTTTTCCGATTTGGATTCCTTTCATTTCTTTCTCTTCTCTGATTGCTGTGGCTAAAAATTCCAAAACTGTGTTGAATAATAGTGGTGTGAGTGGGCAACCTTGTCTTGTTCCTGATCTTAGTGGAAATGGTTTCAGTTTCTCACCACTGAGAGCAATGTTGGCTATTGGTTTGTCATATATACCTTTTCTTATGTTGAGGTAAGTTCCCTCTATGCCTAGTTTCTGGAGGGTTTTTATCATAAATGGGTGTTGAATTTTGTCGAAAGATTTTTCTGCATCTATTGAGATGATCATATGTCTTTTCTCCTTCAATTTGTGAATATGGTTTATCACATTGATTGATTTCCGCATATTGAAGAATCCTTGCATTCCTGGGATAAAACCCACTTGATCATGGTGTATGACCCTTTTAATGTGCTGCTGGATTCTGTTTGCTAGTATTTTGTTGAGGATTTTTGCATCTATGTTCATCAGTGATATTGGCCTGTAGTTTTCTTTCTTTCTGACATCTTTGTCTGGTTTTGGGATCAGGGTGATGGTGGTCTTGTAGAATGAGTTTGGGAGTGTTCCTCCCTCTGCTATATTTTGGAAGAGTTTGAGAAGGATAGGTGTTAGCTCTTCTGTAAGTGTTTGATATAATTTGCCTGTGAAGCCATCTGGTCCTGGGCTTTTGTCTGTTGGAAGATTTTTAATCACAGTTTCAATTTCAGTGCTTGTGATTGGTCTATTTATATTTTCTATTTCTTCATGGTTCAGTCTTGGAAGGCTGTGCTTTTCTAAGAATTTTTCCATTTCTTCCAGGTTGTCCATTTTATTGGCAATATAGCTGCTTGTAGTAATCTCTCATGATCCTTTGTATTTCTGCAGTGTCAGTTGTTACTTTTCCTTTTCCATTTCTAATTCTATTGATTTGAGTCTTCTCCCTTTTTTTCTTGATGAGTCTGGCTAATGGTTTATCAATTTTGTTTACTTTCTCAAAGAACCAGCTTTTTTTTATTGATCTTTGCTATTGTTTCCTTCATTTCTTTTTCATTTATTTCTGATCTGATCTTTATGATTTCTTTCCTTCTGCTAACTTTGGGGGTTTTTTTTTCTTCTTTCTCTAATTGCTTTAGGTGCAAGGTTAGGTTGTTTATTTGAGATGTTTCTTGTTTCTTGAGGTACGATTGTATTGCTATAAACTTCCCTTGCAGAACTGCTTTTTCTGCATCCCATAGGTTTTTGCTCATCCTGGTTTCAGTGTCATTTGTTTCTAGGTATTTTTTTATTTCCTCAGTGATCTCTTGGTTATTAAGTAGGGTATGATTTAGCCTCCATGTGTCTGTATATTTTACAGATTTTTTCCTGTAATTGACATCTACTCTCACAGCATTGTGGTCGGAAAAGATACTTGATACAATTTTAATTTTCTTAAATTTACCAAAGCTTAATTTGTGATCCAAGATATGATGTATCCTGGAGAATGTTCCATGGGCACTTGAGAAGAAAGTGTATTTTGTTGTTTTTGGATGGAATGTACTATAAACATCAATTAAGTCCATCTCATTTAATGTATCACTTAAAGCTTGTGTTTCCTTTTTTCATTTTGGATGATCTGTCCGTTGGTGAAAGTGGGGTGTTATAGTCTCCTACTCCGATTGTGTTACTGCCGATTTCCCCCTTTATGGCTGTTATGTATTAAGGTGCTCCTATGTTGGGTGCATATATATTTACAATTGTTATGTGTTCTTCTTGGATTGACCCCTTGATCATTATGTAGTGTCCTTCCTTGTCTCTTGTAAAAGTCTTTATTTTTTTTTTTATTATTATATTTGTATTTTTAAGTTTTTTTTGCAGTATGCGGGCCTCTCACTGTTGTGGCCTCTCCCGTTGCGGAGCACAGGCTCCGGACGCGCAGGCTCAGCGGCCATGGCTCACGGGCCCAGCCGCTCTGCGGCATGTGGGATCTTCCCAGACCGGGGCACGAACCCGTGTCCCCTGCATTGGCAGGCGGACTCTCAACCACTGCACCACCAGGGAAGCCCAATAGTCTTTATTTTAAAGTCTATTTTGTCTGATATGAGAGTTGCTACTCCTGCTTTCTTTTTTTTTTGCGATACGTGGGCCTCTCTCTGTTGTGGCCTCTCCCGTCGGGGAGCACAGGCTCCGGACGTGCAGGCTAAGTGGCCATGGCTCACAGGCCCAGCCGCTCCGTGGTACGTGGGATCTTCCCAGACCGGGGCACGAACCCGTGTCCCCTGCAATGGCAGGCAGACTCTCAACCACTGCACCACCAGGGAAGCCCCTGCTTTCTTTTCATTTCCATTTGCATGGAATATCTTTTTCCATCCTCTCACTTTCAGTCTGTGTGTGTCCCTAGGTCTGAAGTGGGTCTCCTGTAGACAGCATAGATATGGGTCTTGTTTTTGTATCCATTCAGCCTATGTATCCATTCAGTCTATGTCTTTTCGTTGGACCATTTAATCCATTTACATTTAAGGTAACTATCAATATGTATGTTCCTATTACCATTTTCTTAATTGCTTTGGGTTTGTTATTGTAGGTCTTTTCCTTCTCTCATGTTTTCTGCCTAGAGAAGTTCCTTTAGCATTTGTTGTAAAACTGGTTTGGTGGTGCTGAATTCTCTTAGCTTTTGCTTGTCTGTAAAGGTTTTAATTTCTCCACCAAATCTGAATGAGATCCTTGCGGGGTAGAATAACCTTGGTTGTAGGTTTTACAGTTTCATCACTTTAGATATGTCCTGCCACTCCCTCTGTCTTGCAGAGTTTCTGCTGAAAGATCAGCTGTTAACCTTATGGGGTTTCCCTTGTATATTATTTGGTTTTTTTCCCTTGCTGCTTTTAATATGTTTTCTTTATATTTAATTTTTGATAGTGTGATTAATATGTGTCTTGGCATGTTTCTCCTTGGATTTATCCTGTATGGGACTCTGTGTGCTTCCTGGAGATGACTATTTCCTTTCCCATATTAGGGAAGTTTTCAACTATAATCTCTTCAAATATTTTCTCACTCCCTTTCTTTTTCTCTTCTTCTGTGACCCCTCTAATTCGAATGTTGGTGCATTTAATGTTGTCCCGGAGGTCTCCGAGATTGTCCTCAATTCTTTTCATTCTTTTTTCTTTATTCTGGTCTGTGGTAGTTATTTCCACTATTTTATCTTCCAGGTCACTTATCCGTTCTTCTGCCTCAGTTATTCTGCTATTGATTCCTTCTAGAGAATCTTTAATTTCATTTATTATGTTGTTCATCATTGTTTGTTTGCTGTTTAGTTCTTCTAGGTCCTAGTTAAACATTTCTTGTATTTTCTCCATTCTATTTCCAAGATTTTGGATCATCTTTACCATCATTATTCTGAATTGTTTTTCAGGTAGACTGCCTACTTCCTCTTCATTTGTTAGGTCTGGTGGGTTTTTGCTTTACTGCTTCATCTGCTGTGTGTTTCTCTGTCTTCTCATTTTGCTTAACCTACTGTGTTTGGGGTCTCCTTTTTGCAGGCTGCAGGTTCATAGTTTCCGTTGCTTTTGGTGTCTGTCCCCAGTGGCTAAGGTTGTTTCAGTGGGTTGTGTATGCTTCCTGGTGGAGAGGACTTGTGTCTATGTTCTGGTGGATGAGGCTAGATCTTGTCTTTCTGGCGGGCAGGACTGCATCCGATGGTGTGTTTTGGGGTGTCTGTGACCTTATGATTTTAGGCAGCTTCTCTGGTAATGGGTGGGGGTTTGTGCCTCTCTTGCTAGTTGTTTGGCAAAGGGTGTCTAGCACTGTAGCTTGCTGGTCGTTGAATGGATCTGGGTCTTAGCATTGAGATGGAGATCTCTGGGAGAGCTTTTGCCATTTGATATTACATGGAGCCGTAGGGTCTCTGGTGGATGAATGTCCTGAACTCGGCTCTCCCACCTCAGAGGCACAGGCCTGACACCTGGCTGGAGCACCAAGACCTTGTCAGCCACACGGCTGGTTAGCGGTCCTTTGGCAGCAGGGCCCTCCAGGCCTGTGGAGCTAGCTTCAGGCTCCAAACACCGGCATTGCCTCCACGGTGGAGGCCACCAACACCCCTAAAATCATTCTGGGGCTGCAGTTGCAAACTGACAACTGACAGTCCTCATTTAGATCTGCTGCTGGATCAGGACTGGGGCTTCTCCAGAAATCATGGCTCCCTCTTATTCTTACTTGACTGAAAAGATAATGGTTTGTTTAAAATAATAATAGTATTGTATTAGGGAATATAGCACATGGATAAGTGATTTAATATTGTGAAATGAGAGCAATATCATAAGGGAACACAGGGAAGAATTGGGAATAGTCAATTATAAGGATTCTGCAGTACATACAAAGCAGTTATTTAAAAGTGGATATAGACTGGTTAATAATTAATAATACAGGAGGAGTGGCCTAGATGGTGGAGTAGGAAGACCCTGTGCTCACCTCCTCCCACAGACCCACGGAAATTACAGAGTGGGTATCTATGAGAGCAACCTGAAAACCAGCAGAAAAGATTTTCTACAACCAAAGAGATAAAGGAGGAACCACACGAGATGGGTAGGGAAGGTGAAGAAGTAGTATAGTCAGGACTCATACCCCCGGTTGGTGACGCACAAAGAGCGGGGGGTATCACAATTGTAGATGTTCTCCCCAAGGAGAGAGGGGTCCAAGCCTACCTCAGGAAACAAGAAAAATCTCTAATAAGCAGTCTAACATGACATCTAAAGGAACTAGAAAAAGTGGAACAAGAAAACCTAAATTTAGTAGAAGGAGAGAAATAATAATGATCAAAATAGAAATAAGTGAGATAGAGACTGAAAAAAAAGATCAGTGAAACTAAGAGCTGGTTCTTTGAAAAGATAAATTAAATCGATAAGCCTTTAGCCAGACTCATCAAGAAAAAAAGAGAGAGGATTCAAATAAATAAAATCAGGAATGAAAGAGAAGTTACAGTGGACACCACAGAAACACAAAGGATCACAGAAGATTACTAACCAATTATACAATCATAAAATGAACAACCTAGAAGAAATAGATATGGAATATTGTCAATAATATTGTAATAGCTTTTTATGGGTATAGATGGTTACTAGACTTACCAAGGAGATCATTTCATAATATGTAAACATTAAATCACTACATGGTACACTGAAAGCTAACGTAATATTGCACATAAGCTGTATTTTGTTTAAAAAATTAACAATGCAAACTTTAGGCTAACTAATAAATATGTAAAAAGAAGGAGAATTGATATCTAAGATAGGGGATAAATGGAATCATATAAAATGATCAATTAAAACTGTAGAACGTAGAAAGAAGGAAAAAAAACTACTGCAGCAGATAGAAAACGGTTACAGATATGGTAAATATATCAATAATCAGTTTAAACAAATATGAATGGTCCGACTACGCCAATTAAATGACAGAGATTGTGACATTGGGAAATCGTACCTTTCTGTCAGTTTTGCTGTAAACCTAAAACTACTCTAAACAAATAAAGCCTATGAATGAATGAAGATTAATGAATGAATGAAAATAAATATGTAAGCAAGCCAACCAATTAAACAAACAAACAGAAATCAACAACAAATCTCCACAACGATGGATATCCTTCAGAGGGACTCAAAAACCAACGGAGCTTCCAAACAGCCAAAACTGGAATAATTTGAACAAAAATATAAACAAGATACAATGTATCAAGTAAACATTCATGAGACCTACCAATTTTAAGTGAATGATTAAGTAAATTGTGGGAAGAGACAAATATTCTGTGTAGAAGAATTCCAAATAATTTATGTAGATATTTCACCCTCAAGTGGGTGGAGTGTAATTCTTCATCCCATAAGAGTTGGCATAGTGACTTTATTCCAAAGTGCACAGTTTAGGGGGCTTGGAGCCAGAGATAAAAAACTGATGAACATGATCTTAGCCACATGATCAAGGTCAACATCAATACTGAGTAAGGCATTGTAGTATTAAGTCATCGAAGTATTATGTGCCCTTGATATAATGTCATAAAAATGGCACTTTACCTCAGTGGTCTTCCTTCCAAAAATCCATAACCCCAATCTCATCATGAGAAAAAATGGCAAAGTCCGATAGAGGGGCATTTTGTAAAATACCTAACCAGTACTCACAACTGTCAAGGTCATCAATAACAGGGAAAGTGCGTGAAACTGTCAAGCCAGGAGGAGCCTAAGGAGACGTGATGCCTAAGTGTGATGTGGTCCTGGACAGAGCATGCTGGGATAGAAAAAAGACATCGGGCAGAAGTTACAGAAGTATGAATACAGTGTGGGCTTTAGTTACTAACAATATATCAACATGCTTCATTAATGGTAATATATGAATCCTGATGATGTAAGATGCTAATAACAGGAGAAATCCTGCTCTGGGTTTATGAGAACTCTCTGTGCTCTCTTGGCAACATTTCCGCAAATTAAAACTCTTATAAAAATAGCGTTTCCTTAAAAACATGACATGTCTCTTCAGCAATAATTTTGAGATTTTTAGCAATATTTTTACTTTTTATATTATTAAATCTATCCATATGCTGAAGTGCACATGTGCCTTTTCAATTCACGGACTCATGTCAACATTTCTCATTCTTTACTGTGATTTTATTGGCATAATTAATAACTGAAATAAATAATGGGAAAGGACGGCATTGACTTTCTCTGTGTTGTACTAGTTTGCATTTAGATGATGATAAACTATTCATTTTAATTATTTTTATTTACTTACTTGTCTTGATATCATTTAAAATTCTAATGCATCCAAACGTCTTTTTGCCAGCTTGACTGGGAAATAGAAATCCATTCAGCAAAATGAATTTGTGGAAGGGCAAATATAAATTTGAAAGAAATGAAATGTAAACCGGCAAGCTCTAGCCTCCATTTATTAAACCTATGAATGAATAAATGAAGCAATCTAATATAATTCTTTATTTTGATCCTATGTTATTTACTCCTATGTTTATTTCATTGAGTTACAATCCTGGTCATCTGTTAAAAGATTGGAGGCTGATGTCAGTTTGTCTTTTTTCTTTGTGTTCACATACTTGCTATGAATCAATAAAATGCAGCATTAAAATGAATAAAGGTTGGTATTATTTTTAAAATGTTTCATCTTCTAGAACTACTCCATTTTTTGGACCAATGACCCTGGATTCTCCTTCCTTAGAAAGATAGTAAGAATGCATAATTTTTCAAATAGAGTCTCTAAAATTATATCACACTGATGCGTTTGGGGAGATTAAATAAACCAGTCTACCAGTGGACTTATGTACCACCTATACACTCTGAGCTTGCGATGGACAATTTCCAGAATGCTGAAACATCTCAGAGTTAACCTTTGCGAGAAATTACTTGGATCGGAATTTACCTAGGCAATTTTGCAACATGTAAGATTATGAGATTGTAAATTCTGAGACATGTAATGAATTGTGTAAGTAAATGAAATCAACTTAAAAACCTGAGCAAATATTTTCCTTTGTAACTTACATACTTGTAACAAACTTTTTCTGTAATAGACGGTAGAAACAAGAAAAAAAAATAAAGAGAACTTGAGAATTTCTGTAGTCTAAACTTTCTCATGTATTTTGAGCAATTATTTATGTTTGAAAAACTCTCTTTTTGTGCCTTTCTATAATTTTTACCTAAAGTTAAAAGAATAGATCCTTTCCTCTACAAAATAAGCTTCCAATTGTTTGAAGGTGATCAGTCTTCTCATTGAAAACATGGTCACTAGAGATTATATCATCTTCCTCAGCCCCCCCTTGTTAACAACCATCCACCTGTGATGTCCTGGTAGCCTTTGACCAAATCAGGAAAAAGCAATTTACCTTTCTTTTTCTATGACCAATATTTCTATCAAAGCAGTCACCAAACACCCATAAAACCTGTTTTGCTTTTAAATATTCTGTTGTGTGGTCTTATAGGCAAAATAATTCATAAAGCCTCCCAGCTTTGTGAAGTATAAACACTATTGCACCACAATTCTCATTAATGTTCCTTAGAAAAATACCAAATGTCGCAAGTTTGAGAAGACCCTTCAGCAGGTTTGGCTCTGTTGAAATTCAGTTACGCCTTGTTTAGTCCTGCTTTTGTAATGTTTCCAGGTTTATAGTAAAACAATTTTGTTTTATTTAGCTATGCTTTAGGAATTCAGTATTTTTAGTAATACCTTGGTTATATATGGATGTTTTAAATTCCAAGAATTCATGTTCTGCTACATGATTTCACATTTAGAGTGATAATTGAATTATTAAATTAATTAAAAATGGAAAGCATACAGAGAAATACCTCTAACAAGCTTACTGGGGGAAAAAAAAGACAGTGTCACTATAAGGTTAGAGTTTCTGATGACAACCCAACTTCTAACATGTACAGGTCAGGGGTCCTGCTTGGGAGGGCTCTTGGGTCACTGCATGATCTCCCAATGACATCAATGAGGAGCACAAAAAGAGCTAAAGGTTTGTATTCACCTGTTTAATTAATTAAAGAGGTATTGGCCAGTGGTTTATTTAGGACAGGGAAGCAAATGCTTAACCTCTTCAGAATACTTGGTTTCTCATTGTCTTCTTTTACTGACTTAAGCATAGATTATGTCCTTTAATAATCAGAGAAGGGGCTTTCCTGGTGGCGCAGTGGTTGAGAGTCCGCCTGCCAATGCAGGGGACACGGGTTCGTGCCCCGGTCCGGGAAGATCCCACATGCCGTGGAGCGGCTGGGACTGTGAGCCATGGCCGCTGAGCCTGCGCGTCCGGAGCCTGTGCTCCGCAACGGGAGAGGCCACAACAGTGAGAGGCCCGCGTACCGCAAAAAAAAAAAAAAATCAGAGAAAACGCTTAACAAGCAGAGAGAGCATGCAGGAAAAACTCCATAAATAATATATAATGAACAAGTATTCTTTTTTTTTTAAATGAAAACAGACTTTTAAAATATTTTTTTTTATTTTTTGTTGTCTGGGAATAATAACAGCTTTATTGCTTCCTTTCCATTCTGTATACTTTCTTTTTTTGTTTTTTTTTTATTTGTACATATATATTTTCTGTCCTAAAATTATAACTATTACACATGCTCCATACAGTTCAAGTTGAACTTGGAGTATACATAATGAAATTTATTTTTGACATTGTCTTCAACGAGTATTCTTAAAGACAGTGGATTTTAGTAGAAAACACTAGATTAGGAGTAGTCATAAGAAACAATGTGTATTATGCCCTTACTTTGTGCCCAGCTCCATTATAAGGGCTTTGCTAATTTAGTTAGTCTTTAAAAATTCTGTTAGAACATAATTACTGTCCTCTCTTATTATCTGAGGAAACAGAGGCACAGAGAATTCAAGTAAGTGTCCAAGGTTACGCAGCTAGTAATGGGCAGAGCCGGAGTTTATATGCCGTGAGTCTGGGTCCAGAACCTGGTTTTAAGGACTTAAACAAATCGGTGTCTTAAGAAGGAGGTATTGGCCAGTGGTTTATTTAGGACAGGGAAGCAAATGCTTAACCTCTTCAGAAAATGTTGCCCAAATTGTGATTCAAGCTTAACACTTCCAAACAGACCTCTGGCCACTTCCTCGGCTTGCTGGAATCAATTTCCTCTAGCTCTTTTAGAAAAGGACAGACCATTTGTGTAGATACCTCGCTGTCTCTCTGGACAAGGACAAAATCATCCTTCCCTGGTTCCCCGTGTTCCCTCTTGTGCATTCTGCACAAAGAGCCAAAGTAGGCTTTGCAAAGCTAATGCAAATCATGCACTTTCTACTTAAAGCCATCTAGGGAATCAATTCCTTAGACTTAGTATGAAGCCCAAAGTGCTCACAAAGCTTAGGAGACCCTGTCTGGCTTGGCTTTGCCCACCCCCAGGACCTAACTTCCTGAGATTCTCCCACTAATTACACTGTGTTGCAACTGCTCTGATATACGTCCTGTTCCACAGACATGCAAAGCTTCTCCCCACCTCGGGAACCTTTGCACATGCAATTCCCTCTGCCTGGAATGTTCCTTTCCCAACTGTCCACATGACTGCCTCTTTCTCCTCATTCATGTCTCACTTAAAACGCCACTTATTCAGAAATGCTAACCTACCCCCAACCTCATCAAAGGAGCCTCCCCCTCAGTCACTATGTCACATCACTCTGTTTTATTTTCCATCAGCTATCACTGTCTGAAATAGCTTATCTTACTGGTATTAACAGTGCCAGTACAAATTGCTAAAACAGTTATAAAAAGCATACATGCATCCACTCACCAAGGCTCGCTGAGCACATTCATTATAACGGAATAGGTTTTATTGTCAGACACCTCAAACATCTGGAAGCACTGATTTTGTCTTTTCCTCTCTGTGTCCCCCTTTCATTGTGTCCTGTGGCCTCCTGCTACCCCCCTGGACCCACATAAGTTGGACGTTTTTTTCTCAGGTCATTATTGTTGACAAGCTGAACAAATTCAGCTGTCCCCGTGTGGGGCGAGAGTGTTTAAACGGGCTTGTCCCAGCAGAATTAGCATCTATTTTTGCTGAGACCCAGCTGGAACAGTAAAGGATGCTTAAGTGTTCTCTCATTAGAAATTCAGTTCAATTTTTTCTCTTTATGTAATAAATCTCCATATGCCTTCCCCTACTCTGGAAACATCAGTTATAGCCCTATGTATGCAGATGGGAAACAAAAAAATGCATTTTTCACCTGTTTTATCATTTGAATCCATTGATGGAGGCATTGGTAGAGGTGCAAAGCAACAAGAGGTCGAGCTGTTGAGAGCTCCTGAGGCTGCGATGTGGAGAGACCCTTTGAACCAAGACTTCCCAGGCGAGAGCAAAGAGAGGTGACCCTGCCTCTGTGACCACCTGCCTCAGCCCTTCAGAGTGTACTTATGGATTTGGGAGTGGGGCTGGAAGTAGGAAGAGAGGAGAAACAAAGGATGAGATCTTCCTTGGTCAGAAGGGTCCCAGGACCTGGCTTCAATGTCCTCAGTCTCACAACACCGTGGGTCACCAGGATGTCACTCTGTGAGCTGGGTCAGCCCCTGCCATCTTTTAAGTCTCCCAGGACATTAAAAGGCCATAATTAAGCTGAGTTCCCTGTGCTATACAGGAGGTCCTTGTTGGTTATCTATTTTCAATATAGCAGTGTGTACATGTCAATACTCTGTAATAACCTAAATGGGAAAAGGATTTGAAAAAAATAGATACATGTGTATGTATAACTGAATCACTTTGCTGTACACCTGAAACACAACACTGTTAATCAACTATACTCCAATATAAATAACAATTTTTAAAAAGGCCATAATTATCCCCCACATGTGGGCTCTGGCAACAAGTCTCAGTTTATGTAAAATTTATCTTTGTTTCCATATTTCTGTATATCACATCACGAGCTAAAGCCTTCATCTGGTAACTTCTTAACACTGTGTCTGCTATTACGTGATCTTTCATGATTAATTCTGCACATCCTCGGTTTTTTCACTGACTTTATTTTTTATGCATTCACTTATCCATGCATTGAACATGTAGCACGTGTTATGCTTTATATGTGTTACTAAAGATGCAAGAATGAATATAATTTGTGAGCCCAAGGAGCTCAAGTCCAGTGTTGGAGAAGGTAGCTAACCAGCAGTGCAGTTCATCTAGGGGTCCTTCCCTAGTTGGATGGGTGATTCTAAAATAGATCTTAATTTTTAGAAAACTGAAAATTAGCACTTACTTCAGGAGTGAATGTAGGCCATAAACTACAGAATTAGTAGGACTTGTGGTTTCTTCACCAATAGAAATTGCATATATTTTTATCTCACATGACACTCAACACAGTCAGGCTGAAATACTTTGATCATCCCTTCTTTAAAGTGTAGTAGCTGTTAAACTTGTTATTTAATGGGTTAGTAAAGGAACACTAGGATTCCTACATCACAAATTTAAGCCTTAAAAATATTTGGATAACTCTTTCAGTAGCTTTTCTTTTCTTTTTAATTGTATTTATTTCATGCTATGCAGTTAAAACTACAAAGGGCCCATAAGTTTTACAAGACCACCATGTCTCTGTCTAAGAACTCCTGGTCTAAAGTGACAATATAATTTATCACCCTAAATAGGACACATTTTTAAATGAGAGGATAATAATAATTATATCTTGAATAATTAATAGTTATTAATATATTGGTATAACTAATAATTATAGAATAGCTGAGACTATTAAGTTATTTTTGGAGTTTACCTACCTTAATTCCAAAACATGTAATAATAGTAGCAACAACAATAAAAGAAATTGTTACCAACCAATAAACAAGAACAACAGGAAACAGTCACACACTGGAGTGAGAAAGACCACAGTGTAGCCTCTGCACATAGTCCTCCCCTGACTATCAAGCAGGCTGGATCAATGTGGTCACACTGACTGTTTAATTGCACACCAGAGGATCACAACTTCACCAGGCACTGCACACTTTAGCAAAAGCCATACTTCAGTTATGACAATGTGCAATTAAAAAAAGATTATTGCATATAAGTATACATTTTTTATATTCTTTTACTTGGATCCTTTCAGGGCAAATATCTCCTACTTTATAAGGAAAACAACCTGGTAAAATTTACAATTCCTAAACTACAATTATGTAAAGTTTTATATAATTTTTAATAAAGAATGGGTACACCACAGAATCTTCACATTAATTTAGCTTTTAAGAACCCTTGTCATGGGCTTCCCTGGTGGCACAGTGGTTGAGAGTCTGCCTGCCGATGCAGGGGACACGGGTTCGTGCCCCGGTCCGGGAGGATCCCACATGCAGCAGAGCGGCTGGGCCCGTGAGCCATGGCCGCTGAGCCTGCGCGTCTGGAGCCTGTGTTCCGCAACGGGAGAGGCCACAACAGTGAGAGGCCCGCGTACCGCAAAACAAAAACAAAAACAAAAACAAACAAAAAACCTTGTCAAGGTGCTAAACAACCAAAAAAGTTTCATGGAGAAGACAAAAGAGCGGGCACTTTGAATCACACAGATCTGGGAGTCAAATGCCAATGATGTCACATATTAGGTGTAAGGTCATGAGAAAATGACATTATATATTGGGAACTGATTCCTCCTTTCTTACCTCAGTTCAAAAATGGAGGAATAGTTGGGAGGATTAAATGACATAATGTAGAATAATTCCTTAGAATTCTATCCACGTTTTATGAGATTGATATCCTACAACAAGATTCTATAATAATTATTCTTAATTTCCCTAATACTTTTAAAAACACCATTATTTCTTAGTTTTTCATGCTCAAAGCCTTAAAGGTGCCTTTCTTTATCTCCTCCACTAAATTTATCAAGTACAGTAAGTCCCCTGCATATGAATGAGTTCCGTTCTGAGAGCGCGTTCAAGTGTCCAATTTGTTCATAAGTCCAACAAAGTTAGCCTAGGTACCCAACTAACACATTCGGCTATATAGTACTGTACTGTCATAGGTTTATAATACTTTTCACACAAATAATACATTAAAAAAAACAAACACACAAAAATAGTACTGTACAGTGAAGTACATAAAAGCACAACCATTTGTAAAGGATGCACACTAGACACGTGAACTAACAGGTGATTGGACATGAGAACAAACGTTCGCATCTTTGAAAGTTCGCAACTTGAAGGTTCGTGTGTAGGGGACTTACTGTACTTTTCCCTCTTTCTTGGCAAAGCTTACAGATTCTGCCCTTCTTTGCATTTCCCTGGTGACCACTCAAATACAAGTGTTCACACGCCCATAAAGTATTGCAAACCATTCCCAATTTTATCTTCTCTTGTAACAACATCCCTACAGAACTACATTTTCACACTTTTGTATCATTATATTATTTTTCAAAAGTATGGCCCTTATTCCTTATTACAAAATTAATGCTATTCAATGTGAACTTCAAATTTCATAACCAACTTTACTTATTTCTCACTTAGTCAAACTCATCCATTTTAGTAGTGACAAACTATATTTCAAACTATGCACAGGACATTTTTATGTTCCTACACCCTATTATTTGTAACTTAAATCAACTTAAACATACTGTTCTCCTCTCAGCTCAATTTTGATTTTGCTATCTATCAAAACGAATTAAAGCTTTTTCCAATTGGCCTTATTCAAATCACTTTCATGCAAACCCATCAGTTTTTATAAAAACATTTTTACAAGATATGTGTGTGTGGTTGATGAGGTTATATAATATTAATACTTGTGACATATACATCAAGAAAATGGGTTGAATTGGCCAAGTAAGCACCCTTAGATTCTCCATTGGCACGGAGTATTTGCAATTCAAGGGCTTTGCCACTAGA
Source organism: Monodon monoceros (assembly GCF_005190385.1). Lineage (NCBI taxonomy): Eukaryota > Metazoa > Chordata > Mammalia > Artiodactyla > Monodontidae > Monodon > Monodon monoceros. The sequence continues at coordinate 4,697,981 of NW_021703782.1, read as the reverse complement.
TGGTAATCATAGACTGTGTTGATTTCAAGAGTAAATTCTCCAAATAACTATTTCAGGGATAATACACCACATGAAGCTATTTTAAAAACTTTCTACCCCAGATAATATTTATCTATCATCTATGTTTAAATCATATTAATATCTAGCTCATATCTATACCTAAGTTATCTATATCTAGAAATACACATATAATCGGATATTATAAAATATATGAAATTATTATGTCAATAATATTTCAATACTAATATGGTTATTGTATTATTTTAAAAGTATAAAGGTATAATAAATATGTTGAAATATTCCTACTTTTAATCCATTTATTTATTTATTTACCCAATAACAAATATAACTCAAAGGACATTAGATTAATACCCACTGCACTAATATCTGGCTCTTTGTAATAGAAATGATTTGCCTGCATCTCAGAATGCAAACTCAAATTCATAGACTCATAATATCTACAGACACAGCAAAGTCCATACAATTCCAAAGACCGGCAAAGTTTTAACCATCAGTCTTGTTGCAAACAATGCTTTGAAGAAGTGTAAGTATAAGAAGCATAAAAGTTTTAAGTGAGGAAGATATTCATATTACACAAAATGTATTTCTCCCTAATGCCTCACACTTTGCCTCAGGGCTGAAACTAAATGAAGGTACCCATGTCCCCCACGTGACAGCTGCCGTGCTTTTTAAATTTTAGAAAGGGAGGTGAGGCCCCCAAGAACAAGTTTGGTTCCATGAAGCCTACTACAGCCCCCCGATTTCTTAGTGTTACCTCTTTTTCTAGCCTAGCTTGAACTAGCATCAAGTGAGAACTGGCCACACCCATCTGCTTTTGCAGGAGAGCCCTGGCTGACAGTCAGTCATACAGCCAGTCTGAAATAGTGGCTTATTACCACTGCAGTTTGATGATTGACAATACAATTAGAATAATTAATGTCATAGTTTCTTTTCACTGTAGTTGTCATCTTATGCACATTATTTTATTGTTCAGTTAGTTTGCAAATTCCACAAGAGATATTCTAGGTCATGTAGCAACTAGCTGGATGTAGAACAGAGTTCACCTGTCTTGTTTAATAACAAGAATATCAGTAGAGACCCTCACAAGCCCCAAGCGATTATTCTCCAAAAGTTTTTAAAAAGGAACCAAACCATTAGAAGATACTTTTGTCCACCTGATTTAAAAAAACAAATCTTAGTTTCTCATATTCTTTGTCAGTAACAGAAGTTTTCTTCCCCATGTATCTTTTTTTGGGAGGGAAATGATATAATGAGGCCTAAATCAGAAAAATTTCCCCCTCTCTTATGTATACTATTAACTAACATAAATCAAGCTTGCTTTCTATTTGTAGAGACAAAATAATTATGTCCTCAGTACACACCATGTATCTGGCATTGTGTCAAGCCCTGTAAATGTAATAATTTATTTAATGCAACAGCGCGTTAGAGTCGGTATTATAATCAGCAGATTATTAACTTTAAAAATTTGGGGTGGCTCTACACACAGCTTGCAAGATCTTAGTTCAAGGACCAGGATGGAACCCTCACCCCCTGCAGTGGAAGCGCAGAGTCTTAGGACCGCCAGGGAAGTACCGATTACCAACTTTTTAAAGTGGACCTCACTCAGTAGCGATTCTGATACTACTGTTAAGATCAGTCTTCTCTAATCAAAAGAAACATTCAAGAAAAATCACTTAACTTCTGTGGAAGACTGGCAAAACCAAAAGATTCATAAGTTAGATGCTATCCTACATTTACTTTTGTAGTTTTGTGTCTATGCAGATGTAGTTCTCTGCAATAAAATGAAGCTCAATAAAATTACATAATCTAATACATAATTGCCCAAACTCCCTAGGGTGCCGTCTGTATCATACACTCTTTCCTATGACATTAGATTATGAGGAACACAGTGGATTATGCAAGCAACTATAAAATGTTTTCTGATCCCATGTGTTTGTTCCATTCCACAACTTGTTCTTCATATCGCTGACATTTGCATGCATGGATATAATTAGTCTCAAACACCAAAAAAAGCACCAATCAGGATCTATAAATATATAAAAATGCTTCAAGGTTATCGTGTTTCCTTAACGCAAGGGAAATCGATGTGCAGTCATGAGCAGCAGTTCTAAACTTTAAATTAGAGATAATTAAACTGGAGTCTTCAACAACATGGGAAAAAAGTTCAAGTTTGGGGGAGATTTTGTTATGTTCATGGCAACACATATTAGCGAAACATCAATATAATTGAATATAATTCAAGCAGACATTCAATTAAGCCCCTACTGCCTCTAGAATATATTGAATTGACAGTTTCATCTAAACGACGGATACTTTTGAAGACATTAACTATTTGGATAAATAGCTAGTGATTGCATTTCCCCAAATCCTTTACTGCCTGTTGGAGTTTCAGAGTTACTTAACTTCTTGGGATTTTTGACTCCTCATACGTAAAATGAGAAGATTCAGACTGGTAGAGTCCTAAAAGTCTGGCATCGTCTGAGTTACTGGAAGGGGAAACAATTTGGAGTCTTATGGCTAGTTGCCTTAAAAAATGAAGGAAAACTCCTTCCAGAGTTTGTCAACACAGTCTGAAATTACTGTTTTATTTCAGAATGCTTTAGGACTTCCCTGCTATTTAAAACAAGCAAACAAAGAAACCAAAAAATAGCATAACTGATTCACTTTGTTATAAAGCAGAAACAAACGCACCATTGTAAAGTAATTATACCCCAATAAAGATGTTAAAAAAAAGTCTCTTTCTTTCAAAGTAAATATCATCTATTTACGAACAGTTTTTATTTTTATTAAAGGCACTATCTGTCTTGTCTTAAACTTGTATTTCTCACTCCTTAATTTTCTTTAAATATAAGGCATTCTATACATGTTTTACTTGGTGCCCATATTGTGCTAATCCCTGGACTGCCACTAAGACAGAACCCTGTTATCAAGGGATCACTACTTACCTAGGGGGCAGAATTCTTCTCAACCAATTATATCACAAGTCAAATGATGAGAGAATTATCCAGTATGGGAGCACAAACATGTGAGGGAAAACAGTTTTGGCTGAAAGTGATCGGGAAAAAAAATTCCCAAGGAGATCACGTCATATACACTCTCTGAGTTTGGGGAATAACAATTGCTAAAACTTACTGAGACTGTCTTTGTGTCAAGTTGTATACTGTACTAGATCCAATAATTTCTATAAAAATCTTATTAAGTAGATACAATTCTTGTTTACCTGATAATAAAGAAACACAAAAGATATTGTGGAAATAGACATGACAAAAACAGAGATTTAGTCAACAAATGTTTACCAGATATTTATTCTGTGCTAGCTCCTTTTCTAGGACTGAGGGTAAAATGGTGACTCGCATATTCTGCTCTGAAGGAGTTCAAGATGGGCGCTGGCTCACATATAAATAAACTGTTGTTCATAACACAGCTGAATTGGTGGTATGATAAGGAAACGGAGAAGGGTAGAGTGCTTTCAGTAGAAAACAATGATGGTTTCCTGGAGGAAGTGATATCTAAGGACCTGAAAGATGATTGGGTGCTGGTTATTGGAAAAGGAAAGAGAAACAGGAGAAACTCCAAAGCAACAAAAACTGCAATACGTTTGGGAATGAAAGCAGTGCAGTGTGGCTAGCACATGCATTAAGTTAGTACAGAATGCCCTGGGAATGGTGCTGGAAGAGGCAAGTAAGCAGTGGATTTTAAAGCATCTTACAAGACAAATGACTATATGTGTCGTTAATATCACTTTTGTCCCAACATACTTGATAGCACCCTTCTACTGGACAGTAAATTCTATGTGTAGAAGGTTCTACCTTTTTGTGAGGGCAATGGGCATGATATACAGTGTTTCAACAGAGGATTGGCACAATCAGATTCAGGCTTTAGAAAATTCGCTGGCTGCAAAAAAGAATAGTCTGGAGACAACCTATATGGCAGATGGCTAACCCCTCCCAACCGCCACACCCGACCCCCCCGGCCCAAGGCTTTACACTCATCTCTATAGTGTAGAGTTTTGTCAGAAAGCAGCAGCCGGTGATGGACCATGTACCCCATCCTATGCAACCTCCCATATTCCTTCTTCCCCCCATCTGCTGGCCTTAGGTCAATGTCAACCTTCAAAAATGCTTGGAAGATATATTTCTCATCTGAGTTACTGAATGAGTACATGAAACAAAGGCCACCTCCCACTGGACTTTACATGAGCAAAGAATGAACTTTTTTGTTAAGGCCTGAAGATTTCAGGGTTTATATGTAATAGCAAATGGCATTACCACAATATAGTTAAGACTCACGCCATATCAATCGTTTATAAGGCTATTGCAATAATCCAGGTAAGAGAGGATGCTGGCATCATAACCAAAGAGCAAGGAAGTGAAGAGTAATAGTCAAAACAGGTATCCAGTTTGTCCCTGAGGTTTTTCATTTTGAGAATCTGAGTAGGTTCTAATCAAAATTACTAACTTAGAGAATGGAAGAAAAAAATAACTTCAGAAAAGGAAAAATACTGAGTTCAGTTTAAAATGAGTTTGAGTTGTATTGGATATCCAGATGAAACATCTACCAGGCCGTCTGTAAATTATGGTCTGTAGACTGAGAGACACAGGGAGTGAAGAAAATAACGCTCATTTCAGGCATTTTACGCACTGACTTTCTTTTCTTCTTTTCATTTTACTTCTACAAGTTATCTACATGCCAACATAGGGTCTCTCTTTCCAGGACAATTGGAGATGGATCTGTCTTATGAACACCTGATACATTTGCCATTTGTGGATCCGAGATTAGGGAAGAAATTTAGTTTTTTGAACTTGATATTCAACTGAGAAGGTTAGGGTATCTATGGAGTTAGGATTTGTACTGAGGACAAAGGAACACATTAAAGGGTTTTTAGAATAACCACGGGCAACAATGCAGTAAAAGGACAGAAAGGAGCCAGTGGTTTAGCAGCTCAATGATAAGGGACTTAATTAGGATAGTGAGAACAAAAGGAAAGGAACATATTAATGGGATTTAGAAGATAGTATCAGTGGGAAACACCTCAAGGTTGCAAGGAGAATGTGCTTTTGCATCCAAAATGGTCTCCAGACTTCAGACTGCAACCCATGGTCTGACCTATTTGAAAGTCTCCTCCCTCCATCCAGGCTCAACTGCTGTTGGTTAAGCGGTCCATTTAAAGCAGGAGGGGCTATCATCTCTGCCTTCATAACTCACAGCGAGGTGTTTTCAGCTGCACAAATTGCCATCTAAGCCCATTAAATTTCAAGTTTTCATTACACTTTCTTTTGCATTCTTGAGCAATGACTAGCTCATGAGGTATAGCTAATACTGGAAAATTCTGGTTTTTACCTAATCCAGTCTGTTACCGAATACAGAGTTATCGGTTGCTACCGAATTCAGTAATATTTCTGTGCCATATATTTCTGAGTAATTCGAGGACCTCAATTACCGGGCTTTCTGAACGTGTTTGTGTGTGTTTTTTAATTAATTCTTATGACGCTATTAGTCTTAATAGTTACTATAATATTTTAGTATTACTTATCTTCTATTGCTATCAAATGATGACTTTTGATGTTTTAATGCTTCCTTGGTCCCTCTATGGAGTTCTCGGAGCCTATGTACCAGCTCACTCATCAGAATATTTACGCAAAGGAATAGGTGTAACCTTTAATGTGGCTACCTAATTATGATAACTTCTGCTGCTTTCATGTCATTTTGCCTTCCAGAGACAATGCAAACCTTTTCTACTCTGAAGCTTCTATGGTATTTCACAGATTACCTGATGGATAACATCTGCACACTGTGTACTTATCATTGATACACTGCCCAAAGTTAGTGGTTTCTTCTCCCCCAGTTTAAGTGAATGTTGTAAGGCCCCCAGAGTTTTCTTTTCCTAGACCTTGCATAAGTCCATTACTTGGTTGTTATAAACACTGCTTATGTGTACGTGCCATAACACCATGGCTTTAGAGATGGGCCCTTGGAGGCTCACATTTCTCCATAGATTGTGAAGGTGATTTTGCCACATAAAAACCTCAGTTCATAGGAATTCAGTGATCACTTAGGTAGATAAGGAAAGGCTAGTGCAACAGACCTTTAGAGTAGGTTTACTCCCTTAGCATAATTTTATAAGCCATATGTTTTCTCATGGTGCCACATGTACAGTAGTCCAAGTAGAAGCAATTGGAATCTCAGAGCTTAGGAGTTGGTAGGTTTGCATTTGAATCTCAGCTTGGCCTCTTACCAGCTGTGTGATGATGCGCAAGGTGTTTGAGTCTGTTTTTAGGTTTCTTATCTATATAATAGAGCTTTTTTTGATCTTATAGGTTTGTATGTTACTCTGTGGAATTCTTAGAACTATATCCAGTACATGATAACTTCAATAAATGTTAGCTAATGTTATTTCTTTTTGATTTAGCTGCTCAACTATTAAGAATGTTGTGCTTTCTGGTTTGGATATTTTCGCATTGCTCTGACTATACAAATATTTCATGCCTCAGTGACATAATTATATTAAAATCAGTTAAATTTGTGTATGATTCTAGTTGATAGTTTACTCCTTTCTTCAACTTAAAAATGGAAGCAGTTTTCCATGTAGTATTAAATCTCTACCTGCACTCAGGAAGTCTATTCTTTTCAATAATTTAATTTAAGGTGCATGGTGAAGTAACTTTATATTACAAGGAATGCTACTTGACTCCATTGCCTGGAGGTCAATTAAATTATAATTTTAGCTCTTACCTCCAAAAGTAGTATTGGGTCCATGAGAACAAATGATTTAGAGTGTGTGAAGCAGTATAATGACCTCACTTCAAGGATGTGGCTGGGGAATTCCCTGGTGGTCCAGTGATTAGAACTCTGCACTATCACTGCCGAAGACCTGGGTTGGATCCCTTGTTGGGGAACTAAGATCCCACAAGCTACACAGCTCCACCAAAAAAAAAGGGGATATGGTTGGATGACTTGACTAGTAGTCCTTTCAAAACTCCTTTGAGGTTCAGGTATAGTTAACTAAAGGGTCTGAAACATAGCCAAAATCAAACATAACAAGAAAGACTAATTGATGACATCTGTTAAATTCCTGATTGGTCAATTACCAGTATTTTGGTTGAAAACATTTTCTCTCTCTTTTGCAATGTACATTTACTGTCCAGCCCCCCTTAATGGGAATTTCCGGGACATGCACCATGTATGACATTCGCCATTGAATCTCCAGCACACTGTAAATTATGTGGGCTCCGTTAATATTGCTTTTTTTTTTTCTTTTTGGCTGCGTTGGGTCTTCATTGCGGCACACGGGCTTTCTCTAGCTGCAGCGAGGGGGGGCTACTCTTCTGTTGTGCGGGTTTCTCATTGCAGTGGCTTCTCTTGTTGTGGAGCACGGGCTCTAGGCGCGCGGGATTCAGTAGTTGTGGCACGTGGGCTCAGTAGTTGCAGGACGTGGGCTCAGTAGCTGTGGCTCGCGGGCTCTAGAGCACAGGCTCAGTAGGTGTGGTTCACGGGCTTAGTTGCTCTGCGGCATGTGGGATCTTCCAGGACCAGGGATCGAACCGGTGTCCCCTGCATTGGCAGGCGGATTCTTAACCACTGTGCCACCAGGGAAGTCCACCATTAATATTTCTTAAATTAATTAATGGATGAATTGCAATAGGCAGAAAAGCATAAGATAGGTGAAGAATTAAAGATGCATTTTAAACATTTTTTTTTGCAAGCCATTTTTTGTGGCTGTAATGGGGGAAGAGAGAAAGGGAGGTCGAAGGGAAGTTTATGGGGCTGAGTTTTTTAAAATAAGTGAGATTCAACATGTTTGAATCCTGAGGAGGAGGCCAGAGAGAACACTGTGATACACACACACACACACATACACGCACAGGCGCACACACACACAGGACTCTTCTTTAGGAAATGTTGTCAAACATAATGTCCAAACCTCCCCTTTCTTACGTGTATCTTTTGAAAACAGCGTATTTATTTATCATTGTTGAGTTGACTATAGATGGTCCCAAACTCTACATGCATATCATCTTTTTACTACGTGCTATCTTTCTCAACTTTTCAATATAATGAATGGTTTGTTGCACTTGAGATAATAGTTTGAAAAATCACACAAGCTGTTGGAATATTTGCATAGTGATTCTATGCTGAACAGCAGCTTGGATTTTTCTATTTCCATCTGCTTCAACTTCCTAAGTGTAAGAGGTATTATTATCATGATCATCATTACTAGTATCATTGAATTCTCTGAATTCCAAATTAGGAAACAAACTGCATATAATCTTTAGAGGAATAAAAATAACTTTTGCTCAAAAGAAATTTTTGTTTTGTATAATAAAGTCTTTTGAATTTAATTCCCTTCTCAATTTGAAAAGGGCACGTTTACCCAAGTGTAAATAATATGCTCATGTCTGTGACAAATGAAACCATTTAAAAATAATAAATTAGTCTGCAAAGCTTTCAGCGCGTATTCTTCTTAACATTTTGCCCTTCAGCCTCCTTCAGCAATGAAGGTAACCCCCTCTTGGCTTCTAATCACCATTTATTTCTAAGAATAGGAATACTTCACTGATCTGACACTCCCCCATTTGCTACAGAACTAGAAACCGAGATAGCAGTAAGCAGGGTTTCTGAGAATCAAAAGCAGACAAAATGCAAGCACTGGCTTCTTAAATTCATGGTGCTTTTTTTTTCTTTTTTTAACGGTTTTACTTTTTACATTTAGATTCTTATTCCATTTGGAGCTTCCACAGTGGTTTCTAGTTTTCCGTGGGGCCTGTATATTCTCAAATTATCTATTATTTGGCACAGTCAATGCCTCTTCATCATTAGACTTTAATGGAACTAGGCAGAGATTGTAGGGCACTGTCGGTTTATCTAGGACTTAAATTTAGTTCAGGGATGTTTCTCTGTGCAGCCTTGCCTCCTCTATCTTGCAGGCATCCATAAAAGGTCCAACCTTATACTATAGTCTTTCGTAAGGTAAAGTGTATAAATGCGGTTTTGTTCCAAAATGGATAAAGGGATAAAGCATTTTTAAATGAGGAAACCCTCAGCCATGCTGAAAATATCGTTCACAAGAAGGAATTTGATGTGCGGCTTTGGCATTAATACTGCCAACTGGAATCTCTACATTTGTGTCAGACTTTTGCTGAGACGTCATGGTAGACCTATTATGATGATTAAAACGCGCTGTTCAAAAGCATAGACCCTTCTGACTTTCTCAGCTTGGTGCACGGCAGGCGCCCTGTCTGGTGTCGCTCACTGCACTCCAGAGATGCTGCTGGCTATCGTTTCCTAAAAGGACCTCTGGATGGCAGACACTCTCCCCTCAGAGCTCTCCCACCTCTGCCAGGATGCTCAGCCCACCACCCTCCATCTGAGGGAGTCCTATTGACCCTTCGGGTGTCTTCTTGGCTATGATTCGCTCAGAGAAGACTTCCCGGATTTTGTAACCTGAATTAGAGCTCCTGGGATACTGACTCGTCACACCCTGTAATTTGCCTTTGGGTCACTCCAAGCATCTTATATGTTTGTGAGCATTATTCAGTGCAAACCGTGTCCAATGGCTCTCTCCTCACCTCCCCTTCAGCTCCAAGAAGACCTTGTCTCTTTTGTCTCCAGTGCTGAGGACTCTGCTTGTGGCCTGGTAATTACTCAACATACAGTCCTTGAATAAATAAATGATAGAATGTGAGGAAAGATGCTTTTACATTGGACATTTCTGTGCAAGATGGACAAATACAGTGAGCTGGGCCTTGACAAATAATTCCCTTTCCTTATATTATTTTGGAAAGCATTAGGAAACTTAATTTCTTCTTCTCTTGGGGATCATGGAACAATCTGTGAATTTGAAGCTTCCTGTTGCATTGATTTCTGGAATCTGTATGCCTTACTTCTTTATATCTGCAATTCCTGGCACATAGTAGGTACATGCAAATGCTTTCTAAATGAACGCTCAGTGGTATAAGATGTGTCAAAATGAATACAACCACTTATCTCACTGATCGTGCGGAAAAAATAAAGCTTGTTTTCATCAGCCCATCTCTACAGTGACTTTGTATATGAGGAAGAGAATGTAGAATCAAAGGCTGTGTTCTAAAAATAGCAGGTAAGGAAAAGTATTTCAAGTACCTCATCTTGGTGATAATAAAAATAGGAGCTTAATATTGGAAAAATGCTCAAATAAGCAAACTGGACAAACCTAACGGTTCACACTCAGAAGAGCACTTTAATAGCTTAAAAAAAAAAATCCTCTAGATTTCCCTGGAGGTCCAGTGGTTAAGACTCTGTGCTCCCAGTGCAGGGGGTGTGGGTTCGATCCCTGGTCAGGGAACTAAGATCCCACATGCCGCATGGAGTGGGCCAAAAACAACAACAACAACAACAAAAAAACCCACTGAGATTTGTCATCCAAGTTAAATAAATAGCATAAAAGTACTTAATAATTCCTTATTCTTATTAATGCCACATAATTATCAAAGGCCAACAGTGATACCCATTATCTTCGGTGAATATGTCAAAAATGAAATTTTGGCCTTGAAATTGTGCCTGAACAAGACAGATAAAGGTCATTTTCTTCATTTGAAATCATCTCTGTAAAGGTTAAGGGGGACAGACACTGCAAATCTTTCATAGTAACTCTCTTGTCAAAAGCAGAATTTTTTATGAGACAACCGTTCTGAATGTCCTTAAATCAAGAATTTAAACCTTTTAAAATATAATTGGTATGTATTGAAAAGTCTGTCATTAATACAAATGAAGTTGAGTCATTTTGATTACTTATCTTGAAAGAGCGGTTGGATGATTAAATGTTTAATTTTTGCAAAAGAAAAAAGAAAAGCTCATTGGAAGCAATAGTTCTTCAGTGGAACAGACTAAGTGGATATGGAGGATGAAGTTTCAATGTAATTTTGAAATATATGTCTTATCACTCAGATTAAAAAATGGACACTCTAAAGCAGACTTTCTAACAATTAAGAATTTACCCTGAAAGATACTGAAATCTCATGTTTCTTTCTTTCTTTTTTTTTAGTGAAAGAAGTAAAGTGTTTTTTAGGAGGAAAAAGAGTACGTGCGGATAGACACATGCACGGACTCAGAGAGAGAGTCGTGCCCTCGTGGTAGTTTGAATCGCTTTATGGGTTTCTTTTGGCCAATCATCGTGCTTTGGCAGCTTCTGAGCCCGTATTTAGTTTATCTCAGAGTCCTCCCATGTGTACACGTGCAACTCTTCGCCAAGATGGATTCTAGAGAAGAGGCCTTTGGATAGGTTGACATCACTCCCACTTTGACCTCCAAGGAGCTTTTCTGCGCATGTGTAGTCAGGAAGGTCTCCTTGACCTTGAGAATGAGAAACATGTGGTCTCTTATCTAGGCAGGGCTCAGGTCCTCCTACTACTCATCTTGGAGTATCTGTCCACAGGGAACAAATTCCAGGTGCTCAGCCTGAGGCCCATCTATCTCCTGCCTCATTTTGATATTAATTACTCATGTTTCATATTGGATTTTTTTTCCTTCAGTACCGTGATACAAATATAGGAATGTATAAATATCCTGAAATTTTTATGTTTTGCTGAAAGGTTATAAATTGAAACAGTATGAGAGTTCTGGAGTCAGTAACTAAGGATTTTACATGATAAAAGTCATACTAGTCTGCTAGATTTGATTTGTCAAAAAATATTACATGTTAAACAAGTTACATATGTATGCTAGTGAATATTCTACTTGCTGGTAATGGGCCAATTTTTTAAAACACTTATCAAACTTCTAATTTTTTACTGAGAAAAGTTTTACATAACATAAAATTAACCATTTTAAAGTAAACAGTTCAGTGGTATTTAGTGCATTTGCCACGCCATACAATCACCACCTCCACCTAGCTACAAAACACCTTCATACCCTAAGAGGAAACCTGGACACACTGAGAATTTGCTCTTCCATCCCCCAGGCCCTGGCCACCACCCATCTGCATTCTGTTCTCTGGGTCTATCTATTTGAATATTTTATATAAATGGGATCATGTAATATGTGACCTTTTGTATTTGGCTTCTTTCACTTGGCATGATGTCCTAGAGGTTTATCCATGTTGTAGCATTTGTCAGTACCTCATTGCTCTTTAGAGATGATTAATATCCCACTGTATGAATATATCACGATTTGTTTATACATTCATCTGATGGTGGCCACTTGGGCTGTTTCCACTTTTGGCATATCGTGATCAATGCTGCTTTGAACTCCAGTGTACATGAATTTGAGTACTCATTTTCCACTCTTTTGGGTATACACCTAAGAGTGGAATTGCTGGGTCATATGGTAATTCCAAGGAGGAAGAGCTGAACTGTTTTCTACAGTGACTGAAACATATCACATCCCCAAAAGCAATGTATGAGAGTTCCAATTTCTCCACAACTTTGCTAACCCTTGTTATTTTTCCATTAAAAAAAAAAATCTATATCTATCTTTGTGAATATGAAAGGGCACCTCATTAAGGTTTTGATTTGCATTTCTCTAATGACTAATGATAGTGAGCATCTTTCCATATCTTTTTTGGAGAAGTGTACCAATTTTTAATTGTTAAATTTTTTTCAATATAGGATACTCCTGCCTTTGTATAAGGCAGTGACTGTAATTCTCTAATAGGCCTTCATTTTTAATGTCTTATGCCATTCAAAAAAGAATAAAAGGTAAACAGTTGGAAAGTTTTGCATCTTCCTCTCATCTTATTAAAGATTCAGACAGAGTTCTTTCTTTTCTTCTTTCTGGGAAATTGCAATGTTTGTCATGCACTTCTTAGCATTTGCACAGTTAAGATATTTCCGTAAGTCTGTGGTCGGCATGTTAACGGTTTCCTCCAATGCTGTATTACTTTTACTCAAGTAGTAAATTTACACGTCAAGTGCCATATTAACTTTCAAGGCTCTCAGGAAAATCTCCTGCTGTTAAAATTACGTCAGTTGGTAGTGAAAAAAGAAATGCGGGATACGATTTAGCAGCTACTTTAATTAAGATACTAAAACTGTGAAATTCATTTCTGGTTTCAGTAGACATCTTTAAAATTTACTTACAAAAAAAAAAAAAACAAGCACAAAAGTTAATCATCTAAACTTGTTCTTGGGTATCACTATAAATCCAGTTATAAAAAATAATTTATCAAAAACGGGAGATATTATCTCTCTGTCACCGATTCTGAGAGTTGAAGAGAATCTTAATGTTTTTTCTATCACTGGAAAAAATCGTAAAACTTAGTAAAAAATTAACTGAACAAAATGAGATATACACAACACATGATATATGTTTTATAGATATTAAAATGACAGGACTGAGGGTTAGGGTATATATAATCAGCGTATTTCCTAAAATAGCTGTTACTTACTTTGGCTTCGAATACACAGGGGATCATTCTTTTTGGAGTTTTGTCCCACCAGCCATGTCACTGTCATAGTAAAAGAAAAAAGTCCTGGGCTTCCCTGGTGGCGCAGTGGTTGAGAGTCCGCCTGCCGATGCAGGGGACACGGGTTCGTGCCCTGGTACGGGAAGATCCCACATGCCGTGGAGCGGCTGGGCCCGTGAGCCATGGCCGCTGAGCCTGCACGTCCGGAGCCTGTGCTCCGCAATGGGAGAGGCCACAGCAGTGAGACGCCCGCGTACTGCAAAAAAAAAAAAGTCCTAACTCCCATGTTTTTCTTATACAATAATCTTTCCGAATGTGGTCATCATCTGAGTGTGGAACCCTTGCCAGATATTTGAGTTGAGCCTGCAAATTCTATTCCGTTCTTCTTCCATCCATTGAATAATAAATAGTGCTATCGTCTGAGAATTGTCCGCAGCTCAAGGCGTGGGGCTGCTGCGTATACCTGTAGTCCATTCTCATTGCTGGCAATCGGTTTGCGAACAACTTGCAACACAATTTCATCTTATTTCATGGAAGGAGAAGCTTACTAACAGTGTTTTCGGAAACGGAAGGTCTAAGATTTTACTGTGCTTACGAAGTGAAAGTTAGCCTTTTGCAGTTGTTTCAGATGTTGCCAGAGACATGATGAGCCCTAGCTCCGAGGCAAATGCATTTATTACAGTGTAAGATTCATGTGCATATCTGTTCCTCTTGCACCCTGAATCCCATGGGGAGCTATGGAGGTGGGCTCAGGTAAATGTTACACACAGGGGGTCTGTGTCACGGCTGAGAAATGCAGATCTTAGGAAATCCTTAATCTTGTAAAAGAACCACTAGCAATCCTGCACCCTCTTTGCCCTGGTGGGAAATACTATCTATTACCCTGGTCAGGAGACAAAAATAATCATCCCTCTTCTCAGGGAGAGACACAGTCTCTATCCTCCAAGACTGTTGGCTACACAAACAACATTGAAAAATAATCTTCAACAACAATGACAACAAAATAATTGTTAATGCCTTTTCTCAGGCAAAGTAGAAAAACATAGGAGACGCAGGGAGAACTGCCTTTCAACAGTTATTTACTGGGTCATCTCACACTCCATGGGATTTAATCAAGGGTCCATGCAGCCCCAAAGGCTCCCAGAAGTCATCTTATGACAATAAATAAGAGAAAGGAGAATCAGATAGATGCTGCCCATCACAGAACAGGAAGACGGAAAGGGTTGGAGTCCTTGCTTACATTGTTGAACCAGTGAACCCACCAATCCCGAAGCCCACCTTTCATTTGGACTCCTGCTATGTAAATAATAACTAGTATTTCAAATCCTGCCAGCCTGTTCTGCTTTTTTACATGTAGCTATTGTAGAAGTGACCATGTTTTAGAATCAAGGAATCAGTCCATGTCATATTAGTCCTGAACATATGCAATTGAATGAACATTACAGGTAAATCTACTGATCATTGGAATAGCAACTATCACGTGTTTACAAAGCACCATTTTGTGCCTGCTTTACTGGACTGATCTACTGTTAGAATCTAGGAGTATACTTCAGCTGGCTTCAAAGGATCCTAGAATGTTTTTTACACCTCAAAGTTAAAATGAAATTTTCTTAAAATTAAATTTTAAGAAACGGTTTCCTTGGGTTTGTTACATGTTAAAAAGTTATTATTTACAAATTTATATATGTGAAGTTGCATAAATTTTGGAAAACTCTATATTAAATTTGGTGTTTCGTCAAAAAAATTTACATATTATTTAAGCCATATTAGTTAGTCAAGTCCAAAAGCATCCTCACTGAGAGATTCTGATGGCTAAATTGACTCTCTACTGCTTCTCAGCATATTTCCCTCGTGTTATCCCTATGCCTGCAAATAACACCTTAGCAATAGTTCTGAAAAAGATGGGGATATTATTATTACTGAATTATTACTCGTTACTTTTTATGCTTCCTGTTGTCATTTAAAGTTTGGGGAAAAAAAGGTAGATAAAATAGAAAAACACAATGGAGACTTAACTACAGCTGGCCTAGTTTTGTTTGATATTTATTGATTGAATAAGAATTTTTAGAACATTTTGGTAGTCGTGAAACAAACTAAAACAAATGTGTGTTAAATGAATATTAGATCTTAGAGGACTAGGTTTTACAGAAAATCAGATTGCTGTCTATCAATTGAGAGTCAATAAAACAGACCAGTCTTCTAGTGTGAAAACTTACGAACCTAGGTATCAACTTCCCAAAGGCCTTGAGAATATTTTCTTTGAATTACTTACAGTCCATTTAAAATTGACTTACAGAAAACATAGAAGATGAGGCTAATGATAATAGTTTTATAAATTAATGATGAACATATCTCTGTGAAAATACAATGTATGAATTTGTAGTTTATCATAATTTTTGGTATTTAAAATGAAAGCATATCTCAGAAATATATTTATACAAATCAACAGATGTCATACTTTTGAAGGACTTGCTCTGACAGTTTCCTCACCAGGAAATTGGTTGATCTAATCTCCTTAGTAGTTATTCTCTCAGGGAAGAGAACATTCTCTCTAGGCCACCAGCCCTGTTTATCACTCTAGCTATTTTGCCATTGAGAACTATTTAAATGTTGTATTTTGCTAATATTGATCAGTCCTCTTATGGATGAATTAAAACTGAGTCTCTGGACTTACATATCTGAAGAAGTCTACGCTCTGTCTGAACCGGCCAAGTTACTAGATTCCCATGTGACTCAGCTAGAACCAGATCACATATCTCTTTACCAGATTGTTTTCTAACACATGCTATCTAGAGCCCTTTCACCTCAAGAAATTCTGAGTCTGGGTGATGCAGTGGTTCCCCGGACACATCTAAAGAAAAGAGAACTCAAAGAGCAAGCATTTCACTAATGCCTATAATGCATCTGTCTGGCACTGTTCAAATAACTACCATCTTTAATCCTTGGAGTAATTTTGTAAATTAAGTCCTGCTCTTGCCATTATAGATGAGGAAACAGCCTCAGAGCCAAACACCACAAAGCTAATAAGTCACAGTGCCAGGTTAAGCCTTTTGATCTGAAGCCCGTTCATTTTCCATTATAGCAATGAATACTTCAACTGAGATCAATTTTTAAAGAAACAGCAACCAGTTCCTTTTATTACTAATGGTGTAATTTATATCATTTAATGACATGTTCATGAAAATCCAAAGGGCAACTCTGAAGGTCTCCCAAATGAATTATGAAAGTCATATGATAGAGTAGAAATAACATCTTCTTCTTGAATGGTATGTAGCCTACTTAGTATATGCATATATAGATAGATATAGATACAGACAGGCAGATATAGATATATAGGCATGCACATACCTTCATACATATATAAGTTTACTCTGTTTGGGTTCTGTGAGAATATAAACATATTTATGTCTAGTTGAGAAAATAAAATTGCACACATTTGTACTCTTTCTATACTCAGTGGAACTCGTAAACAAAATAGTTGAACAATAATCAATGGGTCATTCAACTAAGAAAGACAAGTAAATATTCTCATCCTGTTCAAATAATGTGCGGCCTGTTTACAAGCAGAGACATAGAAACAGCTGTGCCTTTGTGGGGCTAAGATATCTACATAAGCATCTATATAAATTCTTACAGTCCCCTGTAATAGCATTTATTTAATGCCTGTGATGCTTGTGTCAGGTGCTATTCACATAACTACTATCTTTAATCCTTATAGCAATTTTGTAAGTTTACTCCTGCTTTTCTCATTATAGATGAGGAAACCCAGGCTCACAGCCAAATGCCACAAAGCTAATAAGTCGCAGCTCCAGGTCTATTTAACACTGACATCACTTCTACCTGGAGATAGTTTCTCTCCATTTTTCAAGGAAAATTCTGAAAATGTTCCAATATGGTATTCCTTTATTTATTGTTTCTCAATTATTTTATGTATGTTACTACACTCTTCAACAACTTATTTTTTTATTAATTTTTCATTTCAAGGTAGTATATTTGCTTGAGAATTATCAAAGCAATATATGTCGTTCCCTATTAGATAAAAGCCAATGTTCAACCCCTGTGTGAGGGTGACTCTCAGTCTTTATTAACTCTCTGTATATGGACTACTTCTCTCCTTTTGCCTTAGGGATTATTCCTGAATAGAGGTGGAAAAAATAGAAACTGAATTCCAACTTGGGGAGTCTGGATCCTTTGTGGAGCCTAGAAGTTGCAAAATGAGGATACACAAGATTTAATTCAGGACTTCGAGATGGAGATCAGAAGTAGAAGTGGCACATCAATAACTCACCAGGAAGGTGTTAAGAAAAAAAAAATACACAAGAAAATGTATGGTCAATAAGCTGTATGGAGAGAGGAAGCAGGAGCAGATAGGAAAAGGAAGAAGAGATCCAACTGTACTTCCTAATGCCATAAAAATGACTACTTCCGGGCTTCCCTGGTGGCGCAGTGGTTGAGAGTCCACCTGCCAATGCAGGGGATGCGGGTTCGTGCTCCGTTCCGGGAAGATCCCACATGCCGCGGAGCGGCTGGGCCCATGAGCCATGGCCGCTGAGCCTGCGCGTCCGGAGCCTGTGCTCCGCAACGGGAGAGGCCGCAGCAGTGAGAGGCCCGCGTACCGCAAAAAACAAACAAACAAAAATGACTACTTTCTTTTATAGTGTTTAAATTTTTTACTTACTTTTCACGTAATCCACCTACCACGTAACTGGCTATGAATATTATTTCCATTCCTAATTATCCAATAAATATGCTGACTACCCTCTTGTTCAGACTTTCCAGTTTGTTCCATGCTGGATTAATTCATTTACGAGTTTCATTGCTGCGAGTTTTAAAACAAAAGTCAATCCATCATTTATTCATATTGATTTCTATATCATCTGTGATCATTCAACTATATTGAGTTTTCTCTCACCCATAATTTTTTATCCTAAAGTATATGTGTGAGAGAAACAGAGACAAGAAAAAGAGCACAACAAATAAAAAAGATAATATATTCCAAGATTATGGTTAGAACAATAGAACACTGGAAGACAGAGAATGTACACAAGAGGTAGAAAACTAGGAAACACGCATTTACAATTGACAGCCACTGAAAAAATAGGGCCACGATTCTTACATTGGGTTAATAGCCTCACAACTAGATACAAACTCTTCCCTAAAGTCACCCCATGGTTCAGCCAGAAAGGAAGACTTACAACCTAAACCTAAACGTATAAAATGTTCACTCATCACTCATCTGTTCCTCTTGCCTCTCCTTCCCTTTTCCCCACAAAAGATGCTTATTCAAGCACCAGCTCCCCTGTGAAATCATCTGGTTTATCCCCCTTCTGACTCCTTGCCTATTGCTCTGTGTCTCCATGCTAGTTTGTACTCTCTTTGGGAATGTGCATCTTTCTGCATGGCACGTCTGTAGCTGTATATGCTTCTTTCTCCAGATGTGTTTCCAACACAATGGAATACTACTCAGCCATAAAAATGAACGAAACTGGGTCATTTGTAGAGACGTGTATGGACTTAGAGACTGTCATACACAGTGAAGTAAGTCAGAAAGAGAAAAACAAATATCGTATATCAACGCACATATGTGGAATCTAGACAAATGGTCCAGATGAACCTATCTGCAAAGGAGAAATAGAGACACAGATGTACAGAACAAACATACGGACGCCAAGGGGGGAAAGGGGGGATGGGATGAATCGGGAGATTGGGATTGACATATATACACTGCTATGTATGCAGTAGATAACTAGTGAGAGCCTGCTGTATAACGCGGGGGACCCTACTCAAGGCTCTGTGGTGGCCTGATGGGAGGGAGGTCCAGAAGGGAGGGGATATGTGTATACATATGGCTGATTCACTTCACTGTGCAGCAGGAGCTAGCACAACATAAAAAACAAAACAAAACAAACTCTCCTGTCTTAGGCCGAGCCCTCCTCAGCACTGGCAATTAGAGACCCGCATTGGTTCAGGAAACTTAGTTACTTTATGGTTATGAAATGCATGGAAACTCCTTCAAATAAAACACGAAGTAGTAACACGGTAATGTTACTCCTTCCTTCCTTTCACTCCTTATTGAATTGGCAGGATCACCCACCGATAAAGTCACTTCCCCATTTCTGTAGTTAATAACCTGGATCTGCATCATTCTGTGTCTTCCTATCAACTATTTTCGGAAAGTGAAGGGAGGTCAAAGCACACGGTACCTGGTGAAGCCAGTATCGTTCAGTGCGTGTATAGGACTTAATACAAATTTTAATTTTTTTTTTTGGCTGCACCGCACAGCACGTGGGATTTTAGTTCCCTGACCAGGGATCATACCCGCACCCTCTGCACTGGAAAGCAGAGTCTTAACCACTAGACTGCTGGGAAGTCTCAGGACTTAAACAACTTTTATTTATTTATTTTTTATTTTATTTATTTTTATTGAAGTATAGTTGATTTACTATATCATATTAGTTTAAGGTGTATAGTGATTCAGATTTTTTGTTTTGCAGATTATATTCCATTATAGGTTATTTCAAGATATTGGGCATAAACCCCTGTGCTATACAGTAAATCCCTGTTGCCTGTTTTATGTACAGTAGTTTGTATCTGTTAATTCCATACTCCCAATTTGTCCCTCCTCCCCCACTTTGGTAACCATAAATTTGTTTTCTATGTCTGTGAGTCTGTTTCTGTTTTGTTTATAGATTCATTCGTGTTATTTTTTAGATTCCACACATAAGTGATATCATAGAGTGTTTATCTTTCTCTGACTTATTTCACTAAGCATAATATTCTCTAAGTCTATCCATGTTGCTGCAGATGGCAATATTTCACTCCTTTTTTTTTAAACATCTTTATTGCAGTATAATTGCCCTACAATGGTGTGTTACTTTCTGCTTTATAACAAAGTAAATCAGCTATACATATACATATGTCCGCATATCTCCTCCCTCTTGCATCTCCCTCCCTCCCACCCTCCCTATCCCACCCCTCTAGGTGGTCACAAAGCACCGAGCTGATCTCCCTGTGCTATGCGGCTGCTTCCCACTAGCTATCTATTTTACGTTTGGTAGTGTATATATGTCCATGCCACTCTCTCACTTTGTCCCAACTCACCCTTCCCCCTCCCCGTATCCTCAAGTCCAATCTCTAGTAGGTCTGTGTCTTTATTCCCGTCTTACCCCTAGGCTCTTCATGAATTTTTTTTTTTTTAGGTTCCACATATATGTGTTAGCATATGGTATTTGTTTTTCTCTTTCTGACTTACTTCACTCTGTATGACAGACTCTAGGTCCACCCACCTCAATACAAATAACTCAGTTTCGTTTCTTTTTATGGCTGAGTAATATTCCATTGTATATATGTGCCACTTCTTCCTTATGCATTCATCTGTTGATGGACACTTAGGTTGCTTCCACGTCCTGGCTATTGTAAATAGAGCTGCAATGAACATTTTGGTACATGACTCTTTTTGAATTATGGTTTTCTCAGGGTACATGCCCAGTAGTGGGATTGCTGGGTCATATGGTAGTTCTATTTTTAGTTTTTTAAGGAACCTCCATACTGTTCTCCATAGTGGCTGTATCAATTTACATTCCCACCAACACTGCAAGAGGGTTCCCTTTTCTCCACACCCCCTCCAGCATTTATTGTTTGTAGATTTTTTGATGATGGCCATTCTTACTCGTGTAAGATGATACTTCACTGTAGTTTTGATTTGCATTTCTCTAATGATTAACAATGTTGAGCATTCTTTCATGTGTTTGTTGGCAATCTGGATATCTTCTTTGGAGAAATGTCTATTTAGGTCTTCTGCCCATTTTTGGATTGGGTTGTTTGTTTTTTTGCTATTGAGCTGCATGAGTTGCTTGTATATTTTGGAGATTAATCCTTTGTCAGTTGCTTCATTTGAAAATATTTTCTCCCATTCTGAGGGTTGTCTTTTCGTCTTGTTTATGGTTTCCTTTGCTGTGCAAAAGCTTCTAAGCTTCATTAGGTCCCATCTGTTCACTTTTGTCCCTATTTCCATTTCTCTAGGAGGTGAGTCAAAAAGGATCTTGCTGTTTATACAACCGTTAAAACAACAACCACCAAAAAAACAAAAATTCAGTAAGGCTGGCCCATTTCAGTAAATGACACCACAATTCATAAATTGTTCAAGCAAGAAAATTGGGAGTAAACGCATATCCCTCTCCTCTCTGTGCCTCACCGTTTCTTCACAAAAACTTCACAGTACGTTTTGATTATTCTACTTGCAAATATATCTCAGATCCATCCACTTTTCTCCACTGCCACTGCTGCAATCAGAGCTCACGCTGCCATTATTTCTCGATGGGTTACTAAGCAGCCTCTTAACTGGTCTCTCCATTGTCAGCCCTGAAAACTGGCAATGCATTTGTCATATGTCCGCTAAGGTGGTGAAAGAAAAAAGATCGTGTTACTTCCCTGCTAAAAATCCTTCAGTAACTTGCACTTGAAATAAAATCCAAGCACTACGTCTGGACCATCTCTCAGTCACCCCACTCTGCACCCTGTTTGCTCTGTTTGGCCACCCAAGCTGTCTTCCATCCCTAGTGTGGTTTGAGATTTTGTTTCCATATTTCTCCTCCTGTCTCAAATACTTTTGGACGTCATTTCCCCATCATCCCTGGAAAAGATAGACTATAAAATGGCTACATCCAATACTTACCTCTTTCCACTGAAGAAGTATTTAAATTCTTGACTTTTTTTGTCAAATAGTCACTCAGTTCACTGGTGAGAAATAATATCTCCATTTCCAGTTAGCCAACAAATACAGCAAATGCTTCTCTTGCTCTTGATCTTTCCAGTAAGTTACAATTCCTATTAATTTACTTCGGAGAGTTTCATGGCTGCCAGTTTTTCAACTCAGATCTTTCTTATATGCTTGGGCAGGTTGGCCCATGGAGAAGGATGGTCAGCTGAGTGAAATGGAGTATTGAAATCCTATGTGCCCAGCTCAACATGCCGTATTCTCCCAGAGGAAGGGGCATCTCATGCAAACTCATGGGAAGGTGCCATACAGACCAGCAGCAGAGCGCTCTTCCCCAAGGGCCCCGGAGATGCTCTTCCTCATTTGACTGGATAAATGCTATCCTGAAGGACTCATTGTATTTTTTTCTCTTTTTCTTTTTTTTTTTTTTGCAGTACGTGGGCCTCTCACTGCTGCGGCCTCTCCCGTTGTGGAGCACAGGCTCCAGACGTGCAGGCTCAGCGGTCATGGCTCACGGGCCCAGCCGCTCCGCGGCATGTGGGATCTTCCCGGACCGGGGCACGAACCCGTGTCCCCTGCATCGGCAGGCGGACTCTCAACCACTGCGCCACCAGGGAAGCCCCTGAAGGACTCATTTTAAATGTCAGCTCTTCAATGAGTTTCTCCTGGGAGGACTCCGATGATGATCATGACATGTGTCTTAGCTGTTACTGGTTGTATACTCACAATTTGGGAAATCTCTTTGGATTTACTAAACATTTAACGTCTTCAACCTCAAGAATCGCCTCTTTAAAAACCAGCTAATGAGACAAAGATCTGGTTTAAAATCTTCTTCGTCTCCACTCTTATCCCCACCCCATCATAAAAAACCTACTATGATTTCAACAAAGAATAAACAAAAACTTTCCCCTGCTGTATGAGAATCTGACCCCCAGTTAACTTTCTAACTTTTCCCCCCCAGGAAACCAGATAAAAAAATGGACTTTCAAATATATTAATGGGCAACATTGCTTACTGTAAAATAATTTTTAAAAAAGACCAGCACCAAGGGTGAATGAACCCTGATGTAAAACTGTGGACTTTGGGTGATTCTGATGTGTCAGTGTAGGTTCCTCGATTGTAACACACGTACCACTCTGGAGGGGGATAGTGACAGTGGGGAAGGCTCCATGCCGGGGCAGGGAGCATATGGGAAATCTCTGCCTCTTCCTTTCAACTTTGCTATGAACTTAAAGCTGCTCTAAAAAGTTAAAAAAAATTAAAGACCCAGGTTGGTGAATTGTATTTGGATTCAGGAGGAGCTACGGGTAGTCAGAGGGTTGGGCTTGCCTGAGCATGGTTATTCTAGTCATTCTTCACATTCTCTGATGGATGCTGAAAAGTAGATATATTTGTTTGCTATTGCTGCGATAACAAAGTCTCACAGACCAGGAGGCTTAATCAACAGAAATGTATTTTTCACACAGTCCTGGAGGCTAGAAGTCTGAGATCAAGGTGTTGGCAGGGTTGTTTTGTTTTTGCTTTCATTTTCTGAGATCCCTCTCCTCAGCTTGTAAGTGACTATCTTATCATCTTATCTTCTCTGTATCCTTATGTGGTCTTCCCTCTGTTCACAACTGTGTCCTAATTTCCTCTTCTTATGAGGACACCAGCCCACCCATATGACTTCATTTTACCTTGTTACCTCTTTAAAGACCTTACCTCCAAATACAGTCACATTCTGAAGTCCTGGGGGGCAGGACTTCAACATATGAATTTTGAAGGCACACAGTTTAGTCCAGAGCACTATACCTACGGGAATACTGGTTCCCTTGAGACACGAGCCTTCTAAGCCAGAGTACCCAGTGCCGCCCATTGTGGAGGTTAAGCCTGAGCTGTGCTCCCTGGTGGATGCAAGGAACTGCCAGTGTTCCCCTGATCAGGAGCTTTGGTTCCTGGCCTCCACCAGGAGTTGACTGGTGCTTGGCGGATGTTGCCAGTGATGTATTTTCCACTGGGATTATTATATTCTTCAGGCCACTAAGAGAAATCAAATCACCTACACTCAAACATTAGCCTTCCTGAAAACATTCTCCTTACCAGTTTATGTCATGTAAAATGGTATTTTTCTTTTATGATAATGCTAGATAATTCTTGCAACCATCACTAAAAAGGAGAATTACAATGAATGGAATACAATTTTATACAACTAATATCCTTTCTGTAGGATCTTAAAGCAGAATGAAAAAGATCACTACTTTGAACACTTAGACTAACCTATGCTTTGGAAATTAAGGTTACACCTTTTCAGTGCAGTTATACCTCTAAAAACATCCAAAGTCCTGAAACTAAGTTTAATCTTACTGCAACAGGATGCTTTGGCTATGGGTTTTTGTTGCTGTTATGGTGGTTTCATTTAATAATTTTCTTTGCCACATAGACACCAAATTGATGGCTCTACATCTTGGTAAATGTTCAGAGATGAACTTACCATTTAATGTGTTTTGGTAATGTTACTAATGTATAATAGTACTAATGTTTTTGTTTTAATATCTTATTTGGTGATAAGAAAAAGGTAAAGGATCTAGAGAATAAAGAAATGGAGAAGTGCATGTACCCATGCACCACAATGTTCAAAGCAGCACTATTCACAATAGCCAAGACATGAAAGCAACCTAAGTGCCCGTTGACAGATGAATGGATAAAGAAGATGTGGTCCACATATACAATGGAATACTACTCAGCCATAAAAAAGAATGAAAGAATGCCATTTGCAGCAACATTGATGGATTTAGAGATTATAATACTAAGTGAAGTAAGTCAGAGAAAGACAAATATCATATGATATAACTTATATGTGGAATCTAAAAAAAAAAAAGATACGAATGAACTTATTTAGAAAACAGAAACAGACTCACAGACTTAGAAAACAAACTTATGGTTACCAAAGGGGAAAGGTATGGGGTAGGGATAAATTAGGAGTTTGGGATTAACACAGACACACTACTAGATAAAATAGTTAATCAACAAGCACCTACTGTATAGCACAGGGAACTCTACTCAGTACTCTGTAATAACCTAAATGGGAAAAGAAACTGAAAAAGAATAGACATATGTATCTGTATAACTAAATCACTTTGCTGTACACCTGAAACTAACATAACATTGTAAATCAAATATAATCTGATATACAATTTAAAAGAAGAAACAGAGAAGTTATTTAATAATCACCATGCACAGGTGTAGAATGCAGCGTAACTGAAGCCAGTGGGGCCTCATTTTCCGTGCAGCCATGTTGGGAAGCTAGAACGATAGCGGGGATGGAGGCAGGGTAGGGGCCGCCAGCATAGGCAGCAGAAGGGGATGGGAGTCCTGCAGATGACTGACGTAGAGGGCTGTGTGGGGTCCAATCCCCCTTTCTCACTCCCAGTAATGTGACTTCAGTTCAGATAATTACCAAATCTAAGTCTCAGTTTCCCGTTCCCTCAAACCAAGACAATGGCTACCAAAAGTTGTGACAAGCAAATAATGTGGTGCCTGCAAAGTACTTCCTTGAACTCCTTCAATAATAATCGTTATCATTACGTCTGAAATTAAACCTCTGAGAGGCCGTGATCATTACCAGAGAGAGGGCTGTAGTACCAAATTGCATACCCTATTAAAAAGGCTGATTCTGGGACCCAATTCCACTGGGAGGGATGGTTCCCCCCACCAGTAAGAAGCAATTCTCCAAACACCAGCTGCACACCCTACAATTCAACTCAACTCTGACACTATCTACCTGGAGAGAGCATCAGATTCCACAGGTTAAGGGCTCAGTCCCACAAGACTGCCCTGACTTCAGATGCCAATCACAAGTCCTGGTTGCCTCCTGTGCTTCTGACCCACCGGCTACAGATTGGAGGTTCCCTCCTTGGACTTCAGACACCACGTGCAGGTCCAGGATGTCACTTTTACTTCAGACCAACTGGCCACAAATCAGAAGTCCCCACGATCCCCACCTTGGGGTCAACTAATTTGCTAAAGCACTGCATAGAAGTCAGAGAAACATTTTATTTGTTGGATTACCAGTTTATTACAAAAGGATATAACTCAGAAGCAGCCAGATGAAAGAGATGTATAAGGTAAGATACGTGGGAAGAGACAGGGAGCTTCTGTGCTCGCTCTGGGAGGGCTTACCAACCCGGAAGGCCTCAGAACCTTGTCCTTTGGGGGTTTTGTGGTAGCTTAATTATAGAGGCATGATTGATTGATTCAACACCCCAGCCCCTCTCCTCTCCCAAAATCAGAGGGTGGGACTGAAAGTTCCAACCCTCTAATCACAGTTGGTCCCCTGGCAACCAGCAACCCCATCTTTAGGTGTGTTCCAAAAGTCACCTCGTTAACAGAAACCCAGCTGTGGTGGGAAGGGGCTTGTTATGAATCGCAAGACACTCATTTCACCTTTATGGCTCTGAAGCATTTCAGGAACTGAGGACAAGAGACCAAATATTACAACAAAAGATGCTCTTGTTAGTCTTTTTTTTTTTTTGCGGTACGCGGGCCTCTCACTGTTGCGGCCTCTCCCGTTGCGGAGCACAGGCTCTGGACGCGCAGGCTCAGCGGCCATGGCTCACGGGCCCAGCCGCTCCGCGGCACGTGGGATCTTCCCGGAACGGGGCACGAACCCGCGTCCCCTGCATCGGCAGGCGGACTCTCAACCACTGCGCCACCAGGGAAGCCCTATTAGTCTTATAGCTCAGGAAATTCCAAGAGTTTTGGGAGCTGTGAGCCAGGAACCAAGGAAGAAGACTAAATATATATGAGAAACGTATCTTGGTTAGCTGAAGACCAAACATATATTTCTCATAAATCACAGTATCACATCTTTATTTTGGTATCTCCTAGTTTCTCCTTCACAAATCAATTGCACTTTCCACCTCCAACTTTTAGCCACATTACTATAAATAAAATCCTAGTTCTATTTTGGTGACATGATTTTCATATAAGTTGCAACTGTAATAACGAAATCTAATCTCTGACTAATTTCTGCTTAGGTATCTGTCTGTACTAAAATCTTACCAAGGGGTTAAAAAGATGTATGAAACCTGAGGCTCTGTTCTACCTTTCAAATACAAAGTATTTAAAAAACAGGAGTAAGAATTATTGCAATATGTCAAAGAAAGTGTCACACTAGATCACTATATCTTTTTTTTTTTTTTTTTTTTGCGGTACGCGGGCCTCTCACTGCTGCGGCCTCTCCCGTTGCGGAGCACAGGCTCCGGACGCGCAGGCTCAGCGGCCATGGCTCACCGGCCCAGCCGCGCCGCGGCATGTGGGATCTTCCCGGACCGGGGCACGAACCCGTGTCCCCTGCATCGGCAAGCGGACAGTCAACCACTGCACCACCAGGGAAGCCCCCATATCTATTTTTATATAGTTAAAGCATCTTATCCAAACTTCCTAGCTTCTGTCATTAATCATGGAACTCTAGCAATGAAAGAGACTCTTGACATTGTCTAAAGCAACTCTTCAGCTATGGCAGAAATCTCATTACACAGTCCAAACAGGTGAAGCCTTTAGCTGGATATCTCCAGCTAACTTTAGAGCGGGGCTTCCTGACTGGGAGAATGTTCTCTTTTATGGAAAGTCCAGGTTACTTGTATTCTTTGAATCCCATCTCATTTTTTACTTCTTTAGTCTTACAGGACAAGTCAATTACTTCTCATGGACTGCCCTTCCAAGCCCTTAGGCTCAAGGTAGGGCTAGGAATAAACTACCCAGATAAACACTGACAAAATTCCCAAACGTGAGATGGCCTTTAACGAAGAAAATTTTCACTAATTTCTAAAGTTTATACCTGAAATTTGGCATGCCAAATTGCTATCCTCAAAAAATATTTCAAAAGAAATTCCACTTTATAGCATTTTAGACTATGATATATTAGCACGTTCTCATACAAAGATACAGTTTTACAACATTTACGGTTTAAAAAACATCAAAACAGTTCCACAAAATAGAAAGGAAACATTACTGTAAAGCTTAATTTTCTATTACTGTATCTGATAAAACATCCCTTTTATGTTTTGCCCTGTAAGTGGTAGGACCTTCGTGGTCAATGTGAAAGATTAGAGTCATCCTCATCTTCTTGACCATCACCATCACCATCATCAGCATCATCATGAACATCAACACTATTACCGCCACCAGCATCACCAAGAACATCACCATCAACAGCATCACCAAGAACATCACCATCACCGTCATCAGCAACATCCTGATCATCACCATCATTAACATCACCCGCACATGGTTGTCAGACACACAGGACCTATGTCAATCAGCATATAGAGGGAACAGATAAATAATTTAAAGAAATTTTGGCAAGACCATCTTGGTACTTGAAACTTTGGGGCTTTTTACATGTCTTCAAATGGTACCTGGAATATTTTCATGGATTTCACCAAATTAAAAATAAGGCATAGTGGCTTTACATTAATTAAGCTTGACATATATAGTACAGATATTTTCCAGACAACTGCTAATAGAGTTCTCATCCGATGTGAAAAAATGTATTTCGGGAAGTAGAATGAAGTATTTATTGGAAGCAGACCAATAAAACACAGAATCATTGGATTTGGCCTCAAAAATGTTTCTTGTTTGCTTCACATATGTCATGACAGCAATTTGGAAAAATTGACCCCAGAAAAGCATATTCTTTGCTCCATTTAAAGGCCACATATATTCATAAATAGATTGCTATTTCCACATTTGGTTAATTCTTTTATTGCCAAATTAAATCCTTTATAAGTTATATATATTTTATCGTGGTTTTTTTTTTACAGTGAGTCATCAAATTTATCCCTTAGCTCTAAGCAGGGAAACATCACCTCTTAAGGAATTTTGTTTTAACAGGACTTCTTCTGGCTGGGATGTGCTATGCATGACACAACATTCTTGCCAACAGTTTTACCATTTTCTAAAATGTTGCTTATACCTTTGGACACTCAGAAACCTTATGCGCTTGTTTTAGCCTCACTCAGGACACTGAAACCAATGGGCCTCTGTCCCTGAAAGTATTGGTTCTTAATCAAGCCTGCACACAGAATCACCTAAGATTTTTTTCAATACCACTGCACCCCTCTCCCAAATTCTGGTTTCATTTATCTCAAGTGCGGCAGGCACTGGGAGTTTTTAAAAGCTTCTCAGGTAAGATACAGTCAGGTAACATATAGCCAGGATTGAGAACAAGTGTTGTGATCTTCTGAACGTGAATTTCAGAGACAAGAATGCTGAAGCACTACTAGATGAAATATCTCTCCTTAGGACACAAACTATTTATTGGTCAAGCCCTGTCTGGAACCCAGCAGTAATGATTCCTGTGTTCTTTTCACAAAGGTGTGTCACTTACGTAAGTATTGGTGAAGTAAACATGGAAACCAATGTAACACAGCCATACATCTAATAAACCAGAGTAGAACCATAAGTATCATAAAATGAGATAATCCCTCTTATTTATATTAGAATATAAAAAATATAAAATTTGATACAGATAGTGTACAAATCCACATTGAAATAATTCACCGTCTAGCAGATGGAAAGATGATGTCAACAGATAATTGGTTTGTAAAACCTCACAGATCAAGGTCAATAGTCTCTTTGCAGGAAAATGGCAACCTGGTGAGAACAATCTGATTACTCTCCCCAAGACTGATGTACGTCCTTGATTCAGATGAAACGATTTGGCCTATCCTTTTTATTTACCCTCATGCTTTTAGTTAACAGGTTTCAATTGCTACATTTCTTTGATAGAATCATATTATTTAATAATGTCATATACAATTTTTCAGCAATTTTAACCTTTTATCACAATCCTCTACTCTCATGATTAAGCCAGTGAGATGCATAGTATTTGTGTTTACATGGAAAGTATATCTTGGATCTTCTGTGATGACAAGACATTGTTTAATTTTGTGTATTTAATTTCAGTTGATGCATTAACTTTTAATAGAATTTATTGTTGTTTTCATGCAGTGCCGTTTTATTTGTGTATATATTATATTTTTCTTTAGTTCTCTTTTTCTGAAGCTTCAGCTTGTACTTAGGTCTCACTGATCTCCCTACAAATGTGTCAGCTTCTTTCTAAAACCCAATACAGGTCATCTTTATGAAGGAGCATTTGTTTATTAGCAGTAAGAAAACTGGTAGAATATGTCAATAGCAGTAAGAAAACTGGTAGAATATGTCTGTATTGACACTATTTTTCTTAACCCCATGATTTTTTCTTAAGACTTTCAGAAAAATGTCCTATTATTAGAAGCGCAATGTTTCAGCCTTGTTTATTATTTTATGCCTATAAATATTTAAAATTTTCCTTTTGTCTATGAATGTCACAATACCCTTGGCATATACCCAAACCACAGAATTCCAATTTAAATTCATAATACGCTTATCACAAAATTGTTAAACGAAGCAGCAATTCTGTAGTTAAATTATGTTTGTAAAAGAAATATATTTGCCTTTTTATCTTGTCATGGGGGTCATTCTCTCATTCTAGAAATTACAAAGTGAATGTCTTGGTTCCCCTAAGACGTTTGGGAAGTCTTTTGAGAATAGCTATGACATGGTGAGAAAAGAATAGGACTTGCAAGCAAAAACTCTGCTTCTGCCTCGAGTTTCCTTTCTATGAACTCTAATGGTGATAGACAACTTCCTATCTCTCTGAGTTTCAGTTTCGCTTGCATTAAGTTGTAGGAGCTCTTCATTGGCCACATGCCCATCATCTCATAATATCATACTCGGTTGCTGGGGAGATTAATTGAGAGAAAGTGTATAAAACATACTGTGACCAGTACAATTCAATATAAGTGAACCATAAAATAAAGATGGCACAATCAATCAAGAGGTAAGCAAACAAAGAAACAAACAAAAATATACATGCACACACAATTCAGAACATGAACTACCGTACGTTAAAAAATTAGGATGTTTGGGACTATATTTTGAAAAACTATGACAAGTTGTCCCACTTTTCCTTAACCTTCTTGAAATTCTGCTTGCCAACCAGAGTTACAGACTCTACACTGGTGACAAAGGTGAGCATGTGAGTATCAATGAGTTAGTTCCCTACATGAAACTTAACAGGAACCTCATTCCTTGCTGAGCTACATCTATTAGAGCATATATATTTTCACCTTTTTTTGGAAAGACTTTTGGAAGATCCTAACTAATAATCGTAGCTAATATTTGCATAACACTTAGCAGTTTAGGGAACACTTACACAGTAATTATAAGAGAATGAAAACTCAATCATTTGGAAATCTACAAATATTCTCAGTAATTTCTCCAAGTGCTTGAACTGAGTCTAATTTGGGGGGCATGTAACTGAAAACAGACACACTAACTCATCTATTTTACAAGGTACTGAGGATCAAATAAGGAAAGAACTATTACTGCTACAGTACTGGGGAAGGTAATGCCCCAAATCTATATTTAGTTCTAGCTTTTAATAGTATACTCTAAAAAGTAACTAATGAAACAGATTAAAAAGACTTTATTTGAAAACCATAGTTTTTCGATTTCAGAAGTCTTCAAGGTTTCTACCTTCTAGATTATTAACACTGTATAAAATCCATAAAATACAACACAATGATGAAAATCTGAGCTCATTTCTATTTATTTATTTGAACTATGAAACATTGAGTATTTTAACTAAGATGTAGTCTTAGAAATATTTTGATTAAGTTATATG
The DNA here is from genome assembly GCF_005190385.1 of Monodon monoceros. Classification (NCBI taxonomy): domain Eukaryota; kingdom Metazoa; phylum Chordata; class Mammalia; order Artiodactyla; family Monodontidae; genus Monodon; species Monodon monoceros. Next base: position 4,666,157 of record NW_021703782.1, on the reverse strand, counting down.
AAGAGGTACATTTAGAAATTAGAAAAACTAAAAAAGCACATTACTCAATTAACTTCATTGTTATCATTCATTGCCTCTCAGTGCTCTGGGTGGTCTGTTTCTTGTTTGAGACAGAAATTCAAAAGAAATGAACATAATTGAAAATACCCTTGTATTTCTAAAGAGTGGTCACCTAATCCACTTGAAAAATTCTTCCTTAGACAAATATTTATCTTGTTTTATGCCCCAAAATTCCTAGTTCATCTTTCATCTTAACTGGATCTTATCATAAACTTTCAAGTCTTGAAGTTCTTATACTACAAAGAGTCATGGTATTGACAAATCTGCTAAGTGATTTCAGTGACTGAATTTTCTCTAATAATTCGTATGATTAGACCAAGAATACATGTGTGATTTTGGTAACTGCAAAAGATTTACTCCTATATTTCTACTTTGTCCCCTTTGTATTTTTATGAGTGTGTGTGTGTGTGTGTGTGCGCACGCGCACGCGCTTGTGTGTGTCTGTGTGTACGTACGATTTTGCCATTAATCAAAGATCTGGGGAATTTCTGAAAATGAATAATTTCCATTGAGGCTTACACTTCTGAATTTACAGCTACAGATGGCTCTCAACAGATGCTTGTTAACCTGGAAGATTCTGCTTGATTGGTTTACAGAGTTTAATGTAAAAGAACCCCTTCTTTTCTATAATGTATGTATAATACATAAATGTCTATATTTCTCATAAATTTACAGACAACTAATATGTTAGGCAAAATGATGAAAGCTTGCAGTGAAGCAAATAACTTTTCATTACTTTGAATAAAGCCATTTCCAAGAATAGGAAGTGCATTTGAGGGTTTTAAGTACCATTTGCTTACTTTTTTAGAACCTCATGTAAACATAGTTTACTTTTATTTATTTAGTATATACATGGTAAAATGAAGGCAAACTTAGATCTATCTATGTTTAGATAGAGTCATCTATGCTTTAGTGATATATGATAAGGAAAATGGGAAGAACCCCAAGATAAAATAATTATCCCTATATATTTATATATGTATTATATGTATTTATAAATAATTATAAGGTATTTGCTATGCATCCCTTAAATGAGGAATGTAAAAATCTAGTACATTTTAATCACCTTAATGGCATTTAAAACTGGAGAGGAAACAGTAATTTCTAAAAAAGGTGTATAAGGCATTTCTCAAAAGTTGTATAATGTTATCCATTCGTTGGCATAGATCTAACTAAATAATCCTGCAATTTATCGGATGTGTACAGTGTGTAAGGTCAGACCTTGTGCAGATAGCTCACCAGAGCAGGGCTAGAGATGGACATAAAGTTTTCATCAGGACAGTCCCCCAGTAAAATGATCTCTGTGGCTTTGTGCTGACTGCCAGGCATGTTCTAAATGACTCAACTACTTTCTTCTCCACGGTCGCACATCACAGTATTATACAGAGTATTGTATTCAACACTGATTTTTTCTAATATGTTCTCAGATGCAGCAACATGGATGGACCTAGAGATGATCATACTCAGTGAAGTAAGTCAGACAGAGAAAGACGAATACCCTAGGATATCACTTATATGCGGAATCTAAGATATGGCACAAATGAACCTATCTACGAAACAGAAACAGACTCACAGACATAGAGAACAGATATGGGTGCCAAGGGCGGAAGGGGTAGGAGAGGGTTGAATTGAGAGTTTGGGATTAGTAGATACAAACTATTACATATAGAATGGATAAACAAGGTTCTACTGTAGAGCACAGGGAACTATATTCTATATCCTGTGATAAACCATAACGGAAAAGAATATAAAAAAGAATGTATATATGTGTATAACTGAGCCACTTTGCCATACAGTAGAAATTAACACGACATTGTAAATCAACTATACTTCAATAAAACAATTTAAAAAATATATTCTCAGATATGGAATTTTATCCACGACCAGCAGAATTAAAACTGGTCACGCTTAACTATTCAGCTTGGTCTAACCTTTTTTTTTTTTTTTTTTTGCAGTACGCGGGCCTCTCACTGCTGCGGCCTCTCCCGTTGCGGAGCACAGGCTCCGGACACGCAGGCTCAGCGGCCATGGCTCACGGGCCCAGCTGCTCCACGGCATATGCGATCTTTCCAGACCAGGGCTGGAATCCGTGTGCCCTGCATCGGCAGGTGGACTCTCAACCACTGCGCCACCAGGGAAGCCCTGGTCTAACCATTTTTGATACCTTAATATTTACTAGTTCTTTCTGAAGGATTATGTCAGATGTATGAAAAGCCAATCAACAGGGTTACTTGTTAGCCACTGCTTTTTAATATCTTCAGTGAAAAGGAAAAAAAACAAAAAAAAAATATTATCCAAACGAGAATGTACTCTGTGAAGAATGTACTCTGTGAAGCTATCTGTATCCACAGGATCTTTTCATACCCCTGCCTGCTTACCTTGTTAGAAACTTGAACATTTTTTGTTTCTCTGCAGCTCTTTTCCTTTTATTCTCTCCCACCCAGTGAATGACCACGTTTGGGGGTTTCTCAGTGACACTATTTTACCACTGACACCCCTTGAATTTATGAATAAATAAACAAATATATGAATACCTCTTCTTTCTTAACTGTTTCTTTGAGAAACTTACCCTGAAGCTATGATGCTCTGATACTTTCTATAACACCCTAGAAGTTTCTGGCATCCTGTGAAGATGCACCATCCTGCTGCCACCCCTGTTACTGCTAATTCCACAGAAAATACTGATGTCCCCGTGGGCCATCAGTCTAACCCCTCAGTCCCTCAGTTTTGTCCTCTCCTTATCTCAGATAATCTTCCCCTTCACTCCACCATGTCCACTCCCACTCGGCGTGACATACTAATAAGTCTTGTCATCACAGGGAGAGACTCACATTCAGTCATGGCTTTCTGGTTGTAATATGACATCCTGACAACAAAAGTTATTTTAAAATTCTTAGGTAATTAGGGTTAAAAATATGTCCGTATTTTCTTCCAATTATGATATATTTTCTTGTACACGTTCCCTGAAGCTCTGTATTTATTTATTCATTTATTTATTTTTGGCTGCGTTGGGTCTTCGTTGCGGTGCGCAGGCTTCTCATTGCAGTGGCTTCTCTTGTTGCTGAGCATGGGCTCTAGTAGTTGTGGTGCACGGGCTTAGTTGCTCCGCGGCATGTGGGATCTTCCCGGACCAGGGCTTGAACCCGTGTCCCCTGCATTGGCAGGCAGATTCTTAACCACTGTGCCACCAGGGAAGCCCCACTGAAGCTCTTGATCTCTAGTACTCGTGCACTGATTTTGGGTTCCATTGGGTTCAATGACTCACTTTCCTTTAGCCAGTTACCTATAGTTTTCACTCCTTGAATGAGCTAAGGCTTTTACAGATTTCACAGATATTCACATACCCTTTCCTCTTCCTGAAACACCTTTGCCTCATTCTTCACCGACTTGTCATAAATTCAAATTCAAACACAAATTCAAACATAACACTTTGATCATAATTGGATATCCTTCCGGATTGCTTAAGGCGTCACACTCATCTTCTGATTGAAGATCCCCAACTTCTGTGGGGCACCTACATCACCTTTCAATGTCACCCACATTTTCCCTTCAACACCTACTGTACACCTTTCTTCAATCTCGATCTCCCTAGCCATCTTCTCATTGAATGTCTTTGCTTCTTTTCCATCAACAAAGACCTCTCTCATGGTCCCACTAATGAGTCCTTACTACAAACTACTGCTCATAACCACCCTCTCTTTCATTCTTCTGCTAAAATGGAAGCAGCACCCTTCTTTATGTCAAAAGCCTGGCTTTCCATATAGTTTCTGGATCTTCCTTTGTCAAGGATTCAGGGATGTCCCTCCACTGATGACTCAATCATTCCCCTGAATTTTAATTATCACCTCATCCTGGATCTTCCCCATCAATATTCAAATACACAAATATACATTAGGCTGTTCTCTCTCTCTCTCACTCTGTCTATATATACATATACATATTCATTCATATATATGTCTCATCCTCTTTAAAGCCACATTTCTTATAGCCAAACTCCCTTCATCCTTCCCAATAAAACCTTTCTTGCTAAGCTCACCCATGACCTAAATTTAGTAAATCCAATGGGCCTTTATTTTATGTGACACCTCAGCTGCATTCACCATAGTTGATGAGTTGAAGCCTGTTTAGGCTCTTTGTCTCCGTGGTATCACGCTCTCCTGGTTTTGCTCAGTCGTCTCAGATGAACTGCGTTTCAGGCTCTATCTTGAGTCTCCTACTTTTAATTCTCATTCATGTCCATGCCTTGAAATTTCATCTAGGTATTAACAGCATTCACTCCCACATCTCTAATAGGATCCCCCTCTCAAGGTCCAGACCCATGTGTACAACTGCCTCCTGGAAATACCTTTGAGTACATCGTACAAGCGTCTCCTTGGAGAGAACGTGTGACGTCCAAATCCACCTCTCCTCCAGTAAGCTCTTTCTCCTTTAGTAGTGACTCATCTGGTTGCTGAGAACTCACGCTGCAGCTTGAACTTTCATATCTGCAATCCATCACGAGGTCAACGGATGCCATTTCTAAACCCTATCCAACCCCCAGGCCAACCTCTGAGACCAAGCACCACATCTCTTACCTAGACTACTGCAAAACCCCTTTATTCTCTCCCTTTGTGTATTCTTTCACTTCTCCAAGCCACTTTCCACACAAAAGTCAGGGTGTTTTATTTCAACATATGCCTGATCACATTTCTTCCTCCTTCAACATCCTTCCGTGTCTGGCTCTAAAATTCTGAACATACACTCAAAGAGTCTGCATGATCTTTGCCTAACTAAACCCCAGCCTTGTTCATTATGCTCCAAGAACAGAAGCTCCTTCTCAGTTCCTGAAATATGGGAAAGCTTTTTTCCCCCCTAAATGTCATAACAGGCTGTTCCCTCTCCCTAGAACACTCTCCTGTTCACCTACAACTCATGCTTCAGATCTCAACTTAAACACCACTTCCTCAGAGAAGACTACTTTGATCTCTCAATAGAAATGAAGCTTCTCCAGTAATAGTCTCCAACTGTATTTTCTTTCAAAGCATCTAAGGCACCTTTACAATTGCATATTTATTTGTGTGATTATGTCTGTCTTTTCACACATCTGCATGTCTTCTCAGGACCTAGACGATCTCTGTTCTGTTCACCCCTGACTTCCCAGTTCCTAGGTGTAGTAGATGCCAGGACTATCTCACACTATTGTAGGCGTTATTCAGAACACAAAGGCATCAGTCCCAGGGGTGAACGATGGTTTTTAATTCTAGCCTTTGCACTGCTTGCTGCCACTGCCCCTCGTGCAGGGCAGTGACCTCCTGGAGGTGCAGCTTTTACTAGCTTTGCACACAGGTACCATATGGACAAGGGCTGGCCCTTAACAGGTACTCAATCAATGGGGGCTGAAATAAAGAATTAACTTTTAGGGCAACTTTAAAAAATAACTGCTTTCTAACACAAGTTAGATTAGGATAACTATTTTATTTTTCATAACAACTGCTCTAATTATTGGTTGAATAGGAAGGAGCAAATGATGTCAGCTGCATTCATGATAATTCATTTATATGCTGAAAGTTTTTCTTCTTAATTGCAGGAGTGTTAATAACCTATACAAAGCTGGATTCTTTGTCTGACAGAAAATTCTGTTTCATAGACTCTGCAAAGAAACAACTCCGATTAAAGTAATATTCACAAAATAACTAATTGCCATTTGACATATTATGCCATCTGCTCAAGTTATTAACTTGGTGCAAATTGGACTTCATAACTTCTATTATATAAATGGACCCTGTTTGACTTTGTCACTTGGTCCAGGCATTTGTATCATAAAATTCTGTTCATGATCATGAGAATAAGAGAAAGTGAGTGGATCAGTTACTATACATTAAAAATACAACTCCTAACTACCAAATTGGGAGCCCTATCATATTTAAATAAAAGGACAGTTAGTACATCATCACTTAATATAGCACAAAACTATGGGATTAGATGAAAAAGTCATGGAAAGTTTGTTACCTTTTTTCTTTTTTTTTTAATGTGAATAATGTCTGAGCACGTAGGGGGAAAAGATGTGTCACAGGAAAGCAGTCGGGCACAGAGAGAACGCCGTTTGATTAACTTATACTTTAAAAATACAGTTCCTATTCTGTTAGAATTTCCTTAAAAAGAAAAAAATAAACTTTTGTAATACAAAAGCAGGCCCATTAGGGTAGTTTGGGGTTGGGGGAGTGACGGAACCTGATCTCTATTTTTAGGATCGTAAATTGATGGGAAGTGCCGCCACATAGAGATATCAAAATACGTGATAGCTGTATGTTTTAGCAACAGATTTGTAAACGCCTAGAAAAGCGAACCTGGGGATGTCCATCTGCTGGTGCTGATGACTTTTCTCAGCAGAACACCCACCCGAGGTGAATCAAGTCTGGACAACAGCATGAGAGGTCAATTTTCCACAAACTTCAGTTTCTTCTCGATGAGGCTGAGGTTGCCACAAATGGCCCAAATCACTCCTCCATCTGTTTCTGGTGAAAGTTTGCTGTTCACCTTGATTGGGACGCAACATGAATCATTTACAAGCAAAAGATCATGCTGCGAGGGCCACAATATGCCCAATTAATTTATCGTACCTGAGGAGGGGTGCTAGCAAACACAGCTTTCGATGTGGCAGCATGTCAATGAAACAATCTAATCATACAAAACGTTTAAAATCTTAGGAGATGCCTTTGGCAGAGACTGAAAAAGTTATAATGATGATCTCAAATTAGAAAACTATAGAGGTCATTTTTTTCAAATGATAAAGTATATGCTCATCACAAAAAAATCTATCCTATTTTATAAATATTGTTCATAGTACCAGAAGTACTTTGAAAACAAATCATTTTCATAATGGCACTTAATGACTAGGGGAAGAGACTTACTATCTCCAATTGACTCCAAAATACTCAAGGAGAACAAGTGTCTTGGGGTAAACTCACTTCTCTAATCTTGTATCCACGAACAGATTACTATCACTGTAGAATGCTAGTCACAGTAAGGAGCAGAGTATGACATGTACTAACAAATACTTAACCATTAATGTAAGCTGCTTCCCAAATTGAGGAAGTAGATTCAGGAAATCATAAGGAAAAGAAAGGGTGCAGGAAAGAAAATACATATGTAGAAAAATTGGAAGGAAATAGGGAGCATAGTTCCAAATGCCTTCTATTCTATGATGTCACTAACAGAAGCTCTTCAATTTCTAGTTACTGCTGAATCTTAGGCTGCCTATGTTGATCTTCTGAGACTCGATACAGTACATCACCTACAGACAAGCAGTGAGGGTAATGCTTTTTATTTTCTTTCTACACTTCCAAACTTAGTTGTGATCAGGTTTAAAAGATACCACTGGCTTAGACCTTAGGGCTGCTGGAATCAGAATCTATGAAGTCGTTTGCATTGAAATTTGGCTTCCAGCTGCTTTAGTATGTTGGCACTTTAGCTCTCATTAGATTCTTAATTCCTTAAAGGAAAGAATGATATTTATTCCTTGTCTTCTCTAGAATGCCTCTTCTAATCGTATACAGAAAATAAGATTTCAGGATAGGTTTGTTCATTTATTGATAGAGAAAACTTCTCCTGCTCAGGGACTTCCCTAGCGGTCTAGTAGTTAAGACGTCGCCTTCCATTGCAGGGGGTGTGGGTTCCATCCCTGGTTGGGGAGCTAAGATCCTACATGCCTCACGGCCAAAAAAAACCAAACCAGAAAATGGAAGCAAAATTGCAACAAATTCAATAAAGACTTTAAAAATGGTCCACATCAAAAAAAAAAAAAAAAAAAGTCTTAAGAAAACGTCTCCTGTTCATATGGATGGGGTAAGCGGAGTTGTGAAAAAATAGAGGACACCTAGGTTGGGACTCAGTATTATAGGAAATGCTAGAGCTTGTCCAACCCCAGATTATGAGTGTGATCTTTAATACCGCCTGGAAGAGCTTCCACGCCCTCTGTTCTAGGTACGGTCCATCCCATCCAGATCATAAGTATTCAGCATCTCACAAAGGCAGATGGGAAAGTTCCCTCTTCCCTTCCCACCCGTTCCTTTCCTTCTCTCTCTCCCCCACCAACATGTCTTTTCTTTTGTATTTTGTTTCAATCATGACATTAAGGTGTCTTGCCTCTCCCACTTGATTTTATTTTCGTAAAAGATGCAAATGATTGCATACATCTGACTTCCACATGATTTTACAGTTAATGACTAGCTGAGGATTATATAGAGATAAAGAGAAGGATAATTATTATCATATACATAAACATATATACACACATATATATATGCATGTATGTGTGCATATATGCATATATATTTAGAGTCAACTTAAACATCTCTATGTATAGGAGGATATGCATTTTACATAAATGTTTCACAGTTTTATGTGAAAACAGTGCAGAATCAAATCAGAATCAAACTGAAAATATTTAAATACATAAACATTTAAAATGATCATTTTTCTAGATGCTTCTTTTGAAATCTCTAAATATTAACTTTCTAAAACTATGCACTCACTTGCCTATTCAGGCTTATTATTTTAGTTTGAAAACTTATTAGATAAGAGCAAAGGGAAAATGGAAAGAAAGAGAGATTAAACATTGAGAGATGTGGTCAAAGTTCTATTTACTTTTAATCATGGAAAATTCAGCAAAAATAAATGAATAATAAAATGTCTGAATAATCAAAACTCACTGATTTAATGGGACATTATCCTGGTCTGGCATAATTCAGTAACAAATAAAGATAATTATTGAATATTCTAAAGATGAAAATATACTAAAAAATTAGTTCCAAAAATAGTACTAATGTTGGCCAGTATTTAATTCTAAAGCATACGGTTTGCATTCTTCAGTAGTGGTCATTAAAATCTAATAGAAACGTATTTTAGATTTAGATGATTGTATATTCAGAATCATATCAAACACTTACTGATTTACAGATAGAAATAACCTATACAAATTTTCTCTTCCTCAAAATGTTCCAGCTTTGCACTGGACCTTTCAAGATGTATGACATTTCATTTCACAGGTGCCCGATGAATGGTACCTGCAAAACCCTGTCCTCTGAGTTTGTTTAACAGGTAGAAGATGCCTTGTCACTTATCAGCACACGGTACATATGAGAGAAAGCATATACCTTTCATGTTCCCTGGCTTTAAGACACAGTGAAGAAAAGGTTCCCTTTACAGAAACAAAACACCCCACAAACAAGCAAGTTATCATTCAAAATATAGTAATAAAATGCAGCCAGGGTTAATTCCCTTTTAGGGTTTCCTTGTAGCAATGGCAAATAAATAAATCTCTTGATCTCAGTGACTTTTCATGGAAAATGAGTATGATTTTTATTTTAACACACAAGAAGCAGTGAACAGTCATTTCTTCATGGTAATAAAGTACTCGGAAAATGAAAAACAGAAAAACACTACCTCACTGCTTAGTACCAGATAATAAAGAAATAATCTCATGTTAGGTTAAGTCTTCTTCAGAAAGTCCATTTAAATTTAGTTGGTGGCCTCAGCCTCCTTTTAGTACTGCCTCCTTGAAGGGTCAAGAGGCCTGGTGGTGGAGGATTGAACTTTGATGAGTCTGCAAGCATTGTGTGATCATTACATTTAACTCCTAGGTCACGCAGTATTCCTGGGAGCTTTTTTGTCAGTGTTTGCTACATCTGAATTCAGTTACTGTGAATGTGGGGACCATATGTTTTATATTCTTCAAGAATATTAAATTCACAAATATATCAACCTCTACCGTCTGTAAGAACAATATCTAACAAAACAATCTGCAGTACCATTAGGAACCAGCATAGCAATTTCTGTGAAATTCAGAGTAAACATCTCACTATGGATTAAAGAACAGATTTTATGCAAAACGGTTTAAAATTAGCATTTTAATAATGGTTGCCCTTCAGTGGAAGAAAAGTACATTATTTTTTGGTAATTAATTAAAAAAAAAAACCTCAAGTAGTTCTAAATATTGATGAAGGATATCTTAGAAACATAAAGAAGATATCTGCAATGTAGATTTAAATTAAAATTGCTAACGCATAGGCCATTGGTTTAGCAATATAACTGACTATTCATTTGTGAATACAATTTTGATTCACTTCCAATTATTTTCTTTGAATATACTGATACTATATCACAGCTGATGCAAATACTCTTAAGAGGTCTTAAAAGTGATGAGGTAAAAAGAGTGAAGTATTTTACTATTGGTTTCCTGTCTTCTTTCCAAAACCACTGCAAATGTCAAAGTCTTTATTCTTTAAAGTATTAAAATAAAGCTTCCACACCATGACATAAATTGTCAGCACAGTGTTTGAGGGCTGGCGTGATAAGAAGAACTTGGGCTAGAGCTATAAATTGAAGATGTTAATTTTCACATATAACTTTGCATCCATTGTTTGTGGTCAGATGATCCTGTTTTAAAACATTCTGCTCATTACAATGACTCGATTCGCTAATTCACACTTCCCAGTAATCCTTATTTGACTGCTTCTCCATTGCACTTTATTATATGGAATACAATTTCTGCAATTTCTTTTCTGAACTATTTTTCCTTAGCTACTGATTCCTGTGTCAATGAAAGTGGATTTAAAATATTTAACACAAATATGGCAAATGTCATCTCATTCATAAATGTGATGTCTCCCAGGCTGTCAGTCAGCTATGTGCATGGGCACAACAGCCATGAAATCCCGAGAGAACAGACATGCAGAAAGTGTTCCATAAACGCACAGGCACTCTATGGCCATGATTTTATTATTTTAACACTAAATAAAAGTCTTTCACTCGTACTCCCTGTCCAACAAAAAAATGGATTAATTATACTCCAATTTAAAAGCTAAAAAAAAATGTAAGTCCAAGAGGCAGCCCCACCTGGGAGCTCCTTAGTGACACAGAATCTCAGGCCCTGCACAGACCTACTGAATCAGAATTTGCTTCTAATAGATCTCAAGGTGATACGTAGGGACTTTAAAGTTTGACAACATTGCCCTAGAAGTATGAGCCACACCCCCTAAATTTAGGAAAATACTTTTTTTCAAACACTCTTTAACTGTGTCAAATCGAGATCTGCTTCACTTTTCCTTTCTTCTGAAACTGTTTATAAACTCCTAAATCATTCCCCATGACTTGATAGCTAATCCTACAGGACCTACAATGATGAAAATCCTATGTATAAATCTATGCGCACATTTTGTTTTCATCTTGGATAGATTTTCAGAAAATATTTTTTATGGTTCATGACATGAATTGTAAACCTACTGTCTAAAAATAGTTTAAAGAATAACAATTCATTAAGATATGAGATTTCCTCTTATCCAGATAGCACGGACAATGATCTTTTTAAAACTTTAGGAAAAAAAAATTGTACTATGGTTTTAATTATTTTCTTTATTAGTGAGTTTAAGCTTTTAAAAGCAAACTTATTAGCTACTTACATTCTCTTTTGTGATTTACCTCTTTATTTTTCTTAGCCATTCCCTACTTTGATCTTAATTGTTTTTTCATTTTTTTGGTGTTTTCAGTCTATATCATCCATATATTCAGGATGGTAAACTGAATACCAAAATCTTATCTGTCATAGTCGCCAAGAATCCATGCTCATTTGAGAGAACTCTGTGTGATAACAATGACTGTGTTCTTTAGGTAGTTTACAAAGTTAAATAACAGGTCCAATTAACAAAACACAGTTGATTGAGAAAAACTAAGTACAAATATGGAATCAGAATTTAATTTTATAATATTGCTGATACAAAAACAGCAAATTATTTTCTGTTTTATTTTTTTCTTATAATACAACATGGTTCTACCTTTGACTCCAATAAATTATTTAAAAATTCTTGGGTAAATAGGTAAAAGACCCAGAATAGTCACTGCAATATTGAAGCAGAAGAACAAAGTTGGAAGCTTGACACTACCTGACTTCAAGACAGACTATAAAGCTACAGTCATCCAAACTGTGTGGTACTGGTGGAAGAAGAGGCAAATAGATCAATGGAACGAATAGAGAGCCCAGAAATGGACTCATGTAAATACAATCAACTGATCTTTAGCAAAGGAGAAAGAACAATACAATGGAGCATAGATAGTCTTTTCAACAAATGGTGCTAGAACAACTGGACATCCACATGCAAAAAACATCAATGTCTTCCTTCCCCCAAATTAAATCAAAATAGATCACAAACCTAAGTATAAAATGCAAAACTACAAAACTCCTAGAAGATAACATAGGAGAAAACCTATGGTAAACCTAGATGACCTTGGGTAAGGCAATAACATTTTAGATATAACACCACAGGCAAAATCCACAAAAGAAAATCATTTATAAGCGGACTTTGTTAACATTAAAGTCTTCTGCTCTGAGAAAGACAATGTCAAGAGTGTCAAGAGAATGAGAAGACAAGCCACAGACAGGGAGAAAACATTTGCAAAAGACATCTGGTGAAGGACTGTTATCCATAATATACAAAGAATCCTTGGTGAGGATGTAGAGCAACAGAAACTCTCATTCATTGCTGGTGGGGATGCAAAAATGGTACAGCCACTTGGAAGACAGCTTGACAGTTTCAGTTTCTCATGAAACTAAACATACTCTTACCATATGATCCAACGATCATGCTCCTTGGTATTTATACAGAGTAGCTGAAAACTTATGTCCACACAAAAACTTGCACATGATGTCTCTGGCAACTTTATTCCCAATCAACAAATCTTGGAAGCAACCAAGAAGTCCTTCAGTATGTGAAGAGATAAATAAATGGTGGTCCATCCAGATAATGGAATATTACTCAACACTAAAAAGAAATGAGCTATCAAGCCATAAAAAGGCATGGAGGAAACAAAATGCATATGACTAAGTGAAAGAAGCCAATCTGAAAAGGCTCCATTCTGTATGATTCCAACTGTATGGCATTCTGGAGAAAGCAAAACTATGGAGACAGTAAAAAAAAAAAAAAAATCAGTGATTGTCCATGGTTAGCGGGCAGGGAAGGATGAACAGGCAGAATGCAAAGGATTTTTAGAGCAGTGAAATGCTCTGTATGATACTATAATGATGGATACATGTCATTATACATTTATCCAAACCAACAGAACACACAACGCCCAGAGTGAACTGCATTGTAAACTATGGACTTTGGGTGATAATGACATGTCAATGTAGGTTCATCAGTTGTAACACATCTGGCAGAGATGTTGAGAATGGGGGAGGCTGTACAGGTATGGGGGCAGGGAGCACATAGGGGATCCCTGTAACTTCCCCTCAGTTTTGCTGTGAACCCCAAACTATTTTAAAGATATAAAGTCTTAATTATAAAATTATGTGATAGGGCTTCCCTGGTGGCACAGTGGTTGGGGGTCCCCCTGCCGATGCAGGAGACACGGGTTCGTGCCCCGGTCCGGGAAGATCCCACGTGCCGCGGTGCGGCTGGGCCCGTGAGCCATGACCGCTGAGCCTGCGCTCCGCAACGGGAGAGGCCACAACAGTGAGAGGCCCGCGTAACGCAAAAAAAAAAAAAAAAAATTCTCTGAGCAATGTCATCTGTCAATTTGAGTGCTGTTTTGAAAACAGATGGAAGAAAAAAACATAATGGATCTTGGAATATAAAACCACAGTGCCTGTGAAAGGGAACAAGTAGGATTATCTTCCTACATGCCAGTAAATTAAAAACTCCTCAATAGCCAAATTTAAGTATGTTTTGAGAATGAGATGTGTATTTAATCATGATAATAATAAAACTGCTTTCAAAAACAATATCAAGCGTCAGCTTGATTTACACTCTAATGCAATAATATTGTTTTCCAAATGTAGTTTGTGATTCTTTGAGTTACATTACCGTTTAAAGAGAGGAAGTTATACCTTTAGTTAATAACATATTCATCACGGAAAACATTTCATATGCACATACAAATAAATTCTTGATTTTTATAACTAAGAAAGACCAAAATTTGACCTTCAGCCAGCAGATGGAGAAGTTGATCCTGGAGTAGATTCACAGCACTATTAAAAGTCTATTTGTAAGTTCCATAAGCACAGAGTAAAATTGCTCCTGATTCAGGTATTTGGGGATTGTTTTCATGGTTATTTTCCGACTGTTTTGCAAAAACAGCTCTTTTAGTTACTCTCTGGCATCACCCAAGGGATCAGTATTGTTTCTTAGAGATTCATCCTGCACAATCCTTATGTGCTCCGTTTATAGCCCCCCTTTTTAAAAAAACTATTTTTAAACAAGCTGGGAATGTTTCTTTTCTTCATAAATCACTGCTGAAAGTTTGTATAGTATATCTTTTAGGAACTACAAAACATTTAAGTAAAGGCAGTGAATGATAGAATCAGTTCCTTTCAGGGCAGCAGGATGGAAATATAAGTTCCTTGTAGGATTAACTGGCTTTCTGAAAAAGGCAACACATATGACTTACTTCAGAAATTATGTACACCCATGCTCACCAGGGATGGGCTCATTAATAAATACATCAGTTGAACAAATTATCTTGAATGAGTTTCATGATCAAACTCATAACCGTTTGTTTAGCACAATGACAGATATTCTATATCTCAAAAGATATTAAGAATCCTAAGAATTCTGTATAACTGTGTGTTGGGTGTCGTTCCTTTATGCTGACATTTTGCTTGTAAAAATGTTCATGTTTTGACAGACAAATATGCATAATGAAGCAATATATGAAAATGCAGGAAATGAGATTTTAGCCTAGCTTTATATTCAGAAAACTGGGGGAGTATTTTAATAAAATTAATAATAACAAGTAAATATTAAGATAATGGTCAAAATGAAAATACAGCATGTGGGAACTATAATGAAATTATTTTCTGTAAACCAAACGACAACTTGAAAATACATGCCCTCTATTAGAGATGTCAATAATACCTATTATCTGTAACTCTGTTTTGATAGTCCATTTCAACAATTCCCATTGTCTAAAAGTGCATGCTTAATTTTGCTATATTTAAATGTGTTAGAACTCCATATAAGCAAAACCAGGGATCATTTTTTTGGGGATGGATTGTGGCTAATATATGCTCATCTATTAAAAATAAAGTTCCCTTTTTACTTTATATTAAACCTGATGAATATAAAGTAAAACCTGGATGAATACCAAATTATCTTAATACATCAGTTATGTTATTCATTGTAACAAATATTTATTGAGAGGCTCAATTTGCCTGCAGTTAATAAGAAAGACACACTGGGTCCCTGTTCTTATGGAACATATATTCTCGTGGATGAGATAGACAACAGACAAAAAATAGGTACAGACCATTACAGACAGCAATAGGATATGTAATAAAGTGATGGGTCAGAGATGGGGAACAGTCTTAGGGTATTATTAAAATTTTAAAAAAAACTAGCTCTGAACAGTACATTCACCATGCTGCCACTTAAAAAATAAGTATACGGAAGAATAGACGTATACATCTCACACACAAATTCACATATATGTATAGTCAGTCCTTGTACAAAGTAAATTGATACCTATGAAAAGATAGCTCACCTATAGACTTAAAGTTGTTGTTTTTTTATTGTCTTTTTTGGGTTTCCTTTTGCTTTCCTATGGTTCACACTTCTTCTGAAACTGACATATTTTAAAAGTTTTATGCTGAAAAAGTCATACACATTTAGGTATAAACAAAAGCAAAAACAATTTTAAAAAGACACGATTGAGTTGGAGTGGTTAAAAGGACACTATCATTCCCTTTAGCCACTGACATATTGTTCATTATTGGGATCTCAGAAATAACATGTTTTAGCAGAAAGAGAAAGATGATACATGCGCTTAACTTTCTTTGTGATTCTAGATGGATAAAATACAGCCTTTTAAGAAATAGTTGAGACTAAATTAGAAGATTGAGGAGCTCAATTCAGAAACACATATATGTCACATATATTAAGAAATAAGTATTTCCATAAGACCTAAATTGGCTAAAGAAATGCCTCACAGAGTATTAGAGTTCCATTTAATACAGACTAGAAATTACATACCAAGTTTTTAGAGTGAGAAGGAATTTCACTCTGTAAAATCTGCAGAGTAGGTAACTATAAACATATACGTATTTATGAAACAACTTAGTTTGTCTAAGATGGGAAACAACAGTACAAAGGAAAGATCATCATATTAAGATTTAGAAAAGATAGAATTCTAGGCCCGACTTTTTCAGTAAAGCCTTTTGAGCAGATTACTTAACTTCATAGAACTTCACTATATTCATCTACTAAAGAAGAGGCTGGAACAAGATGATCTCTAGCTCCCTTGTATGTGAAATTCTATCATACGATTTTGTAAATATATCAGACTGGGAAAGCACTTCCATTTTTTTCCTGAAGATTTAGATACAATTTTAATCTCTTAGGATTTTAAAGCTTGCAGATTAAGATAGAGACAACCCAGTTCAGACTCTTATTTTATGGATGAGGACACACTGGTGCTCAGAAACACCGGTTAACTCAGCCAAGTTTTCAGTTACCTGGTAGCAGAAACTAAATGGGAAGTTAGAGTTAGTAAATTATCAATGTGCAAATCTGACAGAACACCACTATAGGGGCCATTAAACCAGACGCACCATTATTTCATTTACTTCGCTAAAAATTCCATTAAATTTTGAATTGACAGAAGCCTTCTAGCAACCACCCTACTTTAGAAATCTGATAATGCGAACAATGTTAAACAACAAAAACAAGATTCTCCCAGTGACTGTGGGAGCAGTGGAGCTCCTGATGTTTGGAACAGAAACCCTCTATCTACTGGCTTGTGTTCTCCTACAGTCATGGGAGAAATCCTAGGCATCCCAGTGTCCTGAGGAATCACGTGTATCCAAGGACAAATGAGCTAATAGTGCAAAGCTGGGGTTCATCCAGAACTGCTTTGGTTATTGCCGTAAAACAGGGAATTGGAGGAAATTAATTAACAAAACAAATATTCACAACAGATAAAATGCCAAGTCCCCTAAAGGGCAAAGTATAAACTACTATAGGTATACATTTCCAACCTTAGGCATATGGGAGACCCAAGGAAAACAACTTATGTGGAAGATAATAAAAATGATATACCAATTGAGGAAACAAATCACTATGAAGAAAATATGTTGTTAAGTCTAAATAAATATTGACTGTAAAAATAAATTCATGGTGAGCCAAACAATGGGGAACTAAAATACTAGATAAAACCCTCATGAGCAAGGTCATGAGGAAACAGCAACGAAGTGCCCAAGGCCTTGCACCTTTTGGAGGCAGGTAGAAATGTCGATAATGTTAGACTTCTTCGGTACACATTGTAAAATTATAATAGCAAGCATTGCCATAGTAGAAATGGAACAATCAACTTCTAAGTTTGGATGGTGCAAAAAGGTAAAAAGAAAACACAAAACTACAGTAGGCACAGATGAAGGAGAAGAAGAAAAAAAACGAATAGGGGAAAACCTAACAGGGACACTAATGAAAAGAAGTCAAAAGACAAAGAAATTAAATAAAAATCTTAAAATATCATTTTAAAATCCAAATATTTAAATATGAAAAACATTTAGAAGTAGAATTCCATTTTAAAAGAAACAGACCGATTAACAAATAGATTTCTTATCTAAACATAAAACCCATACACTGTTTATAGGAGATATACTTAATTTAAAATTACTCCAAAAAAGTGCAAGTAAAGAAAAAGAATATACCAGGAAAATACTAACATTCACTAACCAACTATTTCAGTAGATATAGGACACTCACTAAGAGCACCCTGAACACTGACTTGGCTTTATTTTCCTGCTATTTCTCCAATATCTAACATTCAGTAAACAGCCAATAAATAAATATCAATACTTGTTGACTAAATCAATGATACATTGGATTGGATGCATATATACCTAATTCAGGAAAATAACTGTCTCTGAGAAGGTAGGAGAAACAGACAAGAGATGGAAAAGAAAACTCTCCATAATACCTAATGACTCCTATGTTAATAAATATCAAGATCCATTATCTTAGATATCCCATTTCTTGTCCATTCAAATAATTGTTCTCAAGAGTAGTAAGGAATATGAATTAATGGTTACCTCCTTTATTGTGTTTCTTTAAAACTTCAGAATTAAAATTCTAGAAATGTAAGCAGAACAAGTTTTGCAAAAGTATTGCTCATTTGCATGAGTGATGAAAGGAAAGTTTGGGAAATCATGTCCCTGAAAATAGTTCGCCAGACAAGTTATCTTCAAGGGAGTTTTAATTCGGGGATAGTTTAGCATCAACTGTGTAATTCAGATTCAAATTGAACATAAAAGGGATTAAAATTTATGTTCAATGGGCCAGCGACCACAGATGCAGCACAGCACTGAGCTAGAAGAGCTGATGAAACATTCGACGTTTTGTAATTAGACTGTGGTTGTAACATGCTGATTGCAATCAAGTGCAGTATGACGGAGGAAGCAGTGACTTTCATGTTTATTAAATCCTTTATCATATACTATGACATGCATGTAGACCTTTGCAAGATGGGAAAGTGAACGCTTACGGATTGCATAAAACTTCACATTATGCAGCATGACTTGTACTCAATGTGATCACACACTTACGCTGTTCCCAGTTACAGAAGAGATTTTAGATTTTGTACCCATGTGTTTAATCTATAATCATGCTCTTTTAAAGGGAATAGAAAGGATCTTATCTGCAAAGCAGAAATAGAGACACAGATGTAGAGAACAAACATATGGATACAAAGGGGGGGAGGGGAGGTGGGATAAATCGGGAGATTGGGATTGACATATATACACTACTATGTATAAAATAGATAACTAACGAGAACCTACTGTATAGCACAGGGAACTCTACTCAGTGCTCTGTGCTGACCTAAATGGAAAGGAAATCCAAAAAAGAGGGGATAGATGTATACGTATGGCTGATTCACTTTGCTGTACAGCAGAAACTAACACAACATTGTAAAGCAACTAGACTCCAATAAAAATTAATAAAAAAACAAATACAGGGCATGTAAAGGGATTAGTCCTTATCACACTATTTCTGTATAATTTAGATTATGAAAAGTAAAAACAATGTTACACTGGGGACTATAGAAAACATCCTTCATTCTGCTTTTTCTGGGGAATAAATTTAGGAAATGTGTCAGTGGAAATCATAAATAATATCTATCTTCATTTACAATGGTTCTTTTGGCAAATCAATGGAGTTTTATTTGTAACAGCTTTGCTTTGTTTATACTTTCCTTATATCAGGTGTGTGTATATGCTAATGCGTGTGTATGAGTGTATATGTGTGCGTGTGTTTGTGCATGTGCGTATGTGTGTATGTGTGCGTGTGTATATATGTATATTTGTGTGCATGTGTGTGTATGGGTGTGTATATGTACATGTGAACTTTATTAAAATAAAGTATGAATCAAGGGTAAGTTTTTCACTCAGTCTGTACTAATATCATCTGGCAAGTGATGGGTTGGCCCATAGAATTTATATCACATGGCACAAGGAGTGTTATTTTTGTATTTTGTCTGCCTTCCCTACTAGACTGAGAGATACTTGAAAGAAACAGGTTGTGTATAATTTATGTCTGTTTCCCAACAGCTAACATGGTGCTTGCTTGCTTCAAATTGATGGAAAAAATCTGAGAAGCAGAAAGTGTGTTTTGGCTGACACTTAAGCACTTACCACCCAGACACACTGGAGAGGCTTTCCTGCTCTCTCTCTGGTATTTCTACCCATATCCTGTCTCAGCAGGATGGTGTCAAAGTAATACTCTCTAAGATCATTTTTCTTTGATTCCCTAAAGCTAATTTAATTTACATAAAGGGCAAAGATTCATCAAATTAAAGTTACAAATAGGTTTGCACTAAACGGTACATAATTGATACAGAAGACAGAAGCACTTGCTGTATCTTTACCCTCTCATAACTTTAAAAGGAGGTGGCTGCATCTCTTTTATACTTTTGATAAAGACATAGAATATTTAAAAGTCACTTTCACTGTTAGTCCTTTGCTTCTTTTTTCAATACTGGGGATCAGTGATCCTTGACAGAAAACAAACGACATATCTATCCCATATCTCCTGTCAAATCGACTTCCATCTGTTCAGATTTTTACCTCTGATGGCCTTTGCTCTTGATTCACCTTCTTGCTTTTATAGATGAACTGTTCTGTCTACTGAATGAACGTAAAACTTGAGGGCAGGCTCTAGATGCAGCATTAGAGTTAGTGAGTCTAGCCCAGAGTTGAGAGCATAGATCCTGGACTTGAATCCAATACCTACCACTTACTCGTTGTGACCTTGAGAAAACTATTTAACCTCTCTACGGTTCAGCTTTTTTATCTGTAAAATGGAGAAAACAGTGACACCTATGTTACAGGGCTGTATGCGGGTTGAGTTGATATTTATGAAGTTCTTAGAATAATGACTGATTGGAAATGCTATATACGTGTTTGTGAATTAAAATAAATAAGATGTTTTGTAGACTGATAGGCTTCTTGGTATTATCTAAAGATTAATTTAATAGTATACTACATTTCTGGGCATCTTAAAAAGTACCATACATCTGTTCCCTAGAGTACTATGTTTTATAAATTCATTTTGGCCAAATGTAGCCTGAAGGTATTGTTCATGACCTCTTTTCTTGCAACATGTAGCTGTTGAAAGACTACATAAATTTAAGTATGGAGATATTCAGAGATGAAGACATGGAATAAATTCCCTGAGATTACTCTCATTGTCACTTAAATTGGGACAGGCTTGCTGGGATTGTGAGGGCAGAAATTTGTGCTAAACACCCTCAGAGTACACACAATAGCACTAACACACTATAGGTAAGTATAGGTATTCTCCAAGTTGGGTAGAAAGTACAAGTAATAAGAAAATACTACTTAAGCAATATCCATACGTACCTGTTGAACACCTAAAATAGATTTATACAATATGTACATTTTCAGCAAATTCAATTCAAAAGGCCAGCATTATCATAATCAAGACATGCAATGTTTCTCAGTAATCAGAATAAAAACAAAATGGGTTTAAAAAACTGGAATAGGGGCTTCCCTGGTGGCGCAGTGGTTGAGAGTCCACCTGCCGATGCAGGGGACACGGGTTCGTGCCCCGGTCTGGGAGGATCCCACATGCCACGGAGCGGCTGGGCCCATGAGCTATGGCCGCTGAGCCTGGGCGTCCAGAGCCTGTGCTCCGCAAAGGGAGAAGCTGTAGCAGTGAGAGGCCCACGTACCGTTAAAAAAAAAAAAAAAATTGGAATAGCTTTTGACAAAATGGATGAAAACTTATTTGTGGACAGAACGGGGAAGTTGGTTCTCATGAGGTGGATACAAGCTAATTCTAAAGGAACAGAATTGGATCTTATGGAGACACAGACTTATCGAAATTCTCAAATTTGCCTGGAAGGTGTGATTCATTCCTCCTGGCCCATGGGAAGAGAGCAGTGTGACAGATTGTTCAATTCCCAGCTTATACCCTTGACAATTTCACATCTGAACAATGATAGTCTAGAAAAGAGAGGATTTAATCCTGGGAGTGTGATTATCTTAATTACATGTAACAATTCTGGGTTAGGCTGCAGTATTTTTTTTTCCTTCACTGTGAGATATCATTCCATGTCTGCCCTGACTGGTTTAAGCTCTGGTTTTTTGACCATTCTGTTGAAATTCTGGAATTCTATAAACACCCAGGTGTTTGCCAATTTATTTTAAGAGATTTTCAACGTAAAGTTAAATGCATTTGCTTGAAATTTTATTTTTCCATCAATCAATAAAAAAGTTAAGTATTTCTAATACCTCTTTTCCTTTAAAAGGTAAAGACTTTAAAGCGTTGTAGAGGACATAAGTAAACAATCATAAAATTCAAATTACCACTGCCTACATGATCCCATATAGTCTAGCCCCAGTGTGACTTTCAAAACTTAGGATGTGTCCTTCTTCACCTGCCCAAGAAGTTACAATCACACTGGCCTTTTTCAATTCCTAGAACTCATCCAGCCAGTAAGTGATATTTAACTTTTCTGTTCCTTCTATGATGTTATCCTTCTAATGTTTTGTTGATACTATTTATTATTCATTTAGTAGAGAATTAATTTCTCAAGTTTTATTATAAATAATTGGAGACAACATGGAAATTAAATATAAAATAACACAGGGTAACTAGCAAGAGAGAGAGCAGATCATTTAAAATACAGAAAATCAATCTAAGTTAATTAATACAGTTGAACACCAAATTTGACTCTGAGCTATCTGGCCAAAAAAAGAAAAAAAGGAAAATTAAGAAAAGCACTAGATTAACGAGGCTCAGTAAAACGAAAAGCAAACCAACTGGATGCAAAAGGGAGTAATACTGAAACAGTACTGAAAATATCAAGTATGATAAAGGTATTCAGAGACTCATTTGAATATTCCCGTGGGTCTATGTAATTCACAATAATCTCTATAGTAAACCCTTATGCTTCATTTTACAAATCGAATATAAAGAGAACTGAACTGGAAAAGTCATAACTTTGTCAACCAATCATAATTCAGGGCATTTGGGAGGCTTTAGAATGGTTTGTCCTGCTACAGCAGATAATTTCAAATGCTTTTAGAACCTATTTCATCAACATAATACCGGAAAATATGTAATCACCTTTATCAGGACTCTGCAGCAGAATACATGCTCATGGCAACACCCCCGAAATCACTGCAAATTGGCTTTCTCCCAGTTGCCAGGGCTTTCAGTGATCCCTCCTCTGTGCCAAATGTGGCTGGCTTACTACTTGGTAGCCTACAGAAAACAATTCAAGTCTTTGCACGATCACTGGCTTTCCTATTCTAAGGCATCATGATTTCAGAGACCAGATTCCTTCATAACTTGCACCTGCCTCTTTCCTCTTGAGATGGCACAAAGTTATAATCAATCCAAATGAGGAGTAGATTCTCATCCAACTGGGGGGTTGGGAGGTTGGAAATCAGAGAAAGAGCTCAAATATCTAAAACCACAGTAAACCCGTGGTGCTTTCTGACCTACTGTTCATCCGTTTGCCTGTTGTGTTGTTTTGTTTTAATCTGTTGTGTTGGTTTTTTTTAATCTTTTACCAACATGTAAGTCATATCTCTTGCATTCTGTAGATCTTCC
The DNA here is from genome assembly GCF_005190385.1 of Monodon monoceros. Lineage (NCBI taxonomy): Eukaryota > Metazoa > Chordata > Mammalia > Artiodactyla > Monodontidae > Monodon > Monodon monoceros. Next base: position 4,642,992 of record NW_021703782.1, on the reverse strand, counting down.
CCTTTTAGGTCCATTAAATTTTATTCTTCAGATTTCTTCCCTAAATACAGGTTATGGTATGGCTCAGGCAAAACCTCTGTAAAGGAACCTTCAGTCATTTTTTGTGTCGACTGAGGAAGTGTACTGTATTTCAACTGTACATACCTCTGTGAGATTAAATTTATAGGCCATATCATTGATGGTATTCTTAAATAAAACTTCCCCGGAAGTTATTTAGATTGTAAAGTATACTACATAGGCTCAAAATAGAATTTTTTTTTTTTTTTTTTTTTTTTTTTTACGGTACTGGGGCCTCTCACTGTTGTGGCCTCTCCCGCTGCAGAGCACAGGCTCCGGACGCGCAGGCTCAGCGGCCAGCCGCTCCGCGGCATGTGGGATCTTCCCGGACCGGGGCACGAACCCGTGTCCCCTGCATCGGCAGGCGGACTCTCAACCACTGCGCCACCAGGGAAGCCCTCAAAATAGAATTTAATAATACTGAAATACTTTTCTTCCCCCAGCATCAGAATCTTCCTTTTACAAAGTTATAAAGAAGAAAATATAATTGCAATCAAATATCTCTCCAGGTGATGTAACAGGTAGTTATTCCTGATATGTATCAATAATAAAAAATAATAATATTCAATAATGACATATATGAACTACTACCTCCAGTTTAATAATCTTGGCTTCTAAACTTCTAGCTACAAACTCTCTGTGAATGAAAGATCTAACTGGATCAAATGGAGACTTCTGATAACACAGCCTGTTAAATTCCCTTTGCATTAAGTGGGAGTTAGACAATCCTAGAAAGAAAATAAAGGCAATTCCTTGGCCAATGGGAAAAGTTGGAATAAAGTAGACTTTGTTTTTTCAGAAAGTGATTATTTACATTTAATTGCTTCGGGGTTTTGTTGTCTAGTATACTAAAAACCATAGCTTGACCCTACTTCTTTTCATGATTGCTATTTTAGCAAATACTTTGTTTAGTGGAAAGGACTAAAATATTATAAAAATGATTTTAATCATTCCACAATCATTTACCTTGTACTATCTCTGTATAAAGAACCATGTGTAAATATATGCACATATTTCAAGCGGTCATATTGTATTCCTTCACAGTTATGAAATAACACAATATACAAAACAAATTAAATCAAACTTTCCAATAGTTAAATAGAAGTATTACTATAAAATCTGATACAAATTATTCTAGAAACATCACATTTTGAAACAAACACATTTTAATAATTTTCTGACTTGTAGACCACTTTCAAGGTCATGAGAGAAACAAATATTCAGATATGAATATGTGGGGCTGGAGGAGATCACTGAGATTATAAAGGCCAGATTGTATTTTTGTATATCTGAGGAGTCTCATGTCCAGGAAAGTTTAAAAAACATTGAACAGAGGTACCTAGCAAACAAGTGACTTATATGTAAAACTAAAGGAAGAAAGAAGACCAATCGCCTACATTTTTTCTCTTGTTTTAGTGGAAGGAATTTTTCAGTGTGACCTACATTTGAACCAATTACACAAAGCCCCATAGCCAGTCTGAATTGTCAAATATTTTCAAGTTAACCAATTAAGAGCAATATTGAATCCATTGACTTCACTGATGTGAGATTTGAATTATAAAAGGATGAACCTAAACTATGAGATTTATCTCCCACTTGCAGTGTTCAATGAAATATCCTTTCATGAAACTTCTGCAGGAGTCTAGGTATATGTATTAGGAACTTAAATTCTTTCCTACTTAAAGCAGGATAGTGTGGTTGCTTCATCATTTTAACAATAGAAATTGGTATGTCTATCTTATAAAAACTTTTGAAGAAAAAACAGAATCAATGACTTAAGCATATAATTAAAGCTAGTTTTCAACATCTCTCTCTCTCACACATGTATAAACATGCCCAGATTCAAATTAACATTCTTCCCACGCTCAGAGGATGTGCCTTTTAGATGTGAGACGGAGGGAGAATACAATTGGAAGTATTTCTTTTGAACTCACAGGTTTTATGTAAGACAATTTTCAATGTTTTCTTTTAAACATAAGACTTCACATTTTAAAAGTATGTATGTATATATGTATTACGTTAATTCTATAGAATGTTCACCCAACAATAAAAAGACAGTAAATTGTCTTGGTCATTTTTCATTTGACAGTTTTCTAGATACCTAATTATTCAATTAACTCTTCATTTGTGCTAGGTGGTCCAATTACTGCAAATGCAGCGAAACTTCTACCTGTCATACCACTGGCTTCCTTACCGACAATTATAATTCTCTACTCACCCCTCTCTATACACAAAATCTCAGTACCTTTGATGCTACCCCAAAAGCTTTGAGGAGATATGAAAAGCTCTGTACATTGATTTTTCAGGCTGTTCAAGTCACACCTCAATCTATCATTCTAGTTTTAACAACAACAACAAAACCTGTTTTTTGCACAATTAATATATGTACACGAGCCATTTCCCATAATTTTCTCAAAGATCCAACAAGGGAGATACTGTTAATATCCCTGTTTCAGATATAAGGCCACTAATGCCTAGAAAAGTTAGGTCCATCTTATGAGGTCACAGAATAAAACACAGAATTAGAAACCAGGTTGTCTGACTCTAGAGGCATTTTCTTTCTTTCCCTTTTTTTTTTTTTTTTTTTTTTTTTTTTTGCGATACGCGGGCCTCTCACCGCTGTGGCTTCTCCCGCCGTGGAGCACAGGCTCCGGACGTGCAGGCCCAGCGGCCATGGTCCAGGGGCCCAGCTGCTCCGCCACACGCGGGACCCTCCCGGACCGGGGCACGAACCCGCGTCCCCTGCATCGGCAGGCAGACTCCCAACCACTGCGCCACCAGGGAAGCCCTCTTTTCCTTTTTTTTTAATGAAATTACCTACATGAGCAGGCCAGCAGATTCAGTCTGCTGAAAAGATAACGCTTTTCTCTTCTTATACGTTTTCCTACATTGCTCCTAACAAACCATCTCTTATTTATTGATTGTATAAACCCTTCACAAAGGTTTTGCCGATCGATCTTTGTTCTCCTTTTCCGGAACCTCTTTGATAGCGTGGGCCTCAAGCTGGGCCGTGTACTTGTAACGGGGCGGGCAGGGGGGTTACAAAAGATGATTCATTGGAAAAGAGAATAAAACATTTAGAAATCTAATTATGCTCAAGTTTCTTTCATCCTTTTAAATTTGTTTTTAAAACAAGCATCATCAGTCTAAAACTATATGGATACGCTATGTAAATATAAATCCGTATATGGGGGAGGCGTGGTCAATGTATTAGTATGCAGTGTACTTGATCAAAAAGTTTGCATATCACTGACCAGTGTCATTGACTTAAATTGTCTCACATATTGACTTATTGTATTTTTACTACTTTGTGACATGTTATCTCTCCATGCAAATGATTTGCTCTTTGAAGACAGAAATTGTGTTTTAAATTGCTTTTGAAATTACTTATATCACTGGAATGACCTTATGTATGTACTGTCAGAGAAAACCTTGATGTTTGCAGAATCTATGCCAGAAAGCACTTACATACCTGAAACTGTGAAATAATTGCAAGTCAAAAACACTGAAGAATGTCAGCTATAAATTAGTGGGAATTTGCTGACTTCAATTAGTAGAGGAGAATTTACTGATCTGATTTCAGGTTAAGAGCAAGTGTTGTATGGTAGGCCTTTTTCTTAAGTGCAGATTTTCTTTTAGAGCTGGATGTGCTATCAGTGTCTTGAGGATGAATCTAGTCCAGCATGCTGGGCTGGAGACTCTGGATTTTAAAGACCCTAAGTTCTGCACAATTAGTTTATTTGATTTTCAAGAATACAGATTGCCTGGAAGTTTTGTTAATCAGAAAACGGAGTTGCTTAAAAATAAAAACTAATATATTAAAATGATAAGTGCAGTTTAAAATATTTATTATTTTAACTGTTCTAAATATTTTAACTACTTTAACTCCTCAATATCTGTATTTTCTTCTCAGCATGGCTGGTACTAAGGGGACTGTTGAGAAGCAGGAGTTGCTAAATTGGAATCTGTGGAGGTCGCATCAAGGATGACCTTACTCTTTAGTAGGGGACTGGCCACCACCTGGACTACATTTCCCAGCATCCTTTGTGGATGTGCATCATGGCCCTGTAACTGAGTTCTCACCACGGATGTGAGCTAACATGATCCTCCAACATGCTATTTGTGTTATTTTCCCCCTTCCCTTTACCAAAGCCTAGAAAAGGAACAAGCCACTAGATGGAAGAAATCTCAGTCCTATTTCATGCGTTGGGGTGCACTTTGGCTGCACTGTTGCATAAGCAGGAAATAAATTTTACTGTTTTACATACATCACTGAAATATGCGGGCTATTGGTTAACAGCAGTTAGTCTATCTCAACTCACACAGTTGTCGAAACCTGTTTCTGGTCACTCTGACTCCATTTTCCAAACTAACAACTTTTCTCAACTATGTCATAGATTTCAAATTCAGCCTGGCCAAAACTTAATTCACCGTCACTTTCAAACCCCTTCCCAATCGTCTATTTCTTCTTTGATAAGGTAACCTCGTCCACTCTGTTGTTTAGTATAAAGGTTGAAATCATTCTATTAAAACAATCTTCTCTTTTGCTCATGTCCTAAATTTATCCAATAATTCATGAAGACCAATAAATCAGAAATGTATATTTATAACCCAGCTCATTCTCTCAGGGATCTCTGTCACTCTCTTAATCCATATGATGAATCATTATCACATGTGATTACCATGTGGCGGGTCTCCTAGGTTGGATCACATTCTTTCAGTTAACCAATTTTCGAGACCTGTCAAAAATTTATTTCTTACAAGCAACACTGACAATGTCACTACCTTCTTTAAAATTGCTGTCTCTATATTTTCTCTCAGAAAAATCTGGATCCATTAGTAGAAAGTAAGATCATTTATGATGTGATCTTTGATTCATTTCCCAAATATATTCCTCTCTACTTCTCGATAGTCACTGTGGATATTTAATTGGTGGTTTCTCTTATATGCCGGCCACCCTGTAGTTCTGTAACTTTGAACACATTCATTCCACAGACTGGAATAGCTGCCTCTCTCTCGCTGAAAAAACCTTGGCTAAAAAAGTGCTAGTAATCAAACACTCCAACCAGGTTTTGCCTTTGCTGTGAAGACTCGTTTGCAGCCCCACCAGATACAAATCAGGCTGTAGCAGGTGTGGTGACTTTTTATTCACAGACCATCCACTGTATTTTCAACAACAGGAGAGTGAAACCTCGATGTCTTTTCCCTGCCTTTTTATTTTCCATTGGACACTAGAACACTTGACAGCATGGCATGCTCTAAACCAACACAGACTTTCAGTAAATGTGTTCAAATGAACTGACAATGAATAATCTGTGTGTTACTCTCAATAATGTAATTTTCTATGTAAATGGAACAACTCAAAATATGAAACTGCATAGACTGTTTTATGTTAATACACCTAGGCCCACTTTTGGGGATCCTCTCAGCAAAGCTCCTGACCTCATTATCTTACCTCCACTGCCAAATTAGCAACCTACTCACAGGAGACAAATTGGAGTTCAGGCTGATTTATCACTTGTGTGTGTTGCTGTGTTAAACTAATAATCTAGTGAAAAGATGAGAATTGCTGAAGATTTAAGAGAATATGACACGTTCTGCTAGTTTTTCGCTTAGTTCATTAGTCACCTGAAAGTGCATTTCTCAATTAAGTCATTTCATTTGTAACTTTCAGTGGGAAATCATGTAAATGGTTTCTATCACACATATGCAAAATTAGATGAATTACAGAATACACTAAGTGGGTACTGACATATATACCTTCATACATAAAGGCAGGAAAGGTTCCTATATTTTAGTGTTGCCAAGTGATTTTTGAAACAAGATTAGGAATAAAAATGATACTTAAAGAATCAGAGGGCTTGGGGCTTCCCTGGTGGCGCAGTGGTTGAGAGTCCGCCTGCCGATGCAGGGGACACGGGTTCGTGCCCCGGTCCGGGAGGATCCCACATGCCGCGGAGCGGCTGGGCCCGTGAGCCATGGCCGCTGAGCCTGCGCATCCGGAGCCTGTGCTCCGCAACGGGAGAGGCCACAACAGTGAGAGGCCCGCGTACCGCAAAAAAAAAAAAAAAAAAAAATCAGAGGGCAATCTTACATGAGCAATAAATTTATAACAGTAGGTCTTTCTATTTACATCTCAGATAGGAACAACTTTTTTAGAGGTTCAGCTGTTTTAACTACTGCATTCATAACAACACTGAAAGGTTTCAATAGAATCCACCTGAAGAATATGGCTTATATCTAGTAAGCACCAACACAGCTTTTTGACTTTGTTTATAAGACAAATTCAACATGAAATAATCATAAATATTTTAGCAACTGACATGGGAGAAAGGAAAACATGCCTTTAAGTGTACGTGCACACACATGCACACAATCACACCACAAATTCAACATCTCTGAAATTACAGAGAATTAAGCCTATTGGTGGAAACGAAAAAGAACCTAAATGGACAACCATGAAGCTTAAAGTATTTCTGATCTCAGTTTAACTACTATTGGCAGAGATGATTGTTTGGTGGCAGAAACAAAATGCCTTCTTAATCACTTTGGAAATTAAATATTCATGTGTTAAATAATGATATGATTGAATTGGTTGCTTTCCAAAGTATATCACTGATTTAAGGGAAAATTTAATCACAGTCAAGGGAATGAGATATCAACATTTAGCAACGCACAGGCTGTCAGGGATAAGTAAATCCAGCATATCTCGAAATTCAAACTTAATTAAGACATTGCTTGTATTTTTCTATAACCAGATGGGTGAGTTAATCTTGCATGCATTAGGATCAAAATAAAATATCTGTTCCAAAATTTCTGGATTTTTCCCTGAGAAGCATCTTTTGTTTTCCCTTTTCCACCCATGTCAAAAGAAAAATTTAAGAGCTCAATTAATACTCTCAAGAATGATGTATATTATTTTATAAGAGGTTTGCTTTACAAGACTGGAAAGCTATCCCACGGATTCTTTGCCAGGAGATAAGCAGCACTTATCTATCAAACGTAACACCTCATTTTATGTTTATGTGGCTGATCTGTATTAAATCAACATAAATTTAAGCACGTTGTGTGCACAATGAACAGGGTAGCAGCCAGTGCTCTGGAGAGGCATCAGAAGTGTACACAGTCTCTCCTTCCAAGGCATTTATCGTCTGGTCTGAAAGACAACATAGTAAAATAAAAGAAGCGACAACTAAATACACATGCAACGTTACATAAATGAAATCCGAGATTCCATGGTAAAAATATAGGAGGCTGTGACGTCTAACAGTCACGAACAGCTTGGAGGGCAGAGGCAAAGAGCAGATGGACTGTCCCAGTGTGAATAAAAGCTGGGAGCAGAGACACAAAACGATGCAGAAACCTGTCCAAAACTAGGAGGGCAGGGTGAATAGAGTGGATATACGGTGGCCTCTTTCTTTTCGGCGTTATTGAGATATAACAGACATATAATAGTGTGTAAATTTGAGTGCAACTCGGCACACTCCTATATTACAAAATCATTACCACCCTAGCATTAGCTATGACCTCCACCATGTCACATAATTTCCATTTTTTTGTCATGGTCAGAACATTTAAGATCTATCTACTCTCTCAGCAACTTTCTAGTATATCATAGAGTATTCTTAACTACATTCACCATGCTATACATTAGGTCCCCAGAACTCACTCATAACTGACAGTTTGTGCTTTTTGACCAACTTCTCCCCATTCTCCTTCCCCAGCCCCTGGTCACCACCATTCTAATCTCTGTTTCTATGAGTTCAGCATTTTTAGATTCCACACATAAGTGATATCATAGCATTTGTCTTTCTTTGCCTGACTTATATTACTTAGCATAATACCCTCAAGCTAAGGCAGGGTGTTCTTCTTTCATGGCTGAATAATATTACATTCCACATATACTGCATCTTCTTTATCCATTTATCCATTGATGGATACTTCGGCTGTTTCCATATCTTGACTACCATGAATAATGGTGAAATGAACATGGGAGTGTAGATATGGATCCTGTTTTTATTTCCTTTGGATATATACTGAGAAGTGGGATTGCTGGATCATATGGTAGTTCTACTTTTAATTTCTTGAGGAACCTCCATACCAATTTCCACAGTGGCTGCATCAATTTACACTCCCACCAACAGGAGGGAGGGTTCCCTCTTCTTCACATCGTCATCAACACTTGTTATCTCTTGTCTTTTTCTTTTTTAATTAATTAATTTATTTATTTATTTATTTTGCGGTACGTGGGCCTCTCACTGTTGTGGCCTCTCCCTCTGCGGAGCACAGGCTCCGGATGCGCAGGCTCAGCGGCCATGGCTCACGGGCCCAGCCGGTCCGCGGCATGTGGGACCCTCCCGGACCGGGGCACGAACCCGTGTCCCCCGCATCGACAGGAGGACTCCCAACCACTGCGCCACCAGGGAAGCCCTCTCTTGTCTTTTTGATGACAGCCATTCGATGCGTGTGTGAGGTGATATCTCATTGTGGTTTTGATTTGCATTTCTCTGATGATTAACGATGTTGAGCAGCTTTTCATGTATAAGGTGGTCTTAATATACCTATATTATTTATTTGATATGCATATATAAGTGGCCTTAATACCCAGCTGAGCAACTTACCTATTGCAATTTGATATGGAACTTGTAAGACCAATGGATCATCAATGCCAAAGGAAATGGGTGAATGAAAGCATGGAGTTCTGATAAAATACTGTTTAAGTAATAAAGAGATGAGGAGGTAAGCCTTATTGATAACTGAAGGAACCCTGGAGTAAGAGAATACTGGCACTTACTGTCTACTATTTGCCAGACACCAGGTCAGGCCCTGACTCTTAAGAAGCATTCAAGGAAAAAGCTAGCAGATTTGAAAGCTGTGGAGAAGACACATATACCCCAGGTGGAAGTGGTCATTCTGCCACTGAAATCATGAACCCTAACAGATCCCTTGGGCTGTTTCTCCGGAGGCTTGGTGAGAAATAGTCAGGCCTCAAAAGACTTTACATACAATAGCTGAAACAACGAACATGGTTGTACTATCCCAGACAGAGAGGAACAGTTAGATGGTTAATGGATATATCACATTTATACCAGGTGTCTGTAAAATTTATTTTGTATCAGTCTATCTCAAATTTGAGTAAACTATCCACCTCGCCTTACTCTGCAAACCAGAATAATACACTAAACATATACTGCAATGTTCTTAAAACAATGTTCTGCTGTAATACAGAACCATATTAGGAAAGGCACAATGGAATAGGAGGGAACAATTTTAACTGAACTGAATCATAAGCAAATACCAGTTCTTGTACTTTAAATACAGTCCTCATATTTCCACGTAATCCGTTCAGTCATTTACTATACCAGACACAATTCTTCACACAAAGGAAGAGATTCTTGTTTTTTTTGAAATGATACCTCAATGCTTAGTCATATTTTCTCAAAAATTAAGTCTTCTTTGACAAAAATCCCAAAGTCTACTTAAAATTTTTGTTTCTGTAATGAAATATAACACTTGATCGAATAAACAAATAAAAATCAACTCAAGAAAAATAAGCAACATAATTTCAATGTAAAATATTAAAGGTAACCCATGGAAGGGAATAGATACTATACAGATATACAAAGACAGTGTCAGAATATTCACATGTGTTACATTTATGCGAATACATAATAAAACATCTCTTTATGGAGCCAATGCCTTACATAGTTTTCTAAATTTCATTATCTTTCTCTTCGGGAATGGTTTGTTTTAGACAAAGGGAACTAACTACATTTATTTCATAGTTTCTACTTCTCTTCTATAAAATTGCTATGCTTTTGATGTTCATAATGGCATGTGATTCAGTTTATTTTAAAACCTACAGTCTCTAAGAATACATAGCACTATTTACAAATATATTTTGAATTCATAGGCTCAAATAACAGCTTGCTAACTGTGTAATTTTTAAAATATTTTCTAAGTTACTTTTGATTATTTAAAAAGTTCACTGTAGAGAGGAAATATTTTCCAATTAGAAACAAATGCATCATAGATCTTGCTTCTATGTGTAATTTATTTTTATATATTTACCAATTACAATTATTTTCAACTTTAAATTATATAGGTGATACCATTAAGAAAAAGAGAAACATTCTTAGTTATCTTCCTAAAGAGTAACTGGAAAACTAAGAAATATTCTCGGCCTAAATCATGGAATAAAATAATGGTGTTAAATTTAAAATCATCAAGAATTCCATATTTATAAGCCATATTTGAAATGTTATGACATGTCAGTATCTGGCAGTATGTTTTTTAGTTGATGTTTTTACTTTGGAGTTTTCCCTTCTACAAAATGTACTAAATGTGGAGATTAGCATTATTATCACACTCGACACAAAGTGCTTTCTGAACTTGAGCAACAGTATCACTTATTATCAGCCATTATCACTTGAAATATAGCTTTGCTACAATTCTCGCTATTCTCCCCTTATGAAAACTGTATTAAATGTATCTTGGATTATACAATGTATATTCTTTAATTTTACTTTCATAGTTTACTTTCATACATTCATATTTTACATATCTTTAAGCTGACTAAACTTCAAGCTAAGTAACTTTAATCTAAGATAAATCCTTAGATTCATCTTCCATTCATGAATTCTCTCCTTGGCAAAATTTTAACGGCAGTTTACATCTGTTGATTTTTAATGTCTAAGAGCATTATTTTTTGACTCAATTCTCAGATCTAACTGATGATATATGATTTTATTTTGTTTATAAGTCTATAATTGTCTTAAATATTTATTCTATAGTCTATATCAGATCATTTTTTATCTGAAAATCTTGAGGTTTTTTTCCTGCTACGTATCATTTCTGCTGATCTTATTTCATACTGAATTATTTTTTCATGTGACTTTATTATATTGAGTTCACCATAAAAATGACTTTATTTATAAGAATACATTTGATGCAACTGAGGACATTTTTCTTCATATTGGCTTTATATTTGTTTCTGTTAATCTCTCCAAGAAGAAGTTTTCACTTCATTTCTTTCAGCTTGGTAGATTGGTTGTCGTTGTTGTTGTTTTGTGTGTGTGTTTTGTTTTGTTTCTGGTTAGGGTAACTGGCTCTTTTTCTCATTCAAATGTGAACTTCTGTGCTATGTGGGGTACAGACCTGTGGAGATTTTATATATATCTATATCTATATATATATATATATATATATATATATATACACACATACTCAGGGAAAATGATTTGTTATCTCTTCCCCTCTCAAAATCAAATCTCCCAAATAAACAAACAAAAAGTTTCCTTGTTGTTTCACTTTACTAGTGAGAAGCAGTTTGTTTTCCTAGTCTATCCTTTCACTCGAAGTATAGCTTCTCAAGGATGCCAACTTGATGCAACTTTTCCAGCTTCACTTTAAGGAACCCAGGACTCCTGTTTGTGATGCCATGGCTGGGACTCTGCGCATCACTTGTCCCCTTTGCCAGGTGACTCCTTGTGTGATTGCCAGGACGGAAGGTGAAGGCATGCTGCAAGTCTAGAGGAGGATGTGTCCACTCTCTCTTTTCTGCTTCCTATTTGTGATTTTGCATCCAGTTCTTTTCACTGGGTCCTGCTCCTAGTAACAGATGGAGCTTCGCCCTATCAGAGGCAGTTTGTTCCAGTAACAGAAGTTGATCTGAGTTCGCAAAACTTTTTTCAGCCCTGCATGCTGAGCCCTTAGCAACACCCACGTGAGCAAGTAAGCCTTTTCTTTCCCAAGGTGTGGGTCTTATGTCCAGGCTCTTCCTTGGAGTTCAGGGACACCACCACCAGCCTTTTCAGAGCTCAGAGTCCTAGCCGCACAGGACCTCTCTGCCAACCTTCTACGGTGCAATAATGCCAACCTCTTCTCCTTGTCTCACCACCACTAGGAATGGTAGCTACTTCCTGTAGGTACTAACTTCATGATGTCTTCGTGTTCCTTTTTTTTTTTTTAAACTTTTTCAATTATTCCATACCTAGTTAACATTTTTAAAAAATATATTAAATTCCTTTTGGAGAGAGATAGGATCAAGATAGTGGAGCAGGAAGACCCTGTGCTCACCTCCTTCCCCAAGCACACCAAAACTACAGCTACTTACAGAGCAACAATCTCTGAGAACAACCTGAAGACCAGAAGAAGAGATTTTCCACAACTAAAGATATAAAGGAACCACGACAAGAAGGGTAGAGGAAGCGGAGATGGGGTCTAGTCAGAACCCACACCCCTGGGAAGGCAATCCACCAGAGGATGGGATATCACAACCCCGGAGGATCTCCTTGAGGGGCAAGGGGTCTGAACCTGACACCAGCCTGGGGGTTCTGTACAAGAAAAATGAGCCACCAAAAGGTCTGGCAGTGGAAACCAAGGGCTCTTCAGGAGAGCTGGAGGGCTGTAGGAAACTGACACATCCTTCTTAAAGGGCGTGTGAAAGATCTTACATGCTCCAAGTCCCAGGGCAGAAGCAGTGGTTTGAAAGGTACTTGCCGACCTTGAAGAGCCTCCTGAAACATTAGAGGCGGCCAGATTGATGATCTTGTTCTCCTGTACCGACCCCCACACTGGTCGGCACCATGTTGGAATCTTCCCTGTAGCCTCTTGGTGCTGGGAGGTCTGCCTTGCCCCGCAATGCATGTGCAGCAGTTTTGTACCACTGGGCTTCACAAACAGCCATGCAGGAGCCTGCCTTGCCCATCAGCACCCCTTCAGCAGTCGTGTGGTTCTGGGCCTCAGAACCAACTGCGTGAAAAGCCCACCCCACCCACCAGCACAACCTCAGTAGCTGCACACCGTTGGGCCTCGCAGCCAGCCATGCTGGGGGGCCTGCCCCAAACATGAGCATACACACAGCGTTTGCATGAGGCAGGGCCTCACATCCAGCCGTCCTGGGGCCAGAGCCACCTACCAAAGCACTTGCAGTAATCATCTCTGCCACAAAAGGGTGCATTAAGCCACCAAGGGGGTACCCCTGGAGAACATAACTCTTGGCCAGAAGGTAACACGCTTCTGGGCCCCATATGACATCTACATAAGGCCACTTATCCAAGATGAGGACTCTTAATGGACCTACCACATACACAGAAATAAACTCACAGAATTGGGCAAAATGAGGAGACAGGACAGAGAAATATGTTCTGAACAAAGGAACAAGACAAAACTTCAGAAAAAGAATCAAACAAAATGGAGATAAGCGACCTACCTGATAAGGAGTTTAAGGTAATGATCATAAACATGCTCATCAAACTCAGGAGAGGAACGGATGAATCCAGTGAGAACCTCATAAAAGTGTTAGAAAACATATTAAAACAAATCAGAGCTGAAGAATATAATAACTGAAATGAAAAATGCGCTAGAGGGAACTGGACAAGAGTAGACTGAACAATACAAAGGAATGAACCAGCTGAACAGAAAGAGAAGTTTTAAAAAAGAAGGAGAGTTTAGGAACTTCTCGAACATTAAGGAGTTCCATAAGGAGAAGAGACAGAGAAAGGGGCAGAGAATTTATTTGAAGAAGTAATAGCTGAAAAGTTCCCTAACCTGTAAATATATATGCATCCAACACAGAAGCAACTAAATACATAAAGCAAGTGTTAACAGACATGAAGGAAGAAACTGACAGTAACAAAATAGCAGGGCAATTTATCAGTCCACTTAAATCAATGGACATCATCCTGACAGAAAATCAATAAGGAAACATTGGTCTTGAAAAACTTATTAAAACAGACGGACTTAATAGATTTACACAAAATATTCCACCCTGAAACAGCAGAATACACATTTTTTCAAGTGCACATGGAATATTCTTCAGGATAAATTACCTGCTAGGTCACAAAAAACTCTCAATAAATTTAAGAAGATTGAAACTGTGTCTTTTCTGATCACAACTGTATGAGACTAGATACCAACCAAAAGAAAAAAAAAAAAACAACAGAAATGTGGATTCTAACCAACAAGCTATTAACCAGTGAGTCACTGAAGAAAGCAAAGAGGAAATAAAAAATACTAGGAGATAAATGAAAATGGAAACAACATTCCAAAATCTATAGATACAACAAAAACAGTTATAGGAGGGAATTTTACAACAATACAGGTGTATCTCTTGAAACTAGAAAAGTCTCAAATAAACAATCTAACCTTACACCTAAAGGAAATAAGAGTAACAAACAAAACCCAAAGTAAGTAGAAGGAAGGAATAATAAAGATCAGAGTGGAAATAAATAGAGACTATAAAAAAAAACAACAGAATAGGTCAATGAAACTAATGGCTGGTTCACTGAAAAGATATACAAAATTAATATAACTCAAGAAGAAAAGAGAGAGGGTCTAAATAAACAAAATCAGAAAAGAAGAGTAAAAGTTACAACTGACACCACAGAAATACAAAGGATCATAAGAGATTACTACAAACAATTATTCACCAATAAAATGGACAACCTTGAAGAAGTAGATAAAACTCCTAGAAACATACAATTTCCCAAGACTGAATCAGGAAGAAATAGAAAACATGAAATGACCAATTACTAGTAATGAAATTGAATCCATAAAGCAAACAAACAAAAACTCCCAACAAAGAGCCCAGGACTAAACAGCTTCACAGGTGAATTCTACCAAACATTTAGAGAAGAGTTAAAACTTATGATTTTCAAACTAATCCAATAAATCGAAGAGGAAGGGAACACTTCCAAACTCATTCTACAAGGCCACCATTACCCTGATACCAAAACCAGACAAAGACACCACAGCTGTTGGGGGGTGGTGGGAATTACAGGCCAATATTCAATATTCATGATAAATACAGACACAAAAATCCTCAACAAAATGCAAGCAAGACAAATTAAACAATACATACAAAGGAGCATAGACCATTATCAGGTGGGTTTATCTCGGGGATGCAAGGATGGTTCAATAACTACAAATCAATCAATGTATAACCATACTTAAAAAAGAAAGATAAAAATCATACCATCATTTCAGTAGATGCATAAAGTTCTTTTGACAAAATTCAACATCAACTTATTATAAAAACTCTCAACAAAGTGGGTATAGAGGGAACATATCTCAGTGTAATAAAGACCATATATGACAAACCCACAGCTAACATTATTCTCAATTGTTAAAAGCTGACAGCATTTCCTCTAAGACCAGGAACAAGACAAGGACATCTACTCTCACCACTTATATTCAACATGGTATAGGAAGTCCTAACCACAGCAATCAGACAAAAAACAATCCAAATTAGAAGGAAAAATAATGCTATCACTGTTTGCAGGTTACATGATACTATATACGGAAATCTTAAAGATGTCACCGTAAAACTATTAAAACTAATAAGTGAATTCAGTAAAGTTGCAGGTTACAAAATTGATATACAGAAATCTGTTGCATCCCTATACACTAAAAACAAACTATCAGAAAGATAAATTAAGAAAACAATCCCATTTACAATTGCATCAAAAAGAAAAAAATACCTAGAAATAAATTACATTTATTTAATTTAAATTAAATAAGAGTACAGGTCTTCTACCTGTACTCTTAAAAGTATAAAACATTGATGAAAGAAATTAAAGACTATACATGTAAGTGGAAAGATACACTGTGTTCATGGATTGGAAGAATTAATATGGTTAAAATGTTAATACCCAAGGCAATCTACAGAATCAACACAACCTCTATCAAAAAACCAATAGTATTTTTCCCGGGAATAGAGCAATGATCCTAGAATTTGTATGAAACCACAAAAGGCCCTGAAGAGCCAAAGCAATCTTGAGAAAGAACTACAAAGCTGGAGGTATCATGCTCCCTGATTTCAAACTATACTTCAAACCTACAGTAATCAAAATACTATGGTCCAGGCACAACAACAGGCAGATAGATCAATGGAACGAAATAGTTTGGAAAAGAACACATGCTTATGTGGTAAATTAATCTATGATAAATTAGGCAAGAACATAAAATGAGGAAAAGACAACCTCTTCAACAAGTGGTGTTGGGAAAACTGGACAGTTACGTGCAAAAGAATGAAACTAGACCAGTTTTTTACACCATATACAAAAATAAGCTCAAAATAGATTAAAAACTTAAATGTAAGTCCTTAAACCATAAAAATTCTAGGAAAAGACGTAGGCATTAAGCCCTTGATGTCATTTGTTGGATCTATCTCTTCAGGCAAAGGAAATGAAAGCTAAAATAAACTAATAGGACTGCATCCAACTAAAAAGATTTGCACAGCAAAGGAAACCGTGAACAAAACAAAAAGGCAGCCTACTGAATGGGAGAAAATGTTTGCAAAGGCTATGTCTGATAAGAGGTTAATAACCAAAATATACAAAGAACTCATACAACTTAACATCAAAAAAACAAAACAAAACAAAAAAAACCCAATTTAAAAATGGGCAGACGACCCGAATAGCCATTTTTCTAAAGAAGACATAGAATGACCAACAGACATATGGAAAGATGCTCAACATCACCGATCATCAGGAAATGCAAATCGAACCACAATGAGATGTCACCTCACACCTGTCAGAATGGCTATTACCAAAAAGACAACAAATAACAAGTGTTGTTAGCAAAAATGTGAAGGAAAGAGAAGACTTGTGCATTGTTGGGTGGGACTGTAATTTGAAGCAGCCACCTTGGAAAACAGTAAGAAGTCCTCAAAAATTAGAACTACTGTATGATTCAGCAATTCCACTTCTCATATTTACCTGAAGAAAACAAAAAAAGTAATTCCAAAAGAGATATGCACCCATGTGTTTACTGCAGCATTATTTACAATAGCCAAGATATGGAAGCAACCTAAGTGTCAATTGATAGATGAATGATAAAGAAGATGTGGTATATACATATACAGTGGAACATCACTCAGCCATAAAAAAGAATGAAATCTTGCCATATGCAACAACATGGTTTGATCCAGAGGGTATTAAGCTAAGTGAAATAAGTCAGACAGATAAGGACACATATCACGTGATCTTACTTACATATGTTATCACAGAAAAGAAAACAAATAAGCAAGACAGAAACAGAATCATAGATACTGAGATCAAACTGGAGTTTGCCAGAGGGGAGGAAGATGAGGGGATGAGTGAAATAGGTGAGGAGGATTAAGAGGTACAAACTTCCAGTTAAAAAATAAATAAGTCATGGGGATGTAATATATAGCACAGGGAATATTGTCAATAATACTGCAATAAATTTGTATGAGGACAGATGGCTACTAGACTTACTGTAGTGGTCATATCATAATATAGTCAAATGTTGAATCACTATGTGGCACACCTGAAATTAATATAATACTATCTGTCAACTATACTTCAATAAAAACAGAAACAAGGGCCTCCCTGGTGGCGCAGTGGTTGAGAGTCCGCCTGCCGACGCAGGGGACACGGGTTCGTGCCCCGGTCTGGGAGGATCCCACATGCCGCGGAGCGGCTGGGCCCGTGAGCCATGGCCGCTGAGCCTGCACGTCCGGAGCCTCTGCTCCGCAACGGGAGAGGCCACAGCAGTGAGAGGCCCGCGTACCGCAAAAAAGAAAAAAAAAAGAAAAAGAAACAATAAAGGTCTAAGTTACCTATTTTCAAATAACAGAATTTTTTTGTTCATATAAGCAATAAGCGTGTTTTCTGCCTATCGACTGCATTTTGTTGCTCTGTTTTTAAAGAGAAGGATCTGTTCACATAGATGGGTCAAGGAAACGGATATTTTTGGACCGAATGAGCACTTTAGTTTAGCTTTCATTTTATCTTTTTGAAGCCTCTGATGCTCTTTTTTTTTGTTCCTAAGAGCTGACACAGGAACACAGGCCTGGAGCACTTCCATGGGGGAAATCTTTTCTCTCCAGAAACATTAGGATTGAACTAAGGGTCAAACTACTGAGGCTTAGATGGAAGCCTGGAATTTCTCCCACTATGCCTTGGCCTTCTTTGTCTAAGCCCATCCCCCATCATAATCAAAGTACTAAATAAAATACAGAAGGCTGAAGTACAATGTACCTCAGCCTGTGGGAGAAGGTACTAAAATGTCCACTGGCCCACGATGTGATAAGCAGCTTAGACCTGCCTACAGCTGAGGCAGAGGGGCCTCCAACTTAGGAAGGCTCATCACACCAGGGCACTATTTGGTCAGGTTGGGGCAAAGCATCCTCCCAAGAAAAGAACCAGTTTGTTCAGGGATCCTAAAAGGTGGTTAACTCTGGCAAGGAAAGCTTCAGGATTTTGTTCCCTATCTATTTATCCATCTCTTTCCACCAGAAACTCAATTCACAGTTTGTTACCTTGCTAGTGCCCTAATGTGTTAGGCTGAATAATGGCCTCCATAGATGTCCATATCCTAGTCCCCAGAACCCGTGAACACGTTATCTTACATGGTAATAAGAACTTAACAGATGTGGTCAAGTTAAGGATCTTGAGACGAGGAGATTAATCCTGGATTACCCAGGTGGGCCCACTGTAATTACAAGGGTCCTTATAAGACAAGAGGGGATGGGGAGAGAAGCATAAAAGGTGATGTGATGTGGGGCTCTGATTTAAGGAATGGAGTAGCCTCTAGAGTTGGGAAAAGAAAGACAAGGTGATTCTCTCCTAGAGCTTCAGAAGGACCAGGTCCTGCTGATACCTTGGTTTTCATCTCCTAACACTCATTTCAGACTTCTGACATTCAGAACCATAAGATTCCAGAACTAAATTCGTGTTGTTTGAGGCTACTAAGTGTGTGGTAATTTGTTACAGCAACAGTAGGAAACTGATATATCTTAAAATTCTTTTGAAAACTGTAGAACAAGGATATTTAAAGTAGACCTTGTTATAGTCCAATTATAACTTATATAATTAAGATTCTAATGTCTATAATTGGGAAAAAACATATATCAACAGGTGAGCAGAAACCCTTACCAAATGTGTATACTACATATTATATTTCACAATATTATTCTACTTGATCTTTATGACAAGTGTGCAAAGCAGGTAGGGAAGATACTCAAGTTCTTTTTATATTTCTAGAAAGTGAGGTGCAGAATGTTTCAGTCACATAGCTGAATTCAGATAGAGAACCAGTTCAAAACTCAAATTCTTGTGCTCCATCCCAGACCTACTGAATCAGAATCTCTGCAGGAGACTCTTATGCACATGGACGTTTGAGAAGCCCTAGTCTGGAGCAGCCTGTGCGTTGATGTTGTGAATAAAGTATTATTGGAATACACCCATGCCCTTTCATTTATGTATCTTCCATGACGGTTTTTGTAACAAGGACAGAGTTGAGTATATGCGTCAGAGACTTTATGGTCTGCAAAGCCTAAAAGGTTGATTCTCTGACCCTATGCAGCAAAAACGTGCCGACTCCTGGTGAGGATACAGCACAATCTAAAACTGGGTGGTAAATGAATAATTATATGGTTTTTCAGGATGATAAGACAAACAGCCAAGAAAATGGTTATAAGGTAACTAACACATTAGCCAACTACTTGTTTCTGAATATGCCTCTTTTTCCTGCATTTCTGAATGTACTGGAGCTCATTCCATAAAAACCCACTGGAATTCAGAATTAGAATGTGATAATAACCCAATAATGAGTCCATTTAGCTTTCTAAAGCATGTTAAAATAAAATCATATTTCTGTTACTACAATTAGCACACTGAAATAAATCTGAAATGCAATGTTAGAATGAGATAAGCCTTTCTAATGGAGAAAAATACAGCTCTTACAGCTTTAAACCGATATGAACCACAAACGCACAATAAAAACTGACCCCGCACATTATTTTAGCCCTTTCATGAATATATTGTGAATTACATTTTCTCTAGCATTATCAAGAAATACAATAGTTTAATATTGGAATCAATATTCACATACTATTTACACAACCCGTACTCTGCTTTCATATCACAATTCTTATTAAGGCCATGTCCCTAGCATGGAAATAACTTTATTGGGAATAGGAGATGTGATGGGATCGTAACAAAAAAAGAGAGTTTTATCTGTGTATCTCACACACGTAGGAAATTGCCATTCAAGTGAAAGTCAAAAAGTTTGGAGTAACGTTAGAAACTCTGCTGGTTTTCTCATTTCAGAAGTAGGCTTGGTTCAGAAAGGGAAAAAAATAAAATCACTGCTTATTGGAAATTTACAATCAAGGAAGACAACTTTTCTCCACCACCACTGCCAATTCTCCTTGAGTTGTTTCAGGATATAATTTTCAAACCAAAAAACTGACATTGATTACATTCAAGAATTACTCTGAGAAGTTGGCAAAATCAGCAACAACAATAACAAAATATATTTATGGCAGTCTGATATCGAGTGCATTATAAAATTCACTTAGATGTGCTGAGGTTCCCATCTTACCAGACTCCTCGCTAATAGAGGGAGAGTACAGTTCTACTTCATAGGCTGGTTTTGAGGACAAAGAGAGTTTATATATATATATATATATATATATATATATATGGCTCTTAGCGACAGTGCCTGTCACACACTGAGGTCTCAGTGGACGCTAGCTTTCATTGATTTGATTACTGGTAATAGAAAACTGTAATGGAAACAATCTAAACTGACTCAATTACAGTAAAACTTCAGGCAATATGCTATTACTTTGGGGCATAATACTGTTGATTTACTTTTCTATTAGTCTTCAGCTGGAAGAGAAACCATGGCTGAAAGATAGGGATTGTGGGTCAGATGCCTGGGTGCACATGGGGAGGAGGGGTTAGGGGACAGTTGGAACTACATCACTGAGATATTTTGTTACACTGCTTTTTGTTCTATGAAGTTTGCTTTAAAATTAAAAGTTGACTCTTGAATTTTTATTAGTCTATAATAACAGCTTGCTTGCAGCACATTAATAGAAACAATTTCTCTCGAACAAGTAAGTGATATTAGAAGTTATACACACATACATCTATGCTACTTTAAAATAATATAAACAGAACAATCCTCTGGAAAAATAATTAGATTAATTTAATTTTCTTTAAAATAATTTGATACTTGATGGAAATTTTTTTTTAAAAACTAAAGCACTACTTTTAAAATATGTTGATATATTTCTCCTTGTTTAAGTCATTTTAGAAAAAAATATATTTGCTGTATTAGTATTAACTAAAAATTAAAGCAAGAAGATCCCATTGTATTTTCGAAACATTTTCTCTTTTGACTTCATTTAGAATTACAAACGATAACGTACTTTGCAGCTAAAACACGAAGGTGTGCTTTGAAATGGCATTGTAACTGGGAAACATTTTCCAAACAAATTTGTCTGTGTTTATCTGTTGATCCGAGATCTTGCTTTTAACTTTTCTCACTATCCTCACCATTCTCAAATCTCAAAGGAATAGTACAAGGAATAGAAATATAGTTTAAAACCTTTCTTAGCATGAGATGCTGGTAATACTCAACAGACTCTAAAATAAACAGCTGACGGAGAGAATAAGCGGAAGAATGAACAACCATCAAACGTTCCCACACATACTTGGAAAGTTGCTTGGGCCACAGATCAAATGAAGCTCAGCAGGAACCCACATATAGGCACATCCCTATGGGGGGATGATGGCTTTGGAAATGTCCTATTTCAAGAATGTCTCTGATGCCACAGGGTCTCTTTCTTAGCCAACCCGGGTCATGAGTTCATTTGACCCCAGTGAGAGGCACTAACAGAGCTGGTCACATCACACCCAGCTGTGAGACTCCCAGGAGAGGCCGCGTGCCTGTGATAGGGAAAGGGAACCATTGCCAGGGCAGTGGCCGCGTGATGGCTTTGTCCTCCATTCCCCATGATTGGGGAGTTTAAATGTCAGCAGTGACATGTACACAGTGCATGCATTGACACCGAAACCACCTCAACTCCCAATATTAAAAAAATACAGACCCCCCCCCAACTATACGGAAAAAATAGCACAATTAGGAGAAACACTGAAAGAGGCAGCATGGAAAATAAAGTACTCATGAGCAGAAAAAGAAGAGAATCCCCTCTTACTCCACTCTAGAACAAGCTTATTGCAAAGAACCTCCCCTATCGCCTTGCCCAATGCCCTGCCAAATGGGGAAGGTGGCGCTTAGGAAATCTATAACTTGTGTTCCCAAAGGAGTCATTAAAAATGTCATATCTGGGATCAATCTAAAATTAGAAAAGCAATGCTTTTTTATCTATGTTGTCCAACAAAAGTATAATGAGAGCCAGATATGCAATTAGGCTTCCCTGGTGGCGCAGTGGTTGAGAGTCCGCCTGCTGATTCAGGGGACACGGGTTCATGCCCCGGTCCGGGAAGATCCCACATGCCGTGGAGCGTCTGGGCCCGTGAGCCATGGCCGCTGAGCCTGCGTGTCTGGAGCCTGTGCTCCGCGACGGGAGAGGCCACAACAGTGAGAGTCCACAACAGCGAGAGGCCCGCGTACAGCAAAAAAAAAAAAAAAAAAAAAAAAGACTTAAAAATTTCTAGCTGTTGCATAAAGAGTAACAGGTGAAATTAATTTTAACTGTATATGTAATCCAGTATGTACTCAATGTTATAATTTCAAAGTGTAATTAATGTTAAAAAATTACTGTTGTTTTAGTATCTTTTTTGGTACTGTTTACAAAATCCAGCGTGTATTTCACACTTACAGCACATGTCAATTTGGACAAGCCAGCTTTCAAGTGCTCAACAGCTACATGTGAACAGTGGCTACCATATTGGAAAATGCAGTTTTAAATTTTAAAACTATGTTGATTTCATATTAAAAAGAGAGAATTGTCATTTCTGTATTTATTGTCATGCTTGGAAATTTCTTCCCCAGCTTAAGAACATTCGATCTTTTTTCAGTGACTTTATGTTTATTGTTTTATTTCATCTAAATCTTTATTGCAACAGTTGTGTATTTGGGATAAGGTATTTGCCAGAGATAATCATCTATCGGGTTTCTAATCACTTGTCCCTAGACCTTTTATTGATTAAATTCATCATTTATCCACCAATTAAAATTTACTTTATCACATACTGAGATATTTTACATACATTAGTCTGTTTTTTAGCCATTGTATTCTATTTCATTGGCATATCTTTCTAATTGCCAGCCAAGACTATTTTAATTTTTGCAGCTTTATAAATTAATGTCTTTCTTCACCACTCGACACATCCTCCACTTGTGTGTGGACTGCAGGAGAGGGCAAGGCCGGTGTTGCTTTTCTTGGTCTAGATAATATATTTCAACACTTAAGTCTGTCTTAGTGTTGACTTGACATATCAGTCAGTTAAAACCCCCAGACTTTCACACATGGACTGTAGTTTTGCCAAGTTTCCTTAAGTTGTGGGATTAAAAAAAAAAAAAAAAACACATCACTGCAGGGCAATATGCTCTCTGATACTAAATTATCTCCTTTTAATTTTGGATGATGAGTCGATCCTTTAAAAACCTAATGTTGAAATAAGTGTCCAATGTATTGACTGTTTGCTTCAGCTTTGTCTCGCCTAAAAATTAAGTGAATATGCTTTTAGATAGTAATAAAATTATAAGATAACAATGGAATAGAACCGGTGAAACCTGAGGAAGAGCCAGTTATCTAGCAGTACAGGTTAGCATTTATATTCCTCTTAGGTTGATACCAACTTATTAAAAATAGACCCTTTCAACTATTTTTCAATAAATTAGTACTTACAGACATGTACTTCACATCTTCTACTCAATTTTATCTGTAAGAATTAGAAACTTTGAGGTTTAGATGAAATCCTGTATATTCTTTGACATTGCTTTGATCTAGTCAAGATCATCTTTCTTGAAAAGAAAATGAAATTAATTGGGCATTAACATTCTTCATGAGACATTCCTACTCTTCACTAGCATTTTGTATTTTCTTAGTATTCAAACTTCTTTTATTTAATAACACAGCTGAAAATTTCCTAGGACATTTACTCCCTTTAGCTTAGTGTTCTAGCATCCATTTGTCTTCTCCACCATTTTGAAAGTGCCACAAAAATTCACTTTATTTCCATTATTACTTTAGGATTAATATTAGTGGTTCTGTTCTTACACGTCAAGGAATCTTTTGGTGTCCTGAAACGGAAATAATCCAGACTTGGAAATGTGTTCCTCTTTAGAGTCATCATTAGTTTCTCACTATCAACTCAGCCAACCAGTACTTACGACCAAAGCCATACATCACTAATAGTGTGAGTCTGAGAAAATGAAGATTAGGAGGTGAATTTTGCTTACTTTCTATAATCTACTAATTCTGTACCACCTTCATTAAGCTCTTCTCTATGTACTTCAACCTAAAAACAATCCTTAAGTTCTTTTGATCACTTTTGGCATTTTTCAGAAATATCAGTTCTGTACCTTTCGAATGTTATTCTAAAAGGTTTTCCTCAGAATATTTAATCACCATCTTAGCACTATTATATTAACAGCTGTTATCAGAACACCGCTTAGAAAGAGAACTAAAACGTTTGAGGGGAAAACACTCTAACAAAGCCTTGGGTATTGATTGTGAGACACCAAGGATCTTCAACTTTTGCAGAAATTTTCTCTGTAACATAAGGTGACAATTTTGTGTTAATCCCCAAACAGAAGGAAAACAAAGAGATAGTATAAGTAAAGTGTATGGAGCTCCAAGAATAGTTCAGAAGATAACCTCACCACGTAAAGCACAGAAATTTTGAGACAGTCCCTCAGCTCTTATATTTCATACAATTGAGTCCACACAAAGTTTATCCAAATTCCCAGCAAGCAGGTCCCATTTAACATCTAAGTTATATGTTGGTTATATAATAAAAAAAAATCATGTACCCAAACCTTGAGGAACCATGCTCATTATTTCTTTAAGCTTCTTAGAAAATTATCTAACCAGTAATTACTCATCTTTTCCTTTTTAAAACAAATGCCACTAATCATGGTTAAATTATCCATTTCTGGGTCTCCACAGTGATGAAGTTCTGACATTTTTCTTCTGATACTCAAAAGCTCTGGGCTCTTTGTAGTTCCAATAACTGTGTCTCAATAATTAGGAGACAAAGTAGTTGTCATTTTATAGCTTAAAAAATAAAAATAAAAAAGCCACTTGACAAGAGAAAAATATAATCAAGTAGCTTAACTCTCAACACACGGGTACTTGTTATCATAGAAAGCTCTGTGCTAGAACACTTCAAAAAGAGAGGACCCGACGAGGGCCCCATTTGCTTTGGTCATCTGCCTGTCTGAATTGAGCTGTAACTGTCAATCCATTTCATTAAGAGTTTATGAGTAAATGTGTAGACCGTTATGTCTTTGCAAGAGGTTTCCTAAGGCAAACTTACAGTGCAACCTGTGTAACTACCTCTTTGACTTCTATTGAAATATCTAATTCAAACAGCATTCACAATGCTGGGGGAAAAATGTCAGAATGTTTAAGAAGAAAAAGAAAAGATTTCTGAACTCAGATTCACATGCACAACTTAACATTTTATATGGCCATTGTACTACCTATGTACAAAGAGGTAGAAATGAAATGTCTGATTTTAAGAACTGTTTTTCTCTAGTACTGTATTTTCCTTTTGCTACAACATGTGTCTATACCACATCAAGTAACACCAATTAATTAAGTGACACTCATAGATAGATTTGCCAACAACAAAAATGATCTTGGATGTTTGGAAACTATGCAATTCAAGAAAGGAAATTACCAGGGACTTCCCTGGTGGTGCAGTGGATAAGACTCCATGCTACCAATGCAGGGGGCCTGGAAGTAGATCCCACATGCAACTAAGAGTTCACATGCCACAACTAAGGGGCCCGTATGTCACAACTAAGGAGCTCGTGAGCTGCAACTAAGTAGCCTGCCTGCCGCAACTAAGACTTGGCACAACCAAATAAGTAAATAAATATTTTTTAAAAAAATAAACGAAATTACCTAAGAATAAATGTCACATCAAAAGTAAAAGTAAATTCCAGAAAAATTTTAGGTAATAGATTCAACTAGATTAAGTAAAATCTTACATATATAATGCTTCAGCATAAATTCATCAAGTGAGAAAAATGAGATCAGAGTGTGAAACTACTGAGAAAAAAAAATACTTGCTGAGTCTAAAAACATACTGGATGCAGTGCAAATCAGATCTATTTACACTCAAGTGAAACAAAACATTCTTTAAAAGGCAAGACATTTAAAATCACTCATGTAAATATTCTAGGTGAGAGATGAATCAAAATAAAGAATTCTAGAATGTATACAAGTAACTGTGTCAAAGATAGACAGTGAGCAGAAACCCTAAAATATAAAATCAACTCCCAAAGCATCTTATTGTAGTTATAAAAACGCGATTTCAAAAATAATTATTAATACAAAAATTCAAAATTTAATTTTTGCTATATTCACTAGTTTGTTTCATTTTTTAAATTTCACATGTAAGTGATACCATACATTATTTGTCTTTCTCTGTCTGACTTATTTCATTAAGCAGAATACCCTCCAAGTCCATCCATGTTGCTGCAAATGGCATTATTTCATCCTTTTTTATGGCTGAGTAATATCCCATTGTATATACGTACCACATCTTCTTTATCCATTCATCTGTTAATGAACACTTAGCTTGCTCCCATGTCTTGGCTATTGTAAATAATGTTGCTATGAACATTGGGGTGCATGTATCTTTTCGAATTAGTGTTTTGGGGTTTTTTGGATAAACACCCAGGAGTAGAATTGCTGGGTCATATGGCAGTTCTATTTTTAGTTTTTCAGGAACCTCCATACTGTTTTCCACAGTGGCTGCACCAATTTATATTCCTATCAACAGTGAAACAGGGTTCCCTTTTCTCCACATCCTTGCCAACACTTGTTAATTGTTGTCTTTTTGATGATAGCCATTGTGAGAAGTGTGAGGTGATACCTCATTGTAGTTTTGATTTGCATTTCCCTGATGATTAATGATGTTGAGCATATTTTCACGTGTCTCTTGGCCATCTGCATGTCTTTTTGGGAAAAATGTCCATTCAGGTCTTCTGCCCCTTTTTCAATCATGTTGTTTGCTTTTTTGATGTTGAATTTTATGAGCTGCCTATATATTTTGAATATTAACCCATTATCAGTAATATCATTTGCAAATATTTTCTCCAACTCAGCATTTCAATTCAAATTCCCATTCATTTAATAAAATATTAATATAAAATTCAAAACTTATAGTGAATGTTTTAGTAATATGAATCCAAAATCTCAAATTCTAAACTATATTAAAATTAGAATGAGAGAAAGGGAAAAACTACGTTTCTAGTAAACAGAAAAATTAAAAATTTTCATTAAATTAAGGTCATGCTTTCTTTACTCTTTCATGTTTAGTAAAATTTCAAAATGAATTAAAACTAACACTAATCTATGAAAAATTAAATATTTTGATTTCTAAACCTATATATTTTATTTAAGTGTGTGGTTTTGACATTAACATAGAGGCTGCTTGCATCATTTCTATCCTTGATAGTGAAAATTTTAAGACTCAGCTAATTGGTCTGATTAGTTTTATTGCCCAAAAATGAAAAAAGTTCTTTCATATATGTTTTCAGAATGATAAAAGTTTGACACACACAATTTATTTTACTCCAGAATCACTGAAGCAAAATTCTTCTGAGTGATCATCTAATGAAGTGATCACCATTGGATTACCTGCAAGAAGAAAACTCTTCAAAGCTTCCAAATGGGATTTCCAACCACAGTGGGGGAAACATACCCTCTGAATTCATCTTGCGCATGGTTACTAATCCTAGAAAATATTTTTTAAAACTGTATCCTTGCAAAGGTCAAGATGAGAAAATAATTTTACTGTAGACCCCTTTCCTTTTCTTATAGATGGGCTTAGCCCAGAATGTACCAAGTTGAGTCATAAGTAACAGGGGTCCTGTTTTTCTTGAGGAGTATGGATGTCAGTCTATTCAGATATTCAGAAGTACCAGCCCAATTTGCAAAGTTTTATTGAAAAGGATAATTTCTGTAGCTGTGTATCAACCAGCAAAAAGCAGGCATAAACCCTTTTTCTCAAACATGGAATTTAGAGTAGAAAGCATTTGGAGATCTGCACAATTCAATTCTGTACAATCAAAGCCCTCTTTAAATGTAAGGTTATTTTATAAATAACTGGCAGCTCTGGTAGGGTTGGAGCGCTCCTACAGCTCTCTAGGAAGATTTCTGGCAGAAAATACTTGTTGACTATTGTATCACATCCTGAAATAGATGACTTTTTCCTTTGATCTTTAAAAAATGCTAGTGACTAAACATTGTGAAAGTACCATCCCTGCTTTCTTCAAACATTTTTTTCCAATTTCATCTCAACTTCTTCGAAGAATTTTGATACATCAATTATAAAGACAGTTCTATTAACGGCCTCCAATAATTTTTGCAACTATTTTTTATTTCCTTGTCTCACTATAATCAACTGTTGAGTACAATTCACTTCTTCAGTAGATTATTCCAAACAAAGAAAAGAAAATGTAACGTTTTTAGTCTTAGCCTAGTCCAGTCCAACAATGAACAAATCACACAATACAGCTGAAAAACAAAGGCTTATATTATCAAAAGCCTTGCATTCCAAAAATAACCAAAAAGGGGAAAAAAGAACCTCCTGAAAGTGCTACATTCCAAGACGAGCAATGGAAAAGAGAAAAGGTTCTTACTTTTCAAAGATGGAAACATCCTACCAATTCATGGTCAAATTTGAATTAAAATTATATCATTTATTTTTCTCTTTATTTGACAAGTTCTTTCCTTCAGAAAATTAAAAAAAATTATTTTTTAATTTACCGTGCTAAAATGTTTGAGTTTTTCTTTTGACCCTTTTCTTGAGATCCACCAAGATCTGCATCCTTGGTCTTACCCAGTGAAGCCAATGAACTGACCTCAACCCTCTCCCTCCTTGAGAGCTTTGGCCTTCTGCTCAGACCTCCAGGCCTTGGCTGCCTTTGGTCAGTCCAACCAGGCAGTGAATTGAGTCTTGACTCCTTTTGGTTCTCAGCCATTTGATTCACTTCTATCTCACAGTCATTTGAACTGTTTCTGTCCAGAGTCACTTGTTCTTCAGCACTGAGAGGCATTACTGAGAGACTGATGTCTGTCTCTATTAAGTGGTTTGTCTGCAGAGTTGCAAATATTTTGAGTGACAAAGGTACCCACTACTCAACTGGATCAGTGGACTGCTGTTTACAAGATGTGAGCCATGTTTCAGCTGAATAGTTTACAAGTGGCCCTGAGTCACGTCCTGTGCTGTGATATTGTCTTGATTCATCTGTTGAAGACATCTTCATATTTTCTTCTCTGTGAGTGTCTGTTCTTATGCCACTCTGGGGACAACCAATACTAGAACCATTCCCTGGCTTCTCCCCCAGATCTTGTTATCTACATTTGGCGAACTGAAATGCCAAAAATGACCCAACCTTAGGTTGGATTATGATTTGCCTTCTTTAGAGGTATTTTTTCAAACCTGTACTCCAAAAACTGTAAGACGCTGATGAAAGAAATCAAAGATGACAAAAACAGATGGAAAGATATACCTTGTTCTTTAATTGGAAGAATCAATGTTGTTAAAATGACCAAGGCAATCTACAGATTCAATGCAATCCCTAACAAATTACCCATGCCATTTTTCACAGAACTGGAAAAAAATTTTTTTTTTAATTTGTATGGAAACACAAAAGACCCTGAATAGCCAAAACAATCTTGAGAAAGAAGAACGGAGCTGGAAGAATTACACCCCCTGACTTTGGACTATACTACAAAACTACAGTAATCAAAACAGTATGGAATTGGCACAAAAATAGACACATAGATCAATGGAACAGAATAGAGAGCCCAGGAATGAACATGCACTCTTATGGTCAATTAACCTATGACAAAGGAGGCAAGAATCTACAATGGAGAAAAGATAGTCTCTTCAGTATGCAGTGCTGGAAAAACTAAATATATATAACTGAATCACTCTGCTGTACACTTGAAACTAAAGTAACATTGTAAATTAGCTGTATGTCAATAAAAAAAAAAAAAATGACCCAACCTTAGGTCAGCCTGGGATCTACGTTCTTTAGAAGTATCTCTTCATTTTTACATGGAGAGATCAACGATATACCTTAATTGTAATGCCCTAAAAATTCCTAGAGTCTTATTTTATTTATTTTAGTATTTAAAATCTACTTAAAGAATTTAATTTCTTTTATGAGGTTAAGCACTCATACTGTACATAGACCACTTGCTATTGTATTCACTAGATTTAGTTAGCTCTCAAGAGGGTTCTATATATCTCTTGACATGTTAGCTCCAATAGGGCATAAAACCCCAAAGACAAAATAAAATTCTACCAGGAAAAATATCCTTTATCTAAGAAATTAATTACCATCTAATGGATGGATACGTCTATTACATGGTTGAGATGATTCAGAAATATCTAATACTTATTAAAAAGAGATATTTTAGTTGATTCTTGGGATAAAAGGATTTTGTAGGTAACTTCTACATGAAATTATGAAATCCTCAATTCCAGAATCCTCCCCTGGAATCATGAACAGATTTTAAAATTCTGACACTTAATATTGCTTTACAGAAGGCCCCTACTCTAGGCATACTGAATTATGCCAAGCCTTATTTTCACTGACGAAAACAAACAAGAACGTGGGCTTGGGTCCTTCCTCAGAAAACAAGAATTCATTCCTAACTACCGCTAATCTAAGCTTTTACTCCGGAGTCTTTTGCTAAGTCATTTCCCTCTTGTCTGGAAAATGTAAAGATTTCTTATTCACATCCATATTCAACACCTGCATAGACCAAGGAATGTCACTGCAATTTTGAAAGGTATATACATCTTCAACTTTACTATTGCCAATTCTTCTCCAAAATATCAGTATCAACTTATATTTTACAGGTAGTTCCACTTCATTTTTAAATCCCTAATTTAACATTTAAACTTACAATTAATAATTCATTATACAATTTTATGATTGATACTTATTTAGGTTTACCCAATGTCAGATATTTTAGAAACTCTTTTGCTCACTCTTTTTTCTTTGTTCACTATTGAACTGTGTAGATTCATTTACTTGTTGCTTATTTCAACATGGGTGCATAATTTTTAAAATGTATGTTTTGTTGTTTCAAGAAAATATTTTGTATTTGATTTCCAATGAGTTTTTCTCATATAGTTGACAGCTGACAATTAATTCAGGTCTTTGGAAGTATTATTCATTATATATCCAAGGACTTTTTGTTTATTAATAAAAATAGATGCCCCCTATTTAACCTTATGTAGATAATCTATATTTTCTCTCTAGAAGCTTCTAACATTTTCTCATTATTATTGACATTATACAGTTTCACTAAGAGGTGTCAATGCATGACTGCTTTTATTTATCATTATTTATCATTTTATTTATCATTTTTTCTAAATATGAAATCTTATTAGTTTCTTTAATAAAAAAATACATTATGTCTTTAAATATTTTCTTAACTTCACTTGCTCTATTCTCTTCTTCTTAAACTCCTACTAGGCATATTTTTAGAATATCTCTTCTATTCCCTTTTATTTTTAAATTGTAATTCACATCTTTCCTATATTTATTCTGTATTTCTATAGATTAATTTTCCAATTCATTAATTTCATCCTCTGTTTTCAGTCTAATGTTGAACTCTTCCAATGTTTTATTTTAATTTCAAAGACGGTATTTTAATCTCTAGGATTCCTCTTTGATTCTATTTATAATCCAGTTATTCTGTTTTATAATGTATAGATTTTGCCATTAGATTTCTTTTCCTTCTTTTTACCCTTTGAACAATTAAATCTCATTTAATTGGCAATCTATTTGCATTTTTGTATTATATAATTCATACGGCAATATATTACTGTTTCTTGTTTTTGTGGATTCTTTCTCAAGGCAATTTGCTTCCATGTGAGCTTTGTAATTCTAGAATATCTATGGCAAGAGCTACCATATACAGAATGCATCGATCGTGGAGATATTCCCAGGGACAATTTTGCATCTGTATATACCAGGGTCCTTTGGTTTTTACCGTTCTGGGACTATTTATAATAAATTTTTACCATGGGCTTCTTGCATTTCAAGATAACATGAATTTTCATGCCACAAGTATACATGTACAGGTTAAACATTCCAAATTCTCAGAGGAGTTTTTCCACTCACTAGCCAGGAGTGTCAACCCACTTCTGTGATTAATTTCTGTCAAAATTTATAGGATACAGGCAGAGTTTCAAACCAGATAAGGTTTGTAATCACAGATGTAAAATTCATATAACAGTAGAAGAGCAGACTCAGACATATAAAGTTTATGCAAATTTTAGCTATTTGGAGCTGTCTGAACAGTACGTGTAATACAAAACAAAGCCATAGACACCTGGGTTGATTTTTTGTAAGACACATATGAGGAGTACATCTTTCTTGACAAGCATGCTCTTTACTATTTCTTCCTACCTTATGACTAAGTCCCTATTTAATGCACTACTTCGTTTCTTAGACTCCAATGTAATACAACCTTGTTTCCTTCTGGATTTCCAGTTCCTTTACTTCTGATTCACCTCTTCATCTTTCACAAGCAATTTTTGTCCTTCAATTTAGGGCATTGTGTTGACTACCAGCTATTTTTAATTCTCTGGTTTGGGAAATCCTCACATGAAGGTCCAGATTCATAAACACTCTCAGCTATTTTCTCCACCAGTGGCCCTGGCTGAATTTCTAAAAACCTGTCCCAGTTCCTTGGTCTAAGCCCAAAGTATCTACTTTTGGATAACTGGAATATGGAGGCCCAAGGGAGGATTACGCTAAGGTGATGTGTCTAGGAGTGCCAGGCGGGTCTCCCTCTGGACGTGGTGCCCTACATCAGCCAAGGATAACTGTGTACACTACTGCTCCCTGGAAAAGAGACTCCTTCTCCTCTTGTACAGATAGTAAAGAGGTGATGCTAACCCCACAGGCATCCCAGGAGCTCTAAGCCTACAGGAAGGACACAAGTCCTGCTGGTTCTCTAGGGACAGAATTGTAACAGCTTTTCTCTGGTTGGCTGCAGGAAGAAGTAAAGTTGCCAATAGGCATACAGTGTGTACATTCCAAATTAGTGGAACGTGACTTCACAGCAAGGGCTGATATAACAGGGAAATAGGCAACAAGCGAATGTAGATCCCTTTGTAAGTATTAAATACTATGAAATATACATAGTTCCATGATGATAACGTTAATCATAACAGGCTTATGATGTATGAAAGCCTTTAGACTCACATGGTAACTTGTAGTGCCCTATCTTCCTTCGCACATGCCTAAATAATTGAAAGCAGCTTTTACAGTAACGGGATATATAATTTCTGCCTCAGCAGTAGCTTCTTCCTGAGCAGGCCAGCTTCTGGTTAAAAACCTGAGTGTGACTTTTCAGGTCCAATCAAAGGTAATTATAAAGGCTTTACTCAGAAAAGAGCTGCCCTCCCCACAGCAGACTTGTGCACAGACAGTATGCAGCAGGCTCTAAGAGGAGTTGCAGTCAAGGGCTTGGGTACCCCTGGCCGGCCGTACCCTTAGATGCATCCCTAGTCCAGGGGCCTCCATGCCTAGATTGGAGGCCCTGGGCGGACATCTTCTTCAGGTGCCTCTTCTGAGGCTTCCTTTTTGAGAGGAGGAAGAGGTGGGGAAGCTTCAAGATATTGTCCCCATGCCCTAACCCTCCCCCTTCTCCTGGCCCCCAGGTCCATGAAACTGCTGGAGCCTTTTGTCTCTGGGGAAGGGGGAGGCTCCTTAACAGTGAGATGAACCTCCTGTCTGTGCTGATACACCTGATCCTCGACCAAAACATCATTTAATGGAAGGGAAATTGAACAGGAAGAGTCTGTGGTTTCTCTAGTTTTAAGCCTCTTGAATGCACTACTGCAGAAGTGACTAAATCCCTATTTAATGCATCATTTTGTTTCCTAGACTCCAATGTAATACAACCTGGTTTCCTTCTGAATTTCCAGTTCCTTTATTTTTTTTTTGGAAGTCTGAAAACTCTTTTTTTTTTTACATCTTTATTGTAGTATAATTGCTTTACAATGGTGTGTTAGTTTCTGCTTTATAACAAAGTGAATCAGTTACACACATACATATGTTCCCATATCTCTTCCCTCTTGTGTCTCCCTCCCTCCCACCCTCCCTATCCCACCCCTCTAGGTGGTCACTGAGCTGATCTCCCTGTGCTATGCAGCTGCTTCCCACTAGCTATCTATTTTACGTTTGGTAGTGTATATATGTCCATGCCTCTCTCTCACTTTGTCACAGCTCACCCTTCCCCCTCCCCATATCCTCAAGTCCATTCTCTAGTAGGTCTGTGTCTTTATTCCTGTCTTACCCCTAGGTTCTTCATGACATTTTTTTTCTTAAATTCCATATATATGTGTTAGCATATGGTATTTGTCTTTCTCTTTCTGACTTACTTCACTCTGTATGACAGACTCTAGGTCCATCCACCTCATTACAAATAGCTCAATTTCGTTTCTTTTTATGGCTGAGTAATATTCCATTGTATATATGTGCCACATCTTCTTTATCCATACATCCGATGATGGACACTTAGGTTGTTTCCATCTCCGGGCTATTGTAAATAGAGCTGCAATGAACATTTTGGTACATGACTCTTTTTGAATTATGGTTTTCTCAGAGTATATGCCCAGTAGTGGGATTGCTGGGTCATATGGTAGTTCTATTTTTAGTTTTTTAAGGAACCTCCATACTGTTCTCCATAGTGGCTGTACCAATTCACATTCCCACCAGCAGTGCAAGAGGGTTCCCTTTTCTCCACACCGTCTGTAGCATTTATTGTTTCTAGATTTTTTGATGATGGCCATTCTGACTGGTGTGAGATGATATCTCATTGTAGTTTTGATTTGCATTTCTCTAATGATTAATGATGTTGAGCATCCTTTCATGTGTTTGTTGGCAGTCTGTATATCTTCTTTGGAGAAATGTCTATTTAGGTCTTCTGCCCATTTTTGGACTGGGTTGTGTACTTCTGATTCACTGTTTTCCTCTGGCTCTTGCTGCTCTCATGGACTATTTCCACACTGGGCTGTTCAGGCTCCTAACTCTGCCCTGGTGCTGATGCTTGGTCCTCTTATCAGGTTTAGGGGTCACTCTCAACTGTTCTCTTAGCCAGCTGCTCTCAGTAAAACTCCTGACATCATCCTTACTGGATCCAAAATGTTATGGCCACACATTCTTCAGAATTAAGATGGACAGTCACAGCAACTTCATAGAAGAGCTCTCCACTTTTGGCCTAAGAGACCAGCTAAACAGTCCTCCTTTTATTCGAACTGTTCTCACATATAAAATTATATCACAGCCGCATAGCACAGGGAGATCAGCTCAGTGCTTTGTGACCGCCAGGAGGGGTGCGATAGGGAGGGAGGGAGGGAGACGCAAGAGGGAAGAGATATGGGAACATATGTATTACTGATTCATTGTGTTGTAAAGCAGAAACTAACACACCATTGTAAAGCAATTGTACTCCAATAAAATAAAAAAAAAGAAAAAAAATTTTTAAAAATTTATATCAACTGAATTTTTCATGTCTGGACTATACTCCTTTATGATTAAAATTGTAATCTGGGGATAAAATAAGAGAATTAATGAGCTTCTGTAGCTCTGAGATCCTGCTAATAAAACCATATTCTAGTTTGTTGGTTTTTATAAGTTATATTAGAGTGTATTCAGTAAATCCCCACTGGAATACATACTCCCCAAGACCATCTAGAAACTCTTCCTAATTATTTTGAAAACCACTGCCGACAGCCAAAATTCTCACAAAGATGTTCCATTAATAGATTCCAGAGTCAGGATTTTTTTTTTTCAACTTCTGGAAGTAGATTAAACAACAAGAACTATGTAGTTTATAATGGTTCCCCTTTTACCATGAATTCTAAGAAACTCAGACACAAGGATTTCTTCAATAGTGTCTATTCTTTTTAATTCAATTTTTCATTTTAACCATGGTTTTAGTTGCTCATGTCTTTTTTCAACTCATTTTAAAATTTTTAAAAAATCAAGCAAGGTATAAAAAGAAAAAAATCAATGAAGAAAATTACTGGTATTTAATCAACAGTCAATGAATATTTGTTGATTTGATTTAGGACCAGAAAGGATATTCCAAGAACCGTTGCAAATTAAAACAATGTCTGTCTATAAAAATTGCCAAATTGATTATAAAGAAGAATAAACGGTTTTAAATGGCATATCTTTGTTGATTAGATTCAAAGGTCATGTCTACTGTTGACCTTAGAGACTTGTAGGGGATTTTGGATAAATGTAGAAGATGATACCGGTGAGCATTTATTTTCTGCATTTCATTACAAATCTCTCTCTAGTCAGCAGCATGCAAAGCTCCTGGATGAGAATCAGGATATTAGAGCAGGAACACGAAGAAAGGCCAGGTGAGTTTTAGTTTTGGACTGTCAAAAAGTGTTTGTTAATCAAAAAAGCAGGCTGTGATCAAGGCTGGACTTATGGTGCACCCCACAGCCATGGACTGGAGAGAGCATGGAGAGAGATGACATTTCTAGACAGGAGCCCTGAGCCTGGATGAAGGTCACCTAGGTTAGACCTGTGAAGCAGGGAAATGAGGCGTTTCCTCGGGGCAGGAGCAAAGATGTGAAAAGGAGGGGCTTTGATCTGGAAGCACGAGACCACAGAGCGTTCATTAATCCAGGCAGGCAGGCCAGGAGGTAGAGAACACCTCTTCCCGTTTCAAAGAGCACATCAACCTGCTTTGACTGAGATTCTGGCTCAGGTCTTCTCAGCCAAAGCTGGCTGCTCATCTCCCAAGGATTGTCCAGTTTAAGGACACTTTCTTGTGCCCTGAGATTTGAATGAGTCCCTTCCAGTGCCTGAATTTCCAACCACCTACTCCCCTTTTTAAGCCAGAATTCTTAGAAGTTCAAGGAAAGGAGGCTGCATCTTTGACTTAGGGATCTTATCTGGTCATATGGAAGGGAAAGCCGGGTTCTTGTTCTTTGGGATGATTGGAAAGAATAAAACTCATGTCTTTTGCACATGAAGTTTAACCTTCCCAACCTGTTTTCCCATTTATAACAGAGATAATGCCAACCTCAAAGATTATTGGGAGGGTTCCAGTTATGTAAATCAAAACAGACATTCAATTAACTCTAGTTAATAATTATTTTTGCTTAATAGAACTCTGCCTAGGGCTTTATCATTTCATTTTGGCATAATGATATTTTAAACTTTTAAATTATCTGTTATTTTTAAAGAGTTATCTAAATTATTATATTTTCATATGTTGTATATCTCCTATCTTCAATTTTCTTTTTACCTTTATTTTTCTGCCTATTGCTTTCATCTTGGAAAATATTAAGTTCAGAGATTGAGGGGTTCATCTTCGAAAGATGAGAGACAATGCATTTGGGTTCTCACTAGAAAATAAACAAATTGTAATTGCTTTCATTGAAAACCTCGGTACATTAGGAAAGTCTTTATTATAACAGGCTGAATATATACAGATAGGTCCCTTCTGATAACAATCTTCACTTCATGTATTTTAAAAACATATGTATTGTAGACTATTTTTTCTGACATTCCTGAATTAAATGACAAATGATAAGCAGTCACTGTGCTGGTTAAACCTTTACAAGGTGATACTACTAATAAGAAATCAAAAGTGATTTAAGTCCAAAAGGGTTATTATCCTAGAGAACTACTAGCTTACTCATACAGAAAAAAAAAAAAAAATCCTAAAATCAAATCACATTTTTGAAAGAAAGAAAATACCTCTCTTAAACGAGGCCATAAAAGAATACGTTTACAGTAACTGTCATTGTGGCAAATATATGAAATTAAATGTTATCTTTTAAAACTAAAATTATAGATTCAACTTACGGAGGGAGTGTAATGTTTAAAAATGAGTCCTGGAGCCAAACTATGAGAATCTCTGTCTCTACTGCACCACTCGTCAGTTTCGTGTGTTGAGAAAGGTTGCTTTTGCTTCCCTTGTCTCAGGTTCTATATATGGAAGTGGCGATAGAAGTGCCCACCTCAGGTAGTTTATGAAGGAAGTTCTTGACACACAGTAAGTTGATCAACAGATACTGGGGTGCATGTATCTTTTCAAATTAGTGTTTTTGCTTTTTTTTTAGATATATACCCAGGAGTGGAATTGCTGGGTTGTATGGTAGTTCTATTTTTAGTTTTTTAAGAAACCACCAAACTGCTTCCCACAGTGGCTGCAACAATTTACATTCCCACCAACAGTGCACAAGGGTTCCATTTTCTCCACATCCTAACTAACATTTTTTATTTGTGGTCTTTTTGATAATAGCCATTCTGACAAGTGTGAGGTGATATCTCATTCTGTTTTTGATTACTGGCACAAAAACAGACACATAGATCAATTGAACAGAATAGAGAGCTCAGAAATAAACCCATACACTTATGGTCAATTAATCTACAACAAAGGAAGCATGAGTATACAACACAGAAGACAGTCTCTTCAATAAGTGGTGCTGGGGAAACTGGACAGCTACATGTGAAAGAATGAAATTAGAACATTCTCTAACGCCATATACAAAAATCAATTCAAAATGGATTATAGACCCAAATGTAAGACTGGATACTATAAAACTCCTAGAGAAAAACATAGGCAGAACACTCTCTGACATAAATCATAGCAATATTTTTTTTGTATCTGGCTCCTAAAGCAAAGGAAATAAAAGCAAAAATAAACAAATGGGACCTAATGAAACTTAAAATCTTTTGCACAGCAAAGGGAACCATGGACAAAACGAAAAGACAACCTGCTGAATGGGAGAAATTATTTGCAGGTGATAGGACCGACAAGGGATTAATGTCCAATATATATAAAGAGCTCATGTAACTTAACATCAAACAAACAACCCAATTAAAAAATGGGCAGATGAACTGAATAGACATTTTTCCTAAAAGGAAATGCAGATGGCCAACAGACGTATTTTTCATATGAGCGATGCTCAACATCGCTAATCATCAGGGAAATGCAAATCAAAACAAGTTAACCCTTTTATGTGATGTCCTGTTACAATCGCTAATTTATACCATGAGAATGAGGTCAGTGGTGCAGAGAGTAAGGAGGAATGATCATGGGTCCGTACAAGGACCAAACGTGAAAAGTGGGACAGTTCAGCATCACATTCTAACAAACTTAGCTATCAACCCTAAATAAATTAGAGCTTAATTCCTAGGTCCATTCAGCATGCAATGGACATTAATTTCCCCCTCATCAAGAATATGGAGTTTCCATCAACTAGATAAGGCAGTGCTAGATGAAAATTCAGAGGGAAATTGAATGAGGGGTAAGAATACAAAGGATGGGGCTTCCCTGGTGGCGCAGTGGTTGAGGGTCCGCCTGCCGATGCAGGGGACACGGGTTTGTGCCCCGGTGCGGGAAGATCCCACGTGCCGCAGAGCGGCTGGGCCCGTGTGCCATGGCCGCTGAGCCTGCGCGTCCGGAGCCTGCGCTCTGCAACGGGAGAGGCCACAACAGTGAGAGGCCCGCGTACCGCAAAAAAAAAAAAAAAAAAGAATACAAAGGATGCTTTTACTTTAGGACTTTGGCTCTTGCTGTTTCCTCTCCGTGGAATGAAATGACAGTTTCTTCCTTCAAATCTTCTGGTCTTTGTTTGAATATCAAATTATCAGAGACTTCATCCCTACCCACACTATGTAGCTTCCACTAAATACAGGCGTCCCCTTTATCCTTGTATTGGACTGTTACTTTATATTTCTTCATAACGTGTATCAACAACTGGTTTGTTTATTTATTCTCTGTCTCTCCATCTCTCTGTAAACATAAGCAGCTCTATTTTTGCCGGGAATGTCTGTCTGTTGTTCGATGTTCTATCCCCTACCTAGTAAAGTGCTTGAGAGACGGTAGCTACTCAATAAATACTTATTGGATGAACAAAGTAATGATTGAGAATAGTAAACGTTGGTCTTTTGTCATTTCGGTTAATGTCTGCATCCTTCCAAGCCAGGGGAGGACGACACAGACATTTGACTAAGTGAACACACCTAAGGAACGTGGCTTTGGGAGGTGCTGGCCCGTCCACAGCTGGCCACCCTGGGCAACTGTGGAGGGGGTCTGTCTCTCCATCCTGCCAGCTGGAGAGTGAGAGCAGGCATCCTCACTTTGTGAGTATCCACCAGTTCCTACCAACAGCTTCTGATGTTTTAGTCTTGGACATAATCAATACACACAATTACTGTGTGTTCAGGATGCTCTGACACATGGTCCTGCCTACTGTCTACAATGAAATACACCCATATAGAACTGAACAATTCAGCAGGCTTAAAATAAAGGCGCAGCAATACATATCCATTTATTATTATTCCAAAGCTTCCGATAGCATAGTGACAGTTTACAATTATCATCATTAACCATACCATCCTATTTTATCCAGTCTCCTCCAGTCCACTAGCATTTCCTCTGTGCTCTGATGCCTACCTTCTCAGACCTCCTCAGCATGCCTTTGCCCCATCTTTTATTTCCTTTTCCTCCCCCTTATCTTCAGGCTTTCCATGTGAAATTATTCTCTTGTCCCTTAATATGAACACGCCTAAGTCGTACCCACCTTCTCAGCTGTACGCACCTGCCCTTCCAGCTGCCCCTGCTTCTGGTTTTGTTCTGTCTTCCTCTTCAGTCGAACTTCAGCAAACAGTGCCCTCACTCCAAAGACTCCACCTGCATTCTTGTCACCACTGCGCTTGGTTTAACTGCCATCCCGAGCTTGCTTTCATGCAAATCGTGCATCCCTTCAAAGTTCACCAAGCCAACGGGAATACACAGGATGTTCCTGGCATCTCTCTGGTGTTTGAAGCAGCATCTTTCTGGGAAGCCTACTCTTTTTGATTTCCCAACCTTGTTCTCTCCTGGTTTTCCTCCTACTGCTCTGGACACTCCTTAAGTTCGATTCTCCCAACAACATAAAATGATGTGTGGTCCCCAGGATTCAATCCTTGAGCAAAGTCTCACACTGTCTTTGCGATGTTTTACTAATTGTCATACCGTCATTTATTATGACCTAGGACGAGCACATTTCCTATTTCAGGGTTTGCCACAGCAGTACTATGGAAACGTGGGCCAGATAATTTTTTGTTTGGGGGACTGGCCTGTACTTTACAGGATGCTTAGCAACATCTATCCACTGGGTCCCAGTAACAATTCATGCCCACTCGTCCACTGAGATTTTTTACACCGTCTCCAAAAACATCGCCAAACATTCCCTGGGGGGCAAATTGCCCCTGGTAGACAACCACTTGCCAAATCAATGGTGACAGACAGTCACACCTATAATTGACCCAAACTGGTTTCCCTGTCCGTAGTTTTGCTCACTTCTGATATGTCGTCCTCACTGCTTTCACAGGGAACCGACAAGACACAAACAACCACATCACTCCTGGGCTGTGGTGGTTTACTGATCTCGCTTCAGATTAAAATAACTTGGAGAACTTGTAACAAACACAGATTCTTCAATCTCAGATAGTCTGATTTAACATAATTACTTTACAACTATTTCCTTGTGTCCCTGAATTATCCTTCTTTGCCTCGTCCTTCTGGGAAATGCAAGACTCACCTCATACATCACCAACCCCAGTCATCCTTTTCTGTACCATCCACTAACCCACCCCCGTCCTGCCCCACCAAACCCAAGACAGAATTAGGCCACTTGGTATATACGTGTATATCCCATCTTATACTATATATACACACAGCCTCATCCAGTCCCTAAACATTTTACAAACACAGATTATGTTTTAGTTTTTATAGCTTTATTTCCTAACACAGATCCTTATACACAATAGACATTCCTTAGCTAGTTATTACTTATTATTTTTATTGTTTATTATTATTATGAATGGACCTTATGATCATGCCAATTTCCTTTGGTAGAAGTGTACTCTCACGAAATTCTAAAGCTTCTGGTTTCCTGTGGACGAGCAAGCGTAAGTGTGCTTTTCTTCCCTTACAATGCCTCCTTGGAACGACAGCAGGAAATTTCTAAATAGAATAACTTCACATCAGAGAAGAAAACATGCTGGGCTGGGGTAAGCCTGGGGGCAGGTTTGCTACATCAATTAGGAATGCATTTGACAGGTTATAGAGGAACACATTTGACAGGTTATAGAGCAAAACAAATTAAGTATAGCCTAATCAAACATGAGTTTGCTTTTCTTTTTTTTTAACTTTTTATTTTATATTGGCGTATAGTTGATTAACAGTGTTGTGTTAGTTTCAGGTGTACGACGAAGTGATTCAATTATACATATAGGTGCGTTTCACCTAATAAGACTGAGGGTGGCAGCCTATGCTATGCTTAGTGCAGCTGCTCAGCGGTGATGTCAGAGACCTAGGTCTCTGTTATCCGCCTTTCTCAGAAATGTGGCTTTAACTCCCGTGGTTATAAAATGGCTCTTGTTCCTTCAAGTTCATGTTCACTTTGGGTACAGAAGCAAAGAGGAGGAAGCCTGAAACAAGTTGCCTGAATCTGTTCCATTTTATCAAGAAAGTAAAACTTTTCCCGAAGTCCCACTACCAGACTCTTGCTTTCATCCCATGGGGCAGAGTGGAGTCATCTTTCCATACATCATTGCCAAGGGCTTAGGGAAAAGGGTTTGTGGTTGGAGCCTGGGTGAAGTCCAGTAATGCACTTTTGACACAGGAGAAAGCTAGAGGAGAATACTGAGAGGTAACGTTTAGTGAATGTTTGCCATCATTCAAAATCTATCCTAGAGAAGGCTGTAGTGAATGTAAAGAGCTGATTTTTCCCATATTTCTCCCCAAAGACTTCAAACACGGAAACAACAGGAATAAAAAATGGGAGTGGGTAACAGGATCAAAAACAGGAAGGTTATCTTAAGGACGCTCTATAAAGAATTTACCAGTGGGACCACTTCCCACCCATTGCTTTCCAAACTCACTTTTTCAGAGTTACTGGAAACATGGTATTTACACAGAACAAGAAGCAGAGTATTTCTGTAAAAAAGTGTGATGATCTACCTGTGGATAGCTGGGGCTTTTAGTTTTGATGTTGACATGAAAAGTATAATCCTTACCAAATTGGCATTTGGTGGGAGAGGGTCCTAGCCTGCTTTCTATACACATGCTACAGTCAAGCCTACGAGTCCCCAGAAACTTAACCTTTTATGGGAGATTATTGGGATATAAACCTAAATTCACAACAGCAGAGAATATTCATATCAGCTACTTATGTTAATTGACTTAGTTCTTCATTTTAAAATATGAATGGCTAAACAAGGATCATTAAGCCTTTTTGGAACATTAAGCATACAAAAGGTCTACGATGAATAAACTGAAAAATTAGCAAAGAAAAATGGATCGTAATTTGAGGAACATCTTATGTTATGGACGAGATGTCAAACAACATCGGAGCATTCAGTACAGCAAGGAATCCTCACTTTTTAAGATTTAAGAAGTTACCTTTTGGCGTATTATTTTAAGTTAACTAGGAGACCATAAGCTTTGTGATTATTACAAATTTAGAAGTGGATAGGAAAAGGCAAGAGTGTGGTGGGAGTGGCATGGGAGTAATGTGAGGTGATTAGTCGCTGGTTTTCAGAGTGGGGAGTAAACAAGGATGTAAACTTGATAAAGACGTATTATTTAGAAGAATGGAGGTCACCATCAGAAGAGCTGAAAATACAGAAAGAAATGGCCAAACAGTTGTTTTCGTGAAGTATGACTGGACTGGATCGTGACCCATTTATTTTTCGCAATCTCAACTCTGTGTTTGTATGTTAGAGCATGAAGGAATACATTTCGTGAGAAAAAAAGAATTTCAACTATTTTAGAATCAAACTGAGAGGCTAAATATTCAAATCTATCCAACAAGGATAGCTTGCATTGGAATAAAATTGTTAATTGTTAACGATCCTTGAAAACGGTTATCTTTTGAACACAGGGAAGCTAGCCTGAGTGACTAGAAAACTAA
Source organism: Monodon monoceros (assembly GCF_005190385.1). Taxonomy (NCBI): domain Eukaryota; kingdom Metazoa; phylum Chordata; class Mammalia; order Artiodactyla; family Monodontidae; genus Monodon; species Monodon monoceros. The sequence goes on along the minus strand of NW_021703782.1, from coordinate 4,598,989 downwards.
CGCATCGGACACGATATTTCTCTTAACGTGTTAAATATGAACATATTGCAAATAGATCTTCAAGTATAACTATATTACTCATTAACGATATCATAGTGGTAATTTCTCCCGGCTTAATTATAACCAATGAGCACACCTAATCAGAAAGCTTAAAAAATTATTATCCCTACTACTGGACCTTCCTAAATCCCTCAAGACTATTCATTCAGGCAATGATGCCAGCATAGAGAATATTCATGCATTTCTCCATCAAAACGGATAGAATTCTGCTTGCTGTAAACAAAGGAACACTCTGTGGCAGCGTGAGGGATAACAGGTAGAGGGTTGCTGAGTTTGGGTACGGAGGCTGCAGAGCTGGCAGAATTTGCATGAAGTTAGTCTAAAAGGCTGTGGTAGAGGCTGCCTACTCCAGACACCTGAGTGTGAGGTCAGTCAGGCTAGGAAGTCATGGAATGAGAACTGTGACAAAGCACAGAATTAAGGAATTAGAAAGCGGAAAGTGACTCTGGAAGGTGCTTCTGGCTATTTCCTGGAAGGAACTGAATGTTGTCCAAAAGACAGTAGTCTTTTTTTTTCTTCAAAATATTCAATACTGTAAAAAACGTTTAAAATATATTTAGATTTAGAAATAAAGATTTCAAAATAATTTTAATATACACTGAATTTTATTTTCTTGCAAAAGAAAATACTTTTAAATTCAAACTATTAATATAGGTTTCTGTATTAAACAAGTACCTATTTAATTCCTAACATATGACTCTATTAGTGTTCCTTTCATTTTATATACATATGTATGTATATATACTACCTTAACGAGGTATAATTGGCATGTGAAAGCTGTGCACATTTAATGTACACAACTCAAGGAGTTAAAGAGTAAGTATACACCTATGAAACCATCACTACCTTTAAGGTGACAGACATAACCATCCTCTTGCAATGCTTCCTCTCGCCTCTATTATTATTGTTATTGTTGTTGCTGTTGTTATTTGTGTGTGTGGTAAGAACACTTAACATAAGACCTACCTTCTTAGCAAACCTTAGTTGTACAGTACAGTGTTGTTAGCTATAGGCAGTATGTTGTATAATAGATCTCTAGAACTTTTTTATCTTATATAACTGAAACTTTGTACCCTTTGACCATCACCTCCCATTCTCCCTCCCCAAGCCCCTGGTAACCACTCTTCTACTCTGTTTCTATGAGTTTATAAGATAAAGTGCCTCTTTATCTTCTCCTTTCCTTTAAAAATCAGTTTATCTCCGTTGCATGTATTCCTCAAATATTATTTTGTTCAGGAGCTTCAACAACTTATGAATGTTTTCAATATCTGAGTATCAAAACTAAGTATTCTCACAATTTTTACTGAATCACACTTCATATTTTTCACTGACTACTATATAATTTTTTTTCAGTTTTTTATCTATGTATATGTATTTCTTATTTGCTTACAATGTCTTCTATTGAAATTCTCCACCAAAAAGGATACCCTAATCTCCTCTGGTGACACAATCTCATACTTCATCAGCTTTAAAAAACTTAGCTCTCCCTGACATCTTGTTGAGATTTACTGACCAATTCTCAAAGTATTGGTTGAATTTTCAGGAAGGATCCTGCTAAATTATTTCACATGAGAATGAATGTTATACACTGCATGGCACTGCTTCCAGGCTATGCTTATTTTACTACTCGTTCTCACATCTTAGTAAATATAGATTTTACATGGCAGTCACAACTGTATACAATGCATTATACATGTGAAACAGTATTAAGAGTTACAGATGAAGAAATGCAACATTTGGTATGCCAAATTGGCTGATCCAACATTTATCAATTCGGTCAGTTTCACAAGTGAAATTTCTAGACACATCTTGGGCTGAACTGTGTTGGGAATTCTGCTTAATGAAAGCATCAGGAGTTTGGGATTAACATACACACACGACTATACATAAGACAGATAACCACTAAACACCTAATGTATAGCACAGGGAACTCTACTCAATATTCTGTGATAACCTAAACGAGAAAAGAATCTGAAAAAGAATGAATCTATGTATACGTATAAATGAATCACTTCGCTGTTACCTGAAACTAACACAACACTGTAAATCAACTATACTGCAATATAATTAAAAAAACAAACAAAACAAAATGCAAAGCTGTCATTGTAAGTTCATCTCAGGATTAGGAAGATGCATAGGCTTGGAATAATTTGGATTTTGGAGTGTCACATTGTAAACTTGCATGTTGATTTACAGACTATATACTAGATTGCACAAAAATAAATAATGATACTTTTTTTTTTTGCGGTATGTGGGCCTCTCACCGCTGTGGCCTCTCCCGTTGTGGAGCACAGGCTCCGGACGCGCAGGCCCAGCGGCCATGGCTCACGGGCCCAGCCTCTCTGCGGCACGTGGGACCCTCCCGGACCGGGGCACAAACCCGCGTCCCCTGCATCGGCAGGCGGACTCTCAACCACTGAGCCACCAGGGAAGCCCAAATAATGATACTTTTTGAATTGGGGAAAACCCAAGAGAGGGTGCTGGCTGAGATTCTGAAGTTGTAACCCAGGTACAACTACTCCATCCTGGGAATCGATCTGATTTATGATCCTGGAAGTTCTGGCTACAGGATCTACGCAGACAGGTCGTCTGGAAGAAGCCAAGAGAAATACTAAAATTCTGGTCATTGGACTGCTGCACCCAATGCTCATCAGAATGCTTGCATCATTTCCTTTTTGGAAAATGCCCACTACTCCTAATCTGTTTCTGGACAAAACTGAGCCATACCTATGATTTAAGGAAGTGAAATAACTGGAGGCTAGAGATTCCAACAATTTTCTAGGTGTTCTCAAGGAAGCATAAAAATCAGAAAAAGGCTGCACAGTAACAATGACCAAAGACTCCATTCTCAAATATGAAAAGGCAAGAGCAAGTCAGCCCATCTGGGTAAATGATATACTGAGTTTATGGATGTATAAAGTCTCCTTGTGGATGTAGTTCTTTCTAAATTGCAGAGTAATGTTTCACTGCATAATTCTATTACACATCCTCTCCTTTTGATGTACACTGAGGCTATTTCCATTTTGCTTGCTATTACTAATAATTCTGCAATGGATACAATACATCTTCCTAGTCTGATGTGTAATAATTCTTGTAAGACAGGTATCCCTACTATTTTCACAGCATGGGCCACATAAAAAGTGTTAACATTTGTACCATGCAATGCTGTAACCACATGAAGCTGCTCTTGATTTAAGGGGAATGGCCCGAGCTGGCACTAATACCTCCTCACAGCAAGCTATTCACAGAACAGAAGTTGTACCATAGATCTGTTTTACGGCACAACAAGAACTTGCATTATTATGATCATTTTCCCCTTCTTTCAGCTGTATTATTCAGTTCCTATCTAAGAGAAAAAGGAAATGGCAGAATGAAAACTTTACTCCTGTGACCATGAATTCCCTGCCTATCAATACTCTCAGCCTTTTTTCCATTTATTTTTTCATTTTCCTCATATCTCATCCCCATATTAACCTAATGCAGTCTCTCGTTCCAACACTTACATTTAACCAACTACTCTGTAAATAGCTCATTTCGACATCATCAAACACCTCTATTAGACAAATCCCAAGATAGTTATTCAGTTCTTATTTTGTTTGATTTTCCAACATATGTGGTATAAATTTGCGACCTTTAAACTTCCTTTTGTTTTCTACGACTTCATTCTCTGCAGGTGCTCTTTATACCTCGTGGTCACTTGCTGATTTCTTTTATTGGACCCTTTTGTTCAGCCACTGCTTAAGTGATGGGCTGCCATGGATTCCACACTCGGCTGACACTCACAGCCTACTTTTCTGACCCTGTCCACCCCCCACCCCCAGATGCCTTCATCTCTTCATTAAATATTAAATGAGCATCCACAATGTATGAGGCAATGTTTGAGTCATCAGCGATAGAACAGTGATAATCACTCGACAATTTCTGCTGTCCTATAGCTTATGCTATAATGGAGAGAGGCATTCAGAAAAACTTGAATGAATAAATAAAATATATGGTACATCACACGACAGGTGCCATGGAGCAACGTAAAGAAGAGCAGAGGGGTAACGAATATCGTGGGGCTGGGGAGAAGAGAAGGTTTGCTATTTTGAGTAATGTTATCTGGCAAGTTCTCACTGACAAGGTAACATGTGAGCAAACATCAGAAAAAGATAAAAGGAAGTGGGCCAGGAAAATATCTAGTGGAAATCTGTTTCTGACAGACAATGCCATGCAACGGTCCTGAGTCAGAACGTTCTTGGAGTGTGGTGTGGTTTTGAGGGACTGCAGTGAGATCTATGACCTTGGAGCTGCGTTCCTGATCCTGTGGGGCTTTGAATGTCATGGTAATGACTTTGGCTTTTCCTCTAAGTGAGCTAGAATGCAGGCAGAGGGTTTTAGGCTTAAGTTACAGGGTCTGACATATGTGTTAAAAGGATCAATTGGGCTGTGCTGTTGAGAACTGATTTGGCTGGGGGAGGGAGGGAGGAAGGGCAAGACATGGGCAGTGAGGTAACTTAGGGAGATCTTGCAATTATTCAAATAAAGTATGAAAAAGCCGTGGGCCAGAGAGTTTTCTGTGGGAGACAATGAAAACATTCTCATTCTGAATACACTTTGAAGATAGAACCAACAGGATTTACTCACAAATGGTTTGTGAGGCGTGGGATAAAGAGGTGATTTAAAGATGGCACAAGGTTTTTGCCCTTCCAAAACACTGAGTGATGACATGGAGAAGATTCCAGAAGGAGCAAGCTGTGGGGAAATAGCTCAGTTCTAAACATTAAACACAAAAAGAGAGAACACAGAGGGAGAAGAGACTGAGGGTCATGAGATGAATTCAGCAGAACTCAGCAAAGAAAATCAATCATCTCCCCCATTCGTGGTTAAACTTTTTTAAAGCACTGTCCTCACCCAGAGCTGTCTCTTTCCCTCATCTTCCATTCCATCCTCAACTGAAGATGGTCCAGGTACACCTAGCTTCGCCACTCCTTGCTGTGTTCCTTGTTGGAATCACATGGACCTCGATGACATTAACCATGGTAAGAGAGTTTCTGCAGTTTTTTCTATTTAACTTCCTATAAAATCTCAAGAATGATAACCTGGCTCTTGTAATGTTCTTTTCCCGTGAGTTCTTTGACACAACCCCCTCTTGGTCTCCTTCTCCTCTTTACTTTGGATGCCCAGCCTCTCTCTCCTTGGCAGGCACACCTTCCTTTACTCAGTTACTAAAGTGTCAGCCTTCGCTCCTTTTCTTTTTTTTTTTTTTTTCACTCTCCTTCGGTGATCTCATCTACAACCACAGGATCACAAGCCCCATCACGGATTTCATCCTTCCCCCAGTCGTGTCCTTGTACATCAGCTGCCCACTTGCTGTGTCCTTTTGGACATCTGAGAGGCATCTCAAGTACAATATGTTTTGAACCAAATCAACTTCCTTCCCCAGATTCTGCCTGATATTCTGCTATTGGGTGTAGAAGAATACATAAAAAAAAAAATTATCCAGGATATTTTTCTTCTAGTCTCTCTCCATATATAATCCCTCATTAATCCGATGACTCGACTTTGAAAAGAGCACTTGCATCTGTCCACTTTTTCTCCATCCAATCCCCTCTTCTAACCTACCATCACGTCCTGCCAGGCCTCCTGTGGTGCCCCCTCTCCTGGCCACCCAGCCTGCATCAGCACCACCTTCTCCCCCATTCACCCTGCATCCCACCTTCCCATTCCAAGCATTTTAGCAACGCTCTTATTACAGATAGAATTTTATACTTATTTGTTTGATTATTTGATTAATGTATGTTTCTACCACTACATTAAGGATTTTGGGTACACACAATCGAGTCTACTGTTCAATAAAAATGAAAATGAATAGTCAAACACATTTTTACATGTTCTGAGCATCAATTTTCTGAGCCCCAATTCCAAATATTAATATATTTCCTACCTATTCCTCAGAGTTGTGTTTTCAATGAGGTAACTAAGTACAAAGACTGCTTTCTTTATTAATCTAAGTTTTTCTTGATACTTTGATTTTTAGGATTTGTAATCATAACTACTATTCATTTGGAACCTTACCTACTTAGGCTTTTTGCTTGCAACTTCAAAAGGTAGGTTTCAAATCCTTAGAATATTTAAATGAGGTAGGCTTTTCCTTCCCTTGTGACAGATAAGGAAACTGAGACTCAAACAAATGATATTCTCAAGGTCATATGGCTTCTACCTGGCAAAGTCAAGACACAAACCCAGGTCTTCCGATTTCATAGCTTCTCTTTATTTCATTATACAGGGTGTCTTTTCATCTTGAAAAGCCATGTAGACATGTAATGAATAACAAAAGCATGTGTATCTGCTAAGCTGGATCAAGCCCATGGTCAGTTCAGTAACCTCTCCTGGTTAGATAAAGGAAGAAGAAGCCTGGTAGATGCTACCTTAGTGACAACCTCAGGTATGTCTAGGTGTGTCCTGATAACAATAAACTCACTTTACCACCCCTGCTGGTCAGCTGTTCTGGCAAAAACACGGATCATGACACAGAAGACAAAGAACATGAAAAAGCATACATGTAAAACATAGGTAGAGCTTATGTATTAAAATTTTAACATAATATGTTAATATACAATGGCGTGCCATATGAATTTTGGGACTCTGTAATATATAAATACATATGACGGGAGGCCACGGTGTGCTAGACTCACCATGATGGAGTGAGTCTTGCGAAAACTCCTGAATGGTGGGTAAAGATTTGGAAAAAGACAGGAAAGTTAAGTCGAGGAAGCAGGTCCCAGCAAAATATCGATGATGCAATCCCAATCCCAATATCTCAAATATCTTTTAAAGATATACTTCCTTTACTATCTTTTTTTTGCGGGGGGCGGGGTACGCGGGCCTCTCACTGTTGTGGCCTCTCCCGTTGCGGAGCACAGGCTCCGGACGCGCAGGCTCAGCGGCCATGGCTCACGGGCCCAGCCGCTCCGCGGCATGTAGGATCTTCCCGGACCGGGGCACGAACCCGTGTCCCCTGCATCGGTAGGCGGACTCTCAACCACTGCGCCACCAGGGAAGCCCCCTGTACTATCTTATTTACATGTAAAAGGGACCTTCTAAATCTTTTTGCAAGTTCGCAGTATCCATCTGTGTTTGTGTATTTCACGGAGACCTCACTTAACTGCAATTAAATCACCATTCTCCACATTTTATCACATTTTCGGAAAATTAAATTATATTCACCTTTTATGTGAAAGTACCCCCAAAAGTTTGTTCTTGATTTTGCTTTTCTGTGTTTTTCTTTCTTTATCTCTGCCAAAGATCAGACAATGTGGCATGGGGGAGTGGGGGAAGAAGGCCAGGGGAGTGGAACTACTCACAAGTATAAAAAGAAAATCATCATTTAAGGAACCCTTTTGTGAATCTTTTTGTACCACTGATAATTGAGCTCTAACCTATCAGCCTTTGGAGCTGAAATTGCCTTTTATGGCTTTGCTTTATCTCTCAACATGGAAAATACCATGTCTATATGTGTCTTATACAGACAAATATACGAACGGTACTTAGCGAAATGGGATGATCATAACGAGAGAGAATGACAGAAACAAGCAAAAGTTAGCGCTCTTCTTTGCAAGCAAGAGGCTGTAAATTATTTTTTAAGTGGACTTGGCCTTCACACACGTGCAGATGACAACAGCACTAGCTGGGGTCTCGGAGGTTTTCGATGTCCAGACACAGCCCTAGTGGCTCCATCGTTCTACTCTAAGTTCAAATTTATTTCAATTATTTTGGAATTAGTGCAAACAAACACTAGATGCAGCTTCTTGTTTCTCGATCTCTCCGGAGTATAAACTGAAGGTAAAGATGAAGGAGGATTCTCCATGGAACACCCACGTGAGGGCACAAGGCCCCTTCCCCCAGCCTTCTAAACATCTGTTCTTTCTCTACTTACTTTTGCCACGATATATTCATGCATTTGAGTGCTGTATGGTATTTGAACCCACTGCATTAAAAATATACTCCAGAGAATTGTTTTAAATAGATGATTTGGATACGGATTTCGATTTCTGGCTGGCATGTGATCAGAGTAGTGATGGTACCAGGAAATGCTTATGAGAGGTAGCACGGGGTGTGCCCTTAATGCTTAAGCACGGGGTGTGCCCTTGGCCTGGCGGAATATCAGTGCCTGAGGAAGAGTGTGCAGCAAAGCTCACTTGGAAGGTTTTGTCCTTTGTAGGAATTCGACTGGAACTTACATGTTATATTTAAGCGGAATAATCAATGCACTGTGCAAAACGTCCTCTTCACCTATTTTATCACTGAATCCAAATGGTTAAACACATTAGAAAATTAAGAATCAGATTCAATTTTATGATCTATCTGCTCACAAATTACATACAATATATAAAAATGGGTATTAGTATTTAAATATATACATAAACACATACATATACATATATATAGGTCTGTTTATAAATTTTCATAGCACTTCACTTAATTGTATAGAATAATTTACCTAACAGTCATATAAGTTATACATGTGTTTGTGCGTTAACACATACATATATTTAAACCTAGTAAACCTAGTAAATAAAACCTAGTAAATAAAAAATGTGGCATTTCAAAGCTATAGAGAAGTCTTATTTGAAAAATTATGTTGGCACTACCGGTAAGTTATTAAGAAAGAAACCTTACACCTAAACTAAAACAAAATCTGTGTTTATTGCTATTTTATGATAAAAAATTAAAGGAAAAAAATGGCACATACATTATAGATGAATAATCTATATCATGTAACAAAGGTATTTCTATGCATAAATGTAAAATCAGAAATCATAAAGAGAAAAAATATTAGATTTAACTACATGAACATTAAGATTTTTCTTATGGAAGCTACTTCTAAATTTTGTTAAAATCATAAAGTGTAAAAGAACAAAATTTTGCAAGAAAAAGTGTGTCTTATTTATGATAGACAGTAGGTTAATAACCCTATTAGATTAAAATTATCATAGGGGCTTCCCTGGTGGCGCAGTGGTTGGGAGTCCGCCTGCCGATGCAGGGGACGCGGGTTCGTGCCCCGGTCCGGGAAGATCCCACATGCCGCGAAGCGACTGGGCTCGTGAGCCATGGCCGCTGAGCCTGGGCGTCCGGAGCCTGTGTTCCGCGACGGGAGAGGCCACAGCGGTGCGAGGCCCGCGTACCGCAAAAAAAAAAAAAAAAAAAAAATTATCATAATATAAAAAATAGTTATCCCAGTACAAAAATGAGAAATTCATATTTAAAAGCAACAAGACACAAAAAGTGAATGAATAGAAAAGCCATTTTTCAAATGAAAAGACAAAATAGTGAAAACAAAGAGCTACCAACTTTTCACTTCTTCAAGTGGTAAAATTTTAGTCAAGATGATAAGATGTTTTATGAAAGAGTAGTGAGTAATATAACTGATTCAACATTTCTGGAGACAATTGAGTAATGTGTAAATATTTGCAATATTCATACATTATGGCTGATGAATAAATTGAAATTAGAGGAAGAAAGCTAAGAAAATAATGTTAATTAATCAAAGACGTACATAAAAGCATTGCTTATGATGGTAAAGTTTCTTAAATAATCTATACAGTCTACAATGAAGCTTAGTTAAATAAGCATGAAATGCCATAACATAGGATACTGAGTAGCTAGGAAAATAATGATTTACATCTATCTACTCATAATATATTCTACACACAGAGATATATACACTTTGTGGGTCTAATGACTGGAAAAATACCTATGACATATTGCTCAGTAAAAAAGTCAGTGTACACACCTAGCTCACAGCAGAATCTCATTTTAGGCAAATAATTAGATATAGACAGTCACGTAGATTGTGATATCTATATAGATTTGGATGTAGATAAAGGCACAGATATAGATGCAGATGTAAACATATATGTACAGTTATATATTTGTGTGCAACTGTATGTATGCACATATATTTTCAGATGAAAACTCTCAAATTAGTAATAATGCTATTGAAACAGCAATTTGAGCATGCTTGTTTCCTATTTGATGAGTTGGTCGTTTTTCTTTTCAATGAATGTAAATATATGAAACCTCAAATTATTTTACAAAGGTTTTTAATTTCGAGTTTTTCCTATCAAAACATTCTAAAGGTGCAGTCAAAAATACACACAAGGGTTTCCCTGGTGGCGCAGTGATTGAGAGTCCATCTGCTGATGCAGGGGACACGGGTTCGTGCCCCGGTCCGGGAAGATCCCACATGCCGCGGAGCGGCTGGGCCCGTGAGCCATGGCCGCTGAGCCTGGGCGTCCGGAGCCTGTGCTCCGCAACGGGAGAGGCCGCAACGGTGAGAGGCCCGCACACCGCAAAAACAAACAAACAAAAATACACACAAAATTGGAAATGTTTAAGTCGGTTCCCTATAAAAAGATACAAATAAGCATTTTTCCCTCAAAGACAACAAAACAGCCATGTATCAACAAGGACCCTACGATACCAAGATAGTCCTGAATCTAAAAGACTAATTCTAATTATATCCGTCTCCTCTAGTTCACTCTAGGCAACCTGAGATATTTTAATGCATATAGTACTTAAGTCTAGCTGGAGTTAATTTATGAGTTACCTATGTACATATCATATCAGTAAATTAAGTGCTGGCCTCATATTTAATGTTTTTGTAATCCCTTAATATTATCATATGTAAAACCTGACATTTTCATAAATGACAGAGATATCACGTGAGGGCATTTTAGAATATACCTTAAAATGGGACAGAAATGAATAATGGGAAAAATATGAATAGAAAATGTAGAGCAATACTTTGAATAGTTGGTGGCCTGGTTTGTAAGAAGCGTGCTATTTGTCTCCTATGTCTTGCAATTATTCTTGGTGACAGTACAGATATGGTGATTTCCTGCAGTAGTAAATTTTCCCCAAATTTTACTTGACATCTAAGTTAATGTGATGTTTTCTTTGTCTTAATAAATTCATATCTTTCCTTTGTTTCATTTGTAGTTTTGTCAACACAATGCAGTGCACCTATTACCATTATTAAATTGAAAGAATGAGGCTTCCCTGGTGGCGCAGTGGTTGAGGGTCCGCCTGCCCATGCAGGGGACACGGGTTCGTGCCCCGATCCGGGAGGATCCCACATGCCGCGGAGCGGCTGGGCCTGTGAGCCATGGCCACTGAGCCTGCGCGTCCGGAGCCTGTGCTCCGCAACGGGAGAGGCCACAACAGTGAGAGGCCCGCGTACCGCAAAAAAAAAAAAAAAAAAAAAAAGAGTACAGCATCTTTACGCCCCTGATGGGTTAGATGTAGAACTCATGCTATTTTCTAATTATGCAGACTGTGTTCTGTGAAAAGAGATGCTGAATAGGCCAGCAGCAATAAAGTGGCATTAGCTATCAATGTTTAATATGCGGCAGAGGCTAATTTAGCACACGAAAGCCACCTGAGCAACATAAATCCTTAATAGCGAAGCCTTCCTTGGGCATCTAGGTCAATTCCCAAAATGGTGGTGCTATCAAGGGAAAAACACACAACCTGGTGCATGTCACTTACAAAGGACCATTTTCTCCCAAAGGAATTTTGTCCTCTGCCAAACGTGCTCCTCTGGAAAAGAGCTAGACAATTAATTAAGCCAAAGTCAATGCTCTGTATAAATAGACTAAATAGCTTTATGTAATATACCATAATTTAAATATCTTAGAAATTTAAGAACAATGTATTTTTAAAGTATACATTACTCACCAAGATAAAGAATATTTCAGGGATAATTAGCTTGCTCAGTCCTATGTCTTCCATATTGTTCCGTATGATTCCCCACTGGTCCAACAGTGAGCACTCCTCTCTCTGTTTATCTTTGGCTCTGTTTCTCTCTGTCTCTCTCTCCCTCACTCTGACTCTCTCATCTCTGGCAGTGTATTAGAGCAAAAGGGAGATAAAAGTGCCACTTTGACTGTTGTGGAAGCTACAGGCAAACTTTACCAGAACATCTTTCTTTCTTAAGTAAGATACAAGTTAGGCTTGGAAAGGTCTTTGTAAAAGAAAAAAAGACAAAAGAAGAAGAAAAAGGAAATACAAATAACTTAAGAAAGTATATTCCATAGCATTCAAGTAAAGAGAAAATATCAGAATTTAGTTGGATGAGAAGCTTTTAAATTATTTGAAATGCTTACTTAAAGGTCACAGTAAGAGATAAGCAAAAAGAGGATACAGGATTTTCTAAATATGAACATGTTAGAAATCAAATATGGTGTTTTAAAAATAACAATGTTGGGAAAGGGAGTGGGGGAGGGATGGATTGGTAGTTTGGGATTATCAGATACAAAGCACTATATATAACACAGATAAACAACAAGGTCCTACTGTATAGCACAGGGATATTCAATATCTTGTGATAAACCATAAAAAAACCCAATATCATCACATAATACTTTTAAGATGCAAAAGCTAATTGAACTTCTTATAATAAGTGACAGTAAAAAATAGAAAACATGCAGGATTGTCTATAATATGATCATTATTCTATAATATGTACAAAATGTTTTAAAAGTACAGTCGTCCCTAGGTATCCACTGGGCATTGGTTCCAGGATCACCTATGGACACCAAAATCCAAGAATACTCAAGTCCTTTATATAAAATGGTGTAGTATTTGCATATAACGTACACACATCCTCCAGTACACTTTAAATCATCTCCAGATTACTTATAATACCTGATGCAATGTAAATGCTATGTAAATAGTTGTACATAGAATGTAAACACTGTGTAAATAGCTCCTGGCCACAACAAATTCACGTTTTGCTCTCTGGAACTTTCTGGATTTTTTTTCTCGAATATTTCATTGGATCTGTGGATGCAGAACCCACAGATATGGAGGGCTGACTACGGTGTATTATTAGATAATAGCCATGAAAATAGAAAAGAAAGTTCTTGAAGGTGACAGAGCATGTTTAAGGAGTCAGCATTTATGCAAAGGAAAACTCCTTCCCAACCTCTCATCACAGAAACAGTCTCCTAGGTAAACCTGATCTTAAGAAATAGCTTCTCCCTCGGTGCACTTGTCACAATTACAATTGTAGTCTTTACCATTTGAAAAAAAAAAAAAAGTTATTTGCTTAATTTAAGCCTTGTCTTCTGTGCTGCCTTGAACACTTTGTAAGACAAGTAGGAGCAGTGAGCAGTGTCTGTTTTTTCAGGGCACTCTCCCTGGGGCATTGAGTGCATGACTCAAGTTTTCTAAACCCAGGTATCCCCAAAGTTATAGACTGCCTGTCATTAATCTTTTCAAAAAACTAAACAAAAGCAAAAAACTTCCTAGCTTTTAAAGTATGAACATGACAATGCTCACAATTTACAGCAGACCCACTGACAAAGACAAACATGGATAACAGAAATCCACTTGTGACATGGTGACATGAGCTGTCACTGAACTGGCTCAAACTAATCAGCCAAATGTTTTGTTTGTTTCTTTGGGACTAATTCCTGTCCTAAACATGAGGTTTTATACACGTTACCAGTTAATGGAACCTCTTTTTGACAGAGGTCTTACATATTTGGTTCCAATAGTCAATGACACCTAATTTTTTTCAGTGGTAGATTGGGATGGAGATTATAGAATTAGGAATGCACATTCTTAAGGAAGTTACATATTTACTGTTTAAAATGTACTATATAGTTAATTGCCAACAAACATCTCACTTAAAGGAAAAGTACGAAAATACTGAAGGTCGATTCCTAAAATGTATATAGTATGTGACGATTTAGAAACCATAATATCCATGAGCTGGACGTTATAACATCTGTTATAACATCTGTTGTATAAGTGAGACAGCAAGCAGAGGCCGGGACAAGTCAAGGGCCTTGCTCATCTAAGGAATGAAAACTTGAGACTCTGCACCTGATCTTTTGATGTTAAGATCAACGCTCTTCCAATTATACCAAAATTGAAACATATTAACATTAACATGAGGTGTTGATTCATTGGCAACTGCTCCAACCAACAGTCTCCATCTGTCCTTAGCTGTTAACATCTGATCAGAGCGCTCATCCCTCAGCTACAATTTTACACCTCTTTTAAAGCCCTTTGTAGTTTAGAGCCATGCTGCTTCTCACCCATTTCCAGCCCTGCTGCTATGCTCTACCTCAGGTGATAGATTATCTGCACTTAAATTTTAGTTCCTTAATTAATTACTGCTGCCTCTGAATGGCTAGCCCATGGCAGAATTAATCAAAATTCCTCCACCTTTGTTTATTTCCCCAGGTGAAACTCTAGAGGGAAAGAAGGATCTAGAGTTATCTTTTCCCCCTGATGGCCCATGGATGTTTTATAGGCAATCAAAATCATAGCAGGCAGCTGTGACCTCCAAAAGGTACCCTACCCTTCCACAGCTTAAAGAAACCTGAATAATGCTTCTCTTTCACCATTTCCATTTTCTTCTTTTTTGGCACTATCCCAGCCATAGTTTCTCTTGATCAGTCAGCAAATATTTATTCAATGTTTGTTCTGAGTCTGGTACTGTTCTCAGTCCTGTAGTTATATCAATGAATTGAAAAATAAACACATTGCCACAAAGAACTTAGTATCAACATTGTTTCAAGGGCTCCTTAGTGATACAATGAAGATGTAACAGGAGGGTATGGTAGAGAATGTCTGTGAATCTCTTTTTGGTAGGGAAGCCCTCTTTGAAAAGATGATATTTGAGTGTCCGCTTCAAGATGAAGGGTAAATAGCTTTGTGAAAATCTGAGGAAAGAGGGCTTCGAGCGGGAAGGAAGAGCAGGTAGTGTGTTGCTGAGACAGGAATCCTTAGTTATGTCAAAGAACTGTATTTGGTGAAACAAAGGCTGTGATGTCTAAGAGGCAGGAATGAGATCAAGTAGGGCGTCACAGGCCAGAGAAAAATCTTATTTTGCCACGTGAATTGGGAAGTAGAAGAGTGACAAGATTTTATGTAAGGAGGAAAAGAAAACCCTCTGTGCTTGCTGTTTAAAAAATCAACCATATAGGGGAAAGAACAGAGAAAAGCAAATCAGTTAGGTGGCTACTGGTAGTCAATAAATTATGGTGGCTTGGACTAAGACTTTACTGGCAGAAATGTTGAGACGTGTCTGGGTGTGGAGTATGTGTCAGCGATAAAACTGACAGTGCTTCCTCAGTGGTGTCTTGCTGTGGACTGAACTGTGTCCCCTCCCCCACCAAATGCATATGTTGAAACCCTAACCCCCCATGTGAGGGTTTTAGGGGGTGGGGATTCGGTCTAGATGGATTCATGAGGGTGGGGTCCTCATGATGGGAATAGTGCCCTAATAATAGGAGGAAGACACAGAGATCACTCTGTCTCCCGACACACTGATCCAGGAATGGCCATGTGAGCACACAGCAAGAAAGAGGGCTCTCACCTGAACATGACCGTGCTGGCACCCTCATCTCAGAGTCCCAGCCTCTGAACTGTGAGAAGATAAATTTCCATTGTTTAAGTCACCCAGTCTATGGTATTCCGTTATGGCAGCCCAAGCTCAGATGGATGTGTTAAGAACTAGGGGTGGGCAGTGCTTATGATGTGGATCTGAATAGTTTTATGGTGTCCTAGAAGTCTAAGATGCTTTCCAGATACTCAAGTGGAGATGGCAAGGAATCAGTTATATTTGACAAATACGGAGTTCAGGGGACCTGTTATTTGAGGACATAATTCTGAGAATCATCAGTGTACAGAATACATGAAAGTTGTGAAAATGGATGCATCACTAAGGAAAAAACTTAGAGGAAGAAAAATAAAAGAGAAAAAAAGAGAAGAAAAAAATAAAAAGAAAATATGAGGACCAAATCCTTAGTCACTACAAAATTAAAGATTCAGTAGAAAATGGACCAAAGAAGAGAACTGAGGAAAAGTAACCCGTTGGATGGTAATGGACCCAGCCAAGTGTGGAATTATAGAAGTCCAGGGGGAAAAATTACTTTTTAAGTATGGAGGAATGGTGGGACTCTTCATTCTGTCACAATGGTGATTTAGATTCCCTGAACAAACCATCTGCTACAACACTAAAAAATGCTGGCTAAAAGACACACACACACACACACACACACACACACACACACATATACGAACTAATAAACAGATAAGATCCTGAGTGCACAAAGGAACAATGACCAGACTATATATAAAAATAGAACTCTGATCCACAACCAGAAACAACCTGCCCAGGAAATCCCTTTTCTACAATAACCAGGCCAAGAAGCCAGTCTGGTCAGATTTGTAGGAAGCCAGACTGTCATCTCCAGTAACAGTCCAGGAAGCCAACCAATACCTTCTGCAACCATCAGCCCCAAATGGCCAGGACTTGGTTGACAGATGATAGACCCAATTTCTGTCCCTGCTTCTAATTTAGGACCAAACAGAGAAAGCTAAACGTCCACTCTAACCAATCATACACCGCACGGTGCTTCTAGCTCGCTTGCCTTCAGCTTCCCTGTGCCCATGACCTCCAATCAGGCACACCTGAAGCCTTCCCTTTCTCTACACTATAAAGCTTTCCCACTCCTCTGCCTGCTCTGGCGTCTCGGCCAGAACACAAGTGACGGTGGCTACTCTGTTGCTATAGCAAGCTCTGAATAAATAGTTTTTGCTTGTTCTCAGTTGGCTGGTCTTCATTTCTTTCCATAGAGACAAATACTACCTTAAATGCATTGACTGGCTGGCCAGAAACAAGGAAAAAACAAAGTTATGGAACCCAGTGAGGATAATTGAATGCCGAATGAGCTATTTATCTAGGGAAAATTTTCCAGAGCAATGACCTTGAGCCTGGCTTTTTTGTGACATCATGGAGTAGAGGGAAGATGGGGTAAGTTCCAGGAATCCTAATAGGATAATGTTTTAATAAAAAGGGTGACCCCTGTCATTCATGTAGGGAGGGAATCATAAACTTACCTCCCAGATCTCAGCAAAGAACATGCCCGTCTTTATGCTGGCGATGTCCAGGTGAAAGATGTGGAGGGACAGAGTATACCTGGAATGTATGTTGAAGTCTGTTGAGGAGAGAGCTGAGCAACCCCGGCCTCCAATGACCCTTGTTCTCCCTCTCCCACCTCATCCTTGGCACCTGGATGACTCCATGTTTCCAAGCCCACCTACTGCTTGTTATCTCTAAGCTCTTGCATTTTGAAGCCTCTTTTTTTTTTTTTTACCGCAATCTTTACCCTCATTAAACAGGCTTCAACCTCATTCTATTGGATCTGACGCTCTTGTTTCTAATGGATTCGTTTCAAAATGAACAAAACAATCTAAGTACGTTTCTAAGATTCTGGGATCAATACATCCAGCTGAGCGCCTTGTATATGGCTCTTCTCATATATTTGGATACAACATACAATAATATCATTTTATAGTCCCCAGGATAAAGCACATATCAAACTTATTTTCCCATTGAATGTTTTTCAAAGACATTATCTGGGGACTGATGTTTTGAGTAATACATTTTTAAAAGTACATTTTGTCTTTCTAGAAGTCAGGGAATTAACAGAGATCTTCTTTACAATGGAATCATCTTCCACTCTTCAGTTCTTTTTTAAACCTATTTTTTCATCTTTCTTTTATCTTGTTTTTAACCCCTTCCTGATTTCCAGTCTCTTTCCAATCACGTAACCCAAAAAGTCCCCAGTTCAAGTAAGTAACTATGGATAATAGTTTGATCTGAAAATACAGTTGCTAACTCATCTTTTGTTCCAGCCACAAAGCCTCCTTTCTGTAAATATGCAGAATATACACAGAATATTCTAGAGTCAGACTGTGCACTTGCAATTTTCCACATCCACAAACACTCTTAGCTGGATGGCCCTATATCTGGCATCTTCCTTTTCCCCCACACCACCTTATCTGAGATGCTGGAGAAGCAACCCATTGAGAATATAATTTCCATTCACGCTTTGCTATTATCTCCTTACTCAGCTGATTTTTCTTCAAAAGGCTTTCCATTACGTAACAAATATATATACATATACACATATGTGTGTGTGTGTGTATATATATATGCCCCCTTCCTGCCCTTTTCCTCACACACAAGAACAGTTCAGAAAGCAAGTCTGTTTTCTGCTCTGTTCATGTTATATTCCAGCACCCAGAACTGTGTGTGGTGAAGAGTAGATTTTCAACTTGTATTTGTGGAATGACTAAATCAGTCAAGGCAAATATCAAATCCCCGATGTGGGATTCTGTGGATGAGGTGTCGTAGTTATAGCACCATTCATGGCTTACTGGTCCTGCTGAAGGTAGACACTCGTTGCAGATATATATGGGAAATATATGACCAATACATATATGTACACTGCATATATCTGTAATTAATTTGTTAAGTTTGAAGAATCTTTTATGCTGAGTAGTGGCTGAATGAATTTTAGTGCCACTAGGAACCGCAATTTTAAGAATTCTTCTTCAGCTTCAACGCTGATGGGATGTAGCTGATGCTAGTTCTCTCTCCTGACCTAGATTACAAACTACACAGACAAATGTGCATATTCAGGCTATAAGTCCAACTATCACTAATGCTATTGGGGAAGGTTTCTTCTCACATTTAAGCATCTTCAGTCTCTAGCCAGAAAGAATAATTTCTGCACAGTCTCTTGAGGGGGGCCACGAGTCCATCTGTGTGTGCTGCGCAAATAAAAACCTGTCCGTGGCAACCAAACCAGACATGACATTTGTGCAGGAGGAGACAAGGGAGCCATCGTCCCTGGCTGGTACTGCCAAGTGGGATGGATGGCCAAAGTCAGAGCAGGGAATGCAGCTGCCAGAAAGTGTATGCAGCTTGCTAGAAGATGCTCTCCATAAAATACCAGTGGTAAGGAATAAGTTAGGAGCTTCTGGGAGGCCTCCACGTTCAATGCTAAAGCAATTTCATTCATTCCTTCACAAGAGGATTTTTTGGGGGGAGGGGGGCTCCTCTTGGGTGTATTTTTAAATTTAATTTTCATTTTACATTAGAATATAGTTGATTTACACTGTTGTGTTAGTTTCAGGTGGACAGCAAAGTGATTCAGTTATACGTATACATATAGCCATTCTTTTTCAGATTCTTTTCCCATATACATTATTACAGTTCACTGAGTAGAGTTCCCTCCGCTAAACAATAGGTCCTTGTTGGTTATCTATTTTATATAGAGCAGTGTGTACATGTCAGTCCCAAACACCTAGTTTGTCCCTCCCCCCATGCTTCCCCTTTGGTAACCATAAGTTTGTTTTCAAAGTCTGTGAGTCTGTTTCTGCTTTGTACGTACGCCCGTTTGCATCATTTATTTATATTCCACATACAAGTGATATCATATGATATTTATCCTTCTCCACAAAAGGATCTTTGCTAACTGCTCAGATGCAGTGGGAGCCACGGCTCTCGTGGAGATCATATTCGAAAGGAAACGGATCATGATTAAACACATCCCCATGGAAACCAATGATGACCCGTGAACAAGAATAACACATGATGGGATAAGGCGTGGCCAGAGGAAGAGAAGGCCGATTGAGCATTAGGTGGCGAGGTCCTTTCCCAGGAGGTGGTGGACATTCACGGGACTTGGGGGCTGCAAAGGAATGTTCTCATCTAGGGAGAAACCCAAAGGCAGGGCCTAGTGTATGACGTTCTCTCTAACAGTAGAGAGAATATTTAATGGCTCAGTATGCTCTATAAGGCAGGCATTTGGACATAGAATTTGAGAGGGGGGGGTCCGAAATAATCTTAGACACTAGGAAGCAGATCATGTAGCAAAGTACGGTGTTTAGAATTCGTTCTGTGACAGAAAGACTATGCTTGGAGTCTACGGAGCAGGGAAGCTGCCATAGTTAGTTAAACTTTTATATAGAGAATGGATACACAACAAGGTCCTGCTGTAGCGCACAGAGAACTATAGTCAATATCCTATGATAAACCAGAATAGAAAAAAACATAAAAAAAGAATGTCTATATAAATGTATAACTGAATCATTTTGCTGTACAGTAAAAATTAACACAACATTGTAAATCAACTATACTTCAATTAAAAAAGGAAGCTACGGAGGAGCTTCAAGATGGCGGAAGAGTAAGACGCAGAGATCACCTTCCTGCCCATAGATACATCAGAAATACATCTACACGTGGAACAGCTCCTACAGAACACCTACTGAACACTGGCAGAAGACCTCAGACCTCCCAAAAGGCAAGAAACTCCCCACGTACCTGGGTGGGGCAAAAGAAAAAAGAATAAACAGAGACAAAAGAATAGGGACGGTACCTGCACCAGTGGGAGGGAGCCATGAAGGAGGAAAGGACTCCACACACTAGGAAGCCCCTTCGCGGGCGGAGACTGCGGGTGGCGGAGGGGGAAGCTTCGGAGCCGCGGAGGAGAGCACAGCAACGGGGGTGCGGAGGGCAAAGCGGCGAGATTCCCGCACAGAGGATCAGGGCCGACCGGCACTCACCAGCCCGAGAGGCTTGTCTGCTCACCCGCCGGGGCGGGCGGGGCTGGGAGCTGAGGCTCGGGCTTCGGTCGGATCCCAGGGAGAGGACTGGGGTTGGCTGCGTGAACACAGCCTCAAGGGGCTAGTGTGCCACGGCCGCCCGGGAGTGAGTCCGGGGAAAAGTCTGGACCTGCGGAAGCGGCAAGAGGCTTTTTCTTCCCTCTTTGTTTCCTGGTGCGTGAGGAGAGGGGATTAACAGCGCCGCTTCAAGGAGCTCCAGAGACGGACGTGAGCCGCGGCTAACAGCGCGGACCCCAGAGACGGGCATGAGACGCTAAGGCTGCTGCTGCCGCCACCAAGAAGCCTGTGTGCGAGCACAGGTCACTCTCCACACCCCTCTTCCGGGGAGCCTGTGCAGCCCGCCCCTGCCAGGTTCCCGGGATCCAGGAACAACTTCCCCGGGAGAACGCACGGCGCGCCTGAGGCTGGTGCAACGTCACGCCGGCCTCTGCCGCCTCAGGCCCGCCCCGCACTCCGTGCCCCTCCCTCCCTCCGGCCTGAGTGGGCCAGAGCCCCCGAATCAGCGGCTCCTTTAACCCCGTCCTGTCTGAGCAACGAACAGACGCCCTCAGGCGACCTACACGCAGAGGCGGGGCCAAATCCAAAGCTGAGCCCCTGGGAGCTGTGAGAACAAAGAATAGAAAGGGAAATCTCTCCCAGCAGCCTCAGGAGCAGCGGATTAAATCTCCACCATCAACTTGGTGTACCTGCATCTGCGGAATACCTGAATAGACAACAAATGATCCCAAATTGAGGAGGTGGACTTTGGGAGCAATGATATATATATATTTTTCCCTTTTTCTCTTTTTGTGACTGTGTATGTGTATGCTTCTGTGTGTGATTTTGTCTGCATAGCTTTGCTTTTACCATTTGTCCTAGGGTTATGTCTGTCTGTTTTCTTTTTTAGTTAAAAAAATTTTTTTTCTTAATAATTTTTATTTTAATAACTTTTTTATTTTATTTTATTTTATCTCCTTCTTTCTTTCTTTCTTTTCTCCCTTTTATTCTGAGCTGTGTGGAGGACAGGCTCTTGGTGCTCCAGCCAGGCGTCAGGGCTTTGCCACTGAGGTGGGAGAGCCAAGTTCAGGACACTGGTCCACAAGAGACCTCCCAGCTCCACATAATATCAAACGGCGAAAATCTCCCAGAGATCTCCATCTCAATGCAAAAACCCAGCTCCACTCAGCAACCAGCAAGCTACAGTGCAGGACACCCTATGCCAAACAACTAGCAAGACAGGAACAAAATCCCATCCATTAGCACAGAGGCTGCCTAAAATCCTAATAAGGCCACAGACACCCCAAAACACACCATCAGACGTGGACCTCCTCACCAGAAAGACAAGATCTAGCCTCATCCACCAGACCACAGGCACCAGTCCCCTCCACCGGGAAGCCTACACAACCCACTGAACCAACCTTAGCCACTGGGGACAGACACCGAAAACAACGGAAACTACAAACCTGCAGCCTGCAAAATGCAGACCCCAAACACAGTAAGTTAAGCAAAATGAGAAGACAGAGAAACACACAGCAGATGAAGGAGCAAGGCAAAAACCCACCAGACCTAACAAATGAAGAGGAAATAGACAGTCTACCTGAAAAAGAAATCAGAATAAAGATAGTAAAGATGATCCAAAATCTTGGATATAGAATGGAGAAAATAAAAGAAACATTTAACAAGGACCTAGAAGAACTAAACAGCAAACAAACAGTGATAAACAACACAATAAATCAAATTTAAAATTATCTAGAAGGGATCAATAGCAGAATAACTGAGGCAGAAGAATGGATAAGGGACCTGGAAGATAAAATACTAGAAATAACTACTGCAGAGCAGAATAAAAAAAGAATGAAAACAATTGAGGACAGTCTCAGAGACCTCTGGGACAACATTAAATGCACCAACATACGAATTATAGGGGTCCCAGAGAAGAAGAGATAAAGAAAGGGACTGAGAAAATATTTGAAGAGATTACATTTGAAAAATTCCCTAATATGGGAAAGGAAATAGTCAATCAAGTCCAGGAAGCATAGAGATACACATACAGGATAAATCCAAGGAGAAGCATGCCAAGACACATATTAATCAAATTATCAAAAATTAAATACAAAGAAAAAATATTAAAAGCAGTATGGGAAAAATAACACATAAGGGAATCCCCATAAGGTTAACAGCTGATCTTCCAGCAGAAACTCTGCAAGCCAGAAGGGAATGGCAGGACATATTTAAAGTGATGAAGGAGAAAAACCTACAACCAAGATTACTCTACCCAGGCAAGGATCTCATTCAGATTTAATGGAGACATTAAAACCTTTACAGACAAGCAAAAGCTAAGAGAATTCAGCACCACCAAACCAGCTTTAGGAACTTCTCTAAGCAGGAAACACAAGAGAAGGAAAAGACCTACAATAATAAACCGAAAACAATTAAGAAAAGGGTGATAGAAACATACATATCGATAATTACCTTAAATGTAAATGAATTAAATGCTCCAACCAAAAGACATAGACTGGCTGAATGGATACAAAAACAAGACCTGTATCTATGCTGTCTACAAGAGACCCACTTCAGACCTAGGGACACATACAGACTGAAAGTGAGGGAATGAAAAAGATATTCCATGCAAATGGAAATCTAAAGAAACCTGGAGTAGCAATTCTCATATCAGACAAAATAGACTTTAAAATAAAGACTATTACAAGAGACAAAGAAGGACACTACATAATGATCAAGGGATCAATCCAATAAGAAGATATAACAATTGTAAATATTTATGCACCCAACATAGAAGCACCTCAGTACATAAGGCAAATGCTAACAGTCATAAAAGGGGAAATCGACAGTAACACAATCATAGTAGGTGACTTTAACACCCCACTTTCACCAATGGACAGATCATCCAAAATGAAAATAAATAAGGAAACACAAGCTTTAAATGATACATTAAACAACATGGACTTAATTGATATTTATAGGACATTCCATCCAAAAACAACAGAATACACATTCTTCTCAAGTGCTCATGGAACATTCTCCAGGATAGATCATATCTTGGGTCACAAATCAAGCCTTGATAAATTTAAGAAAACTGAAACTCTATCAAGTATCTTTTCCGACCACAATGCTATGAGACTAGATATCAATTACAGGAAAAAATCTGTAAGAAATACAAACACATGGAAGCTAAACAACACCCTACTTAATAACCAAGAGATCACTGAAGAATCAAAGAGGAAATCAAAAAATACCTAGAAACAAATGACAATGAAAACACAACAACCCAAAACCTATGGGATGCAGCAGAAGCAGTTCTAAGATGGAATTTTATAGCTATACAAGCCTACCTTAAGAAACAAGAAACATCTTAAATAAACAACTAACCTTACACCTAAAGCAATTAGAGAAAGAAGAACAAAAAAACCCCAAAGTTAGCAGAAGGAAAGAAATCATAAAGATCAGATCAGAAATAAATGAAAAAGAAATGAAGGAAACGAGAGCAAATATCAATAAAACTAAAAGGTGGTTCTTTGAGAAGATAAACAACATTGATAAACCATTAGCCAGACTCATCAGGAAAAAGGAGAAGACTCAAATCAATAGAATTAGAAATGAAAAAGGAGAAGTAACAACTGACACTGCAGAAATACAAAGGATCATGAGAGATTACTACAAGCAACTGTATGCCAATAAAATGGACAACCTGGAAGAAATGGAAAAATTCTTAGAAAAGTACAACCTTCCAAAACTGAACGAGGAAGAAACAGAAAATATGAACAGACCAATCACAAGCACTGAAAATGAAACTGTGATTAAAAATCTTCCAACAAACAAAAGCCCAGGACCAGAGGGCTTCACTGGCGAATTCTATCAAACATTTGGAGAAGAGCTAACACCTATCCTTCTCAAACTCTTCCAAAATACAGCAGAGGGAGGAACACCCCCAAACTCATTCTACGAGGCCCCCATCACTCTGATACCAAAACCAGACAAAGATGTCACAAAGAAAGAAAACTACAGGCCAATATCACTGATGAACATAGATGCAAAAATCGTCAACAAAATACTAGCAAACAGAATCCAACAGCACATTAAAAGGATCATACACTATGATCAAGTGGGGTTTATCCCAGGAATGCAAGGATTCTTCAATATACGCTAATCAATGAATGTGATAAACATTATTAACAAACTGAAGGAGAAAAACCATATGATCATCTCAATAGATGCAGAAAAAGCTTTTGACAAAATTCAACATCCATTTATGATAAAAACCCTCCAGAAAGTAGGCATAGAGGGAACTTACCTCAACATAATAAAGGCCATATATGACAGACCCACAGCCAACATCATCCTCAATGGTGAAAAACTAAAACCAGTTCCACTAAGATCAGGAGCAAGACAAAGTTGCCCACTCTCACCACTATTATTCAACATAGCTTTGGAAGTTTTACCACAGCAATCAGAGAAGAAAAAGAAATAAAAGGAATCCAAATTGCAATAGAAGAAGTAAAGCTGTCACTGTTTGCAGATGACATGATACTATACATAGAGAATCCTAAAGATGCTACCAGAAAATTACTAGAGCTAATCAATGAATTTGGTAAAGTAGCAGGATACAAAATTAATGCACAGAAATCTCTTGCATTCCTATACACTAATGATGAGAAATCTGAAAGTGAAATTAAGGAAACACTCCCATTTACCACTGCAACAAAAAGAATAAAATATCTGGGAATAAACCTACCTAAGGAGACAGAAGACCTGTATGCAGAAAATTATAAGACACTGATGAAAGAAATTAAAGATGACACAAATAGATGGAGAGATATACCATGTTCTTGGATCGGAAGAATCAACATTGTGAAAATGACTCAACTACCCAAAGCAATCTACAGATTCAATGCAGTCCCTATCAAACTACCACTGGCATTTTTCACAGAACTAGGACAAAAAATTTCACAATTTGTATGGAAACACAAAAGACCCCGAATAGCAAAAGCAATCTTGAGAAAGAAAAACGGAGCTGGAGGAATCAGGCTCCCTGACGTCAGACTATACTACAAAGCTATAGTAATCAAGACAGTATGGTAGTGGCCCAAAAACAGAAATATAGATCAATGGAACAGGATAGAAAGCCCAGAGATAAACCCACACACATATGGTCACCTTATCTTTGATAAAGGAGGCATGAATGTACAGTGGAGAAATGACAGCCTCTTCAATAAGTGGTGCTGGGAAAACTGGACAGGTACATGTAAAAGAATGAAATTACAACACTCCCTAACACCATACAGAAAAATAAACTCAAAATGGATTCAAGACCTAAATGTAAGGCCAGACAACATCAAACTCTTAGAGGAAAACATAGGCAGAACACTCTATGACATAAATCACAGCAAGATCCTTATTGTGTTAATGTTTTAAAGTGTACCATATATGGTCTCAAAAAGGTCTTCCCAAAGCTCTTCACATAAAAAACGATTTGGAAATTGCTGAATGCACATCACGAAGATTTGGCTTTGAGATTCGAATTCTAGGTGTGAATGTATTTAGGCTGGTGGTGAAAATGGTAAACTTGAGTCCATTTATCTTCAAAAGTAGCTTGGCTTTTATTTATTTTTATTTTATTTTTGTCCTATTTGCGTGTCCTTGCTTTGAGGATCATGAGTCTCGAGTATCATAAAAAATGTACTAAGGCTTCTTTCATTGTGCTTTCTGGTTCCCCTTCCCCTCTCCGACTATTCAGGCAGTAACAATTGCTTGACAATTGTTTTTAAGTAGAAGTGTAGGTATAGCCTAGAATATAAAAAGAGCGACAAATGAAATTGAGTGTGTAAAGTATAGGTGTGTGTTTTAGCAGAGAGAGTTACATGGGAAGACTTTATGAAAAAAAATTTTCTGAATACTGAAAGTTTGTCTTGAAATATGAAGAGTTACAGGGCTGCAGGAAGCCAGGTGGAATAGATTCTAAATACACGGTGGCAGAAAGGCTACCCTTGCCTCCCCCCATCCCGGTGAAAGTGACCACAGAGATGATAGCAGAGTCTGGGACCCTGGCATCCTGACTCTTCATCAAGAATGCCTGGAGTCAGTGACCCTTTCTTGTCCCATGATCACTGCTTCTGTGTGCTTTTTGGGGCATCTGGTAAACCAGCTCATCCACTGTGAGTTCTTCTGCCCTGACACTTGCCCCTCAGGTCAGCCAGCTCTCTCTCTGAGCTTCTGTTCCCCACTGGCTGGTGAGTACGGTGGGGAGGACAGCACATCTGAAGTTTTGGCTTCCTATCAAGCAAGTTAAGATGTGCATTAGTCTTTTAGGATGTGCTCAACGCCCAACTCTAAAGAAGCTCAGTGTCCTCCTGAGCTCTTTCCAAATAAGTGAGGCACGTGTCCTGTGTCCCACCTGCTTTGGAGCTGTAACCAAACTAAACAACCCAAAATCTTCAACGCTCAATCTCCATGACTGGGACCCGAGGTCAGGGTCAGGGGCCACTAAAGCAGTGCTTCTCAAACAATATGTGATATCTCAGGGGTGTTTTTTGTTTTTCTAAGTCTA
This sequence comes from Monodon monoceros, assembly GCF_005190385.1. NCBI lineage: Eukaryota > Metazoa > Chordata > Mammalia > Artiodactyla > Monodontidae > Monodon > Monodon monoceros. The sequence continues at coordinate 4,571,913 of NW_021703782.1, read as the reverse complement.
AGCTGTCATAGATGGATGTATTTGTAAAGTAACAGTGAGTTATTAGTGATATACAAAGAGGGCAATTTACATCTCGGATGCCTACAGAAGAGTCTGGTCACCGTAGTAACCTATGCTGTAAGTTTGATAGGGGAGATGCTGGCAGTGTGTGCCTGTACCTCTCAGAGTCCAACAGAGATTGAGAGGCTGGCTTCCATCTTCAGCCTCTGCCTGAGGCCTTTCTCTGCTCCCCCAGCTCCTTAGGTGTCAGAGAATTGCCTTTGCCTGGTAGTCTCAACCCAAAGTAGATGACGGTTGATGCACTGTAAATCCTCCCTCCCTGACAACCAGGAGAAAACATTTCAGGTGCACTGTTACAAATCCCCCCTCCTACATACTGTTGGCAGGAATGTAAGTTGGCGCAGCCACTATGGAGAACAGTATGGAGGTTCCTTAAAAAACTAAACATAGAGCTACTATATGATCCAGTAATCCCACTCCTGGGTATATATCCAGACAAAACTGTAATTCAAAACGATACATGCACCCCATTGTTCATAGCGGCACTATTCACAATAGCCAAGACATGGAAGGAACCTCAATGTCCACCGACAGACGAACGGATAAAGAAGATGTGGTCCATATATACAATGGAATATTACTCAGCCATAAAAAGAATGAAATGATGTCACTGCAGCAATGTGGATGGACCTAGAGTTTATCATACTAAGTGCGGTAAGTCAAAAAAGAAAGATGAACACCGTATGATACCACCTATATGTGGAATCTGAAATATGACACAAATGAACTTATCAACGAGACAAAAACAAACTCACAGACATAGGGAACAGACTTGTGGTTGCCAAGGGGGAGGGGTGTGAGGGGAGGGAAGGACTGGGAGTTTGGAGTTAGCAGATGCAAACTAGTGTATATAGGATGGATAAACAACAAGGTCCTATTGTACAGCACAGGGAACTGTGTTCAATATCCTGTAATAAACCATAATGAAAAATTACATATGTACATACATGTATACATATATATATATATACACATATCTGAATTACTTTGCTGTATACTAGAAACTAAATAACATTTTAAATCAACTATACTTCAATTTTCAAAAACCACTAAAAACAAAAACAAATCCCCAGGGTTCCCAAGCAGGAAGAAATTCATGGCACTTGTTAGTGACCTGTCTGATAACCACACTTTTTTACTGGTGATCTCTCCTTCCCTGTCTCACTTCCTCATGGCTCTCCTGCCATTTCCTGGGTTCCTTTTCCAGATAAGCTATTTGTGCTTGGATCATCCCTTCAGGGACTGATTCTCAGGAAACAAAACCTAAGATAACAACACTAAATGTCAGCCTTCGATCCGGAAGTATAAAGGTAAGTAAGGATGAGGAGGAATCTACAGCTGACTGAGAATTCGCCCAATAGAGCATGCATTTTTAATTGAAAATACCTGTTATCTTGATTTAAAAGATTACATTTTCCACTGTTGAAAGGAAACGTGGTCTTGAGAGCCTGAGAAAACTAAAATCCAATCTTTCTACCCAGGAGTTACATAACTGGTACATACTTTTATGTACCATTCTATGACTGTACTGTTTGTTACTGATAAATTAAGCTTTATATTTAATAATTTAAATACAAATATCCAAGAGAGACAATTAAAAAAAAACTTGAAAAGAACTGACAATTGCCTTTTGTATCAGGGACCAAGGATAATCTAATAGAACGAGGGCAGGGACTTAATGAAGATAAGAAATGGGCAAAACCTCTCTTCTGCTTAGCCTCCTTCCTCAAGTGTATGCAGAGAAAGAATCCAACAAAGAGGAAAAAGTTAACTGAAGTGAACTTCTTATGAACTCTTTAAGAAAAATAAAGTCTGGTTTTACAAAGCCCCAGTATTTTAAAATCAAATTTGGCCCACAAAGAAATATATAATTTATGACTATGCATATACGGCGAAATCACCTAAAAGTACTCCAGCATTCACAGAAAGGTAGAAAAGATGAGCTCTCCAAAATAACCACTGCAAAGCCCACTATTCTTTTTTTGTCCTCAAGGAACACTCCCATCTCTTTAAGATACAAATTATGCTACTGCCAAAGCGGGTACCGTATCAGTGGAAACAACTCTATGAGGCTTCCTAATATAAACGATAATTCTAGGCTTTATAGCTTGGCTCTTTCAAAGTAAAGTATGTTGGGCAGAGACTAAGCATACAAATTGCCAGCCAAAATACATTAAATCTGGTCGAGTTGTCCTTTTTTGGAGAATGCAAATTGGAGCTTTCTGCTCTGCAAGCCGTGAGCGCTTTGCATGGACCTGCAAAAATGCCTTCTGGAATTGTGACCAAAAAAAAAAGTTTTAAGTGGCAAATTTTGAAACAGATTGGTTATTATTTCAGAATATACACATTATAAGTAGTTGCCCTTAGGAAGGATTTTAGTTCATGAAAAAATATTTAATTTACTACCACAGAACATGATACACATCATACATGGATTCCAAGCTTATGGGAAGAGGTCCTCTTGATGGTGTCCTTTTACTTAGAGCATTTGAAGGAATCACTGACTCATGATGACTGTCTCCTAGGGTGACCGAGCAAAAAGGACGTAGATTAGCAGATGGCTCTTGTACCTGAAACTGAGGAGGACACTGTGGGGCTCCTGGGCATGGAAGCCTTTCTGTGTCCCATGTTTCTTGTTTGTAGGGAATAGGCTCCAGACTCCATGGCCTTCCCTGAGTTCCAAAGGGCAGGTTCAAACAGTTGCTAATCAGGGAAGGGAGGGGATGCAGAGACAAGGGAGGAAAAGCCAAGAAACAATAGTGCAGCCTTGGGGCAGGGTCCTGGATCCTCCTCAAGGGATACACACAACAGTATCTTTGAGCTCTTCTGCAGAACTGAAACTCCCACCAAATGGAAGATGTTAACTGTTTGACATATGAGGCCAGATTAAAGGGATGCACACACCCTGATCCTTATCAGCAACCCCGCCCTTGAATCATTGCTAAAAAACTTCTCACCAAATCCCTCTAGATTGGGACACACAGTTTTCAGGGCATGAGCCCACTGTGTCCCCCTTTGCCTGAAAAAGCAATAAAGCTCTTCTTTTCTACTTCACCCCAAACTCTGAGATTCAATTTAGCACCACTGCCCAGAGGCCGAGTTTTGGGCATCCTACCTGAAAGCTATGCTTATGGATTTTGCTTCAGAGATGCAGGAATAGAGTAAACAACTCAACCGGAAAGAGTTCTGGACATATCGGCAAGTTTAAGTTGTGTCCTTTGGTTATCTTGTTCCTGCAGATCCCTTTTAAAAGCCTCGTGGAGGCTGATCTCTTCCTTTGTGTTTCTTTTGCACTGTAGTGTCAGCATCCTGATGGGATGTTATGGCAGCAAGATGTTATTCTAAGGCAGTGGTCAACGGGCCAGTTGATGACGCAGTCTCTCCAAAACTACATTCATGCTTGCCGGTCCTTTATCCACTCAACAATATTTATTGAGTTTCTTTTGTGTGCCAGGCAATGTGGAAATAAGAGAAAGATGAACAAGGTCCCTGCCTTTGTGGAGCTGATATAAGGAGTCTTATAATTTAATTAGTAACACTTCTGCTGTGTTGTCAGACGCTTCAGAGACCTGAAGAAAAATTTCAGAAAATGGAAACTCGGGTGGAAAAATGTTTTGCTCATCTTTGCCTCACTTTAAAATGTTATCGTAATAGAATACATATGTAATATAATTTAGAAGAATAAATATTTCACCTGTCTTTACACACTCTATATCTTTATTAACTGTAGAAAACGTTTTTCTAAGTTGACTGTGGATCCCTTGTTCTTTGATGTTTGTTAATGAGTGTAATATTTTCTCAAAAAATTACCTTAACTTTGCCCTTCTGTTACCTTCATATTTGGGAACTTCATGATAAATTTGCTTCTCTGCCAGCTAATAATGACGCTGGCTGCTAAAAATCAATAAACATGAAAAGTAATGACCTTTAATAATTTACTTTTATTAGATCTGCAGAGAGTTTTGGTATCATTTACCCTGAAACTCGGGCTCCAATTTTATTTTATTTCACTTTTTCTAACCACTACCTTGCTTTTTATTTTTTTCTCAGGTAGAAAAGGAAGAGAAAAGTGAGGCAAAATTCAACCAATGCATCATTTTGACACATCCGTTGTTTGGTCAGGGGCATGCTGTCTGCTATTTCTTGTATAATAAATGTTTATGGTGCTTCTGGTTTAATGAATGCCCTGGGCTCCAGGATTTGTCTGTGTACTTCCCTGGCATAGTTCTTGAGTGAGAAAGAGATGATGTTGTCTGTTTAAACTAATAGAAAGGAAAGCTGAATGGGAGAATTAGATTCAAGAGCAGCTGCCTGAATACATCTTTCCCAGAGGATCGATACAGAACGACAGGGAGCATGGCCAGGCAGGGTGGCAGCTCCGGGGTCCATCAATTAAGGAAGAAGAAGACGGTTTGAAGGAAAACAGGTTTCATTCTGAGTTAGTTAGGGTCACTGTCTCCATAACCAACATTTTTCTCCTTTATGTTGCAAGAACTAAATAGGCATTTTCTCCGGGAATGTCTAATAACATAGCATCTCATCCTCTACTGACCCCAGGAGATGTAACTCAGAAAAATGGCAAGATTGGCAAAACAAGTTTATAACACAAAGTAGAGAATGAGGGTAAACCAACCAATGTGACATTCTTTTTGTTTTAAAGAATTAAAAAAATGAACTACAAATCTAGAAAGTATCTCTGTCTAACTTCATTGTGAATAACTGTAGGTACACTTTCCTCTGAAACCCCTTCAATTGTTTCTTTTTTTAAAAATTAAAAGCTGGTTTCCTGAGAAGATAAACAAAATTGATAAACCTTTAGCCAGACTCATCAAGAAAAAAAAGGGTGAGGACTCAAATCAATAAAATTAGAAATGAAAAAGAAGTTACAACTGACCACAGAAATACAAAGGATCATAAGAGACTATTACAAGCAACTATATGCCAATAAAATGGACAACCTGGAAGAAACGGACAAATTCTTAGAAAAGTACAACCTTCCAAGACTGAACCAGGAAGAAATAGAAAATATGAACAGACCAATCACAAGTAATGAAGTTGAAACTGTGATTTAAAATCTTCCAACAAACAAAAATCCAGGACGGCATGGCTTCACAGGTGAATTCTATCAAACGTTTAGAGCACTAACACCTGTCCTTCTCAAACTCTTCCAAAAAACTGCAGAGGGGAGAACACTCCCAAACTCATTCTATGAGGCCGCCATCACCCTGATACCAAAAGCAGGCAAAGGTATCACAAAAACAGAAAGTTATAGGCCAATATCTTCAATTGTCCTATATCTTCAATTATAGGCCAATATCACAATTGTGATCTACCGAGCAGATGTCATGCCTGGGTCCTGTGTTCAACAAAGCATTCCTCCCTTAAACTTTTTTTTTTTTTTGCAGTACGCGGGCCTCTCACTGCTGTGGCCTCTCCCGTTGCGGAGCACAGGCTCAGGACGCGCAGGCTCAGCGGCCATGGCTCACGGGCCCAGCCGCTCCGCGGCATGTGGGATCCTCCCGGACCGGGGCACGAACCCGTGTCCCCTGCATCGGCAGGCGGACTCTCAACCACTGCGCCACCAGGAAAGCCCCCTTAAACACTGTTTAATGTCCATAAGTATTTAAAAGTACCGGTTTTCCATTGCCATGCTAAGTAAACACGGAGATGAAATCCAAGTGCAGTGACTCCAGATGCAACCCTTGTTCCAAACCACTGCCCCCTGACACCTGCTGGGCTGAATCCCCACAATGACAGCAGATCATCTCACAAAACCCAGGACTCATTCTTCATAACAATTCTGAACAATCTGGACATGTGTCTCATAGATCAGAGGATACCTTCTCAAGTTCAAAAGTGTACCTTAAACTGAAAGCACATTTCATAATTAAAATGAAAAGTCATTCTTCTTACACAGGATAAGGACGCCCCACTAGAGCCACAACTATATATTATTTGCAGAAAGTTCTGTGGAATACAAACATTGACCAACTCTCTCCTTGTTGAAACGTTTTCTCCTCAGAGTCTCAGGATTCCTACCAGCTGGTCAAATACTTTCTAATCAAACACTGAAAGTATTTCTAGGCCATTGAAAACAACATATTAAGTGAAGGTCAAATGTCGTTTGATCAGTATGTACCATAAACAATAAAAAAAAATTGGGTAGGGATAAAATATTCACATTTCAGAGACAGCTGTTGATATATAGGAGAGTTTAAAAGGTAGCTCTGTTCCACAAAGGGAATTATAAACTTTTTTAAGCAATAAACGTTGATGTGTAACTGCTGGGTGATATTATGCGGAAGAAATAATTTTATAGATCTTGGCACTTTATATGAAAGAAACTTATCTAATTCCTTAGCTCAAATAAAATTTTCAAAGTCAGGCAAACAAAGTTTGTTATATATGGCTCATTATTTGAATTTATCCACATTTCAAAGGCAAGTATCATCTGAGTCTGGAATTGTTTAAACTCTATTACAAAGGATTAATGACTCTAAAGGGCCTAAAGAATCAATTACCTTTAAAAAAGCCAAAATTAGTCTCATCCATTTCCCAGTATTATTATGCAATTTTAACTTCTCAGCATTTACAAGCATAAAATTAGAAGAAAATTTGTTGGAGTATTAGGACCATATAATATTTATAAAACTTTGGGTTTTAATGAGTAATTAATTTAATGATGCAAAGCAAAAGATGAGTTTTTCAAAAGCAATTTCAAAATAAATGACTTGGTGTTCTTTTAACTTTCTACTTAAGGTTTTCAAGTCTGTTGAGTTTGCCTTATGTCAAAGTCATACATTTAAGGATAAAATCTACATTTTCAGGGTAAGTTGGACTTCCATTGTCTTAATGACTTTCACTATGTGCTTGAACTGTTAACACCAAAAATAAAAGTAAGTGATGGTACAAATATTTCAGTTAGACTTTAAGCAGACACACGTTATTTTAATGAGCAACAGATACTCATCTTTATTATATAACTATTTTTATACATGGCTTCACATTAATAGGAAATGACCAGAAGGAATTCGACAATAATGTGATTATAATATTGTAGAATGTTCGAGTTGGAAAAGACTTAGAATTAATCTATCTTACCTCTTAATTTTACGCATGAAGATACCCAGTGTTTCGATTAAGATCCTTGGGCTAAATGTAAACTTTTGACGTGCACCTTCACCCTTTACCCCTCTTATGCTCTTTCCTAATACTGAGAATCTTATTGTTTTCAATTAGATTAACCCATCTCTTTAAAACTTGCCTCCATATCTATAAAAACTAGTTACACTTTATTTTAGATGCATGTTATACAATTAAACCTTTACGACAAAAATTAAAACAACACAACATAAAACGAAAACCTCCTTGCAATCAAAGGTGAAGACATCTTTGCATTTAAAACTTGTCTTCACTAGTGATTTGTGAGACTCCCTCACACAAAGAGCAAGTAGAGGATGCTGTGGTCCGAATGCGGGTTGGAAGAGAACTTCCACACATGTGGCAGAATGTAAAGAAGATAGAATGTATTAGAGGGAATGGGTTGCTGCAAGAACAGCAGGCCGACTTCCTAGTATTCTGAGAAAGTCAAGCCCAAACATGAGCTATTGATCAGTTTTTATAGCCAGAAAACAAATGACTGGCCCGAGGTGAAAACTTCATTTACTGATTGGTCGAGGCACACACACCCTCCTTCTATAGGGTGGGAGAGGGACAGGTCAGATGCCTTTCCTTATTTGGGACAGGTCCCATTGCCCAGGTGGGCGTGGCACAGGTGGACTCAGGAATTTCGTTAACATTGCAACATGGTGGGGGGGCGATTAAGAGTCCAGTAGGGGGTGTAATGCTGACACTTTTTCAGGCAGGGTCGTCCTTTGTCCTTGAAGCACCATTATACTTGGAGCACCACAGAGGACATTTTGTTTCATGGTATAACACTTAAAACCCTATGCCTAGAACACTGCATGGAATATTTAGGTATATGCAAATATTATTGTAGCTCATTAGCTTCTAATCCCATAAATAAAACCTTCAAAAGAAACTATACATATATTTGATATTGCAATTTATAATAAGAAATATATATACTTTGGCTTTCATCCCCATTTCTAGCACAGAACTCCTAAAACTTGGAATTTAGCAAGTAATTAGAGCAACAAAGGTGTCTTTTGTTATGTTAATGAGGTGACTTTGCCCAAACCTAAGGATGGGGGCCGGTTGCCAGGACAACCAACGATCTCTTTGAAGGGGTAGAATTTCATTCCCACCCCCTCACCTCCAGGAGGGAGTAGGAGCTGAAAGTTGAATCAGTCACCAATGGACAATGATTTAATCAATCTTGCCTATGTAACGAAGTCTCCATAAACAGCCCAAAGGATGGGGTTCAGAGAGCTTCCGAGTTGAGTTGGTGAACACGTGGAGATTTGGGGAGAGTATCGCACAGTAAGAGGCATGGAAGCTCTGAGTACTTTCCCCATACCTTGCCCTGTGCATCTTTTCTATCTGGCTGTACCTGAGTTATATCCTTTTATAATAAACCAGTAATCTAGTAATTAAACTGGTTTCGTGAGTTCTGTGAGTTACTCTAGCAAATTAATTGAACCCAAGGAAGAGGTCTTGGGAACTTCTGATTTGTAGCCAGTTGGTCAGAAATACAAGTAACAATTTGGGCCTGGATGGTGTCTGGAGAATTGTTTGGTGGTAGGGTTGAAAATCCTACCACCACCCCCCCCAAACAAAATTGGATTTTGGTGGGCAAAGCACAAAAAAGTATACACATACACACATATATACACACACACATATGGACATATACATATAGCACACACTGCTGGGAAATAGAATCTTTCAATAAAGTCCTCTAATCAAGTCTGGCCTTTACCAATATTGCGAGTTCGTGTCATATCTTAGCAGTTTTTCTCTCCTTTCGTTACTGGTTTCTGCTTCTGACCCTCTCCATGCCACAGCCTCCAATAATACAAATGGCAATAATAATAATAATGCCATGAAAAAGGAATCCATTATAATCGTATGGGTTTCATGAAAAACATAATGTTTAAAGAGATCAACTCTAAGAGATTTTAATTTAACCTGAGTGTGTCAGAGAGCATTCTCTTGGGAAAGAGATGTTTCTACAAAAGCCTGAATAAGTGCTAGCTAACTCAGAGTGTGTGCAGAAGGGAACAGGCTGGGTGATTCCCTGTCACGTGAAAGGATGCAGAGTGTTTTAAAGACAGGTCAAAGCCTCATGTGGCTGAAGGATAATGATCCACAGTGATGGTGGCTCATCATCTATCTGGAGAGGTGGCAGAGGCCAGATATTGGAGAGTCCTGTAAACCACGCTGACGGTTCTGAACTTTTTCCTATTGATTTCACTGAAAAGTTTTACGCATGGTAGTAATTACCAATTTTTTATTTTAAAAAGATGACTCTGATGTAGTAGAATCAAAGTCTGGAGTCGGACAAGTGTTGATGCAGTGAACAAAGAATGCAGGAAGGGAGTTGGGGGCTTACTGGAATAACAGACAGAGGTGAGGATGAATTAAGAATGGTGGGGGCACCAGAAGCAGGAGAGAAGTGGAAAAACTGACTTATTTTGTACACAGAAGGAGCAGAGTTTTTAGATATGAAAAGGGAAGCAAAAAGATGACTCCAAGGTTTTTGCTTGTAGAAATAAGTAGCTGAAATACCATCTACCAAGGTAGGAAACAGAGGAAGGGAAGCAGGTTGGAGGGGGAATGGGAAACAATTGAATATACGAGTTTGAAGTGCTACCAAAAACTTAAGAGGAGATGCTTAGTAAGAAATTGAATATATGTTATCATCAGGGCCTCATAAGAGAAGCCTGGGCTGCAAACACAAGTTACAGAGTCGAAGGCTAATTATTTTATTTGCCAAATACAGTTTACAGACATTAGGACCACTGTCTCATTAATAATAATGATATGATAGATACTACCATTTTCTTTATTACAGCAGAAGGTTTAAATAGTTTAAGCAGATTTCCCAACATCATATATTAAGTTGCAGAGTCTCCAAAAATCATAACTTCAGTTGTCCATTGCTGAAAAGCAAACTACTCAAAATATTTAGTGGCTTGAGGAAAATTTGATTATTACTATATTTCATTACTTGGGAATCACGAATTTGGGCAGGACACACTGGAGAAAACTTACCTTTGCCTAAAATTTCCAGGGTATCAACTGGGGTGAGTTGAACGGCTGGGGGTTAGAGCAGCTGGGAGATGGCCGGGTACCTCTCGCTCTCTCCACATGGCCTTTCCAAGTGGCTTTTCCAAAAGTCCAGCCTTGGCTTCTTTACAACATGAGAGCTTCAGGACAGGTAAACTTCTTACCTGGAGCACAGGGCTCCAAGAAACAGAATGCATCAACTGCCCGTCTTTGAAACCAAGCAGGATCCTGTGGGGCTCCTGGGCACAAAAGCCATTCTGTGTCCCCTGTTGCTTCTTTTTTTTGCTGTACGCGGGCCTCTCACTGTTGTGGCCTCTCCCGTTGCGGAGCACAGGCTCCGGACGCCCAGGCTCAGCGGCCACGGCTCACGGGCGCAGCCGCTCCGCGGCATGTGGGATCTTCCCAGACCGGGGCACAAACCCGCGTTCCCTGCATCGGCAGGCGGACTCTCAACCACTGCGCCACCAGGGAAGCCCCGCCCTGTTTCTTGATTACAGGAAATAGGCTTCATTCAGCCTTCACGACCTTTGCAGAGTAACAAGGGGCAGATTCCGACAATTGCTAATTAGGGAAGGGAGGGGATGGGAGACAAGGGAGGAACAGTCTGGAGAAGCAATAGTGCGGCCTTGGGGCGGGGTCCTGGTTCCCCCTCAAGGGATACACACAACAATATCTTTGAGCTGTTTTGCAGACACTGAAGCCCCTGCCAGGTGGGAGAAGTTAACTGCATGCTGCCCACAAGCAAGTAGACCCCAGACCAGTTGGAACCAGAAGGTTGACGATGCCTGCCGACTCCCACTTACCTTCCCACCAACCAATCAGAAGGATGTCCTCGAGCTGATCACACCCTCTTTGAATGATTACTATAAAACTCCTCACTACCTTTTGAGGGCATTAGATCCCTGTGGCCCCCTTTGCCTGGCAAAGAAATAAAGCTATTCCTTTCTACTCTGTCTCTGAGATTTAATTGGGTGTCAGGGTACAGAGGCCAGATTCAGTGTCATCTTCAAAGCTAGACCTGGAAATGGCATACCTCCATTTCCACTACATTTTATCGGTTAAGACCATTTTGTTACAGGGAAGAACAAAACCTACCTGTTGGATCTGTTTCTTTTACTTTAATCTTTGCTTCCCACTGCTTTTATTCACTAAAAGGATACTGTCTCTACATAACGGCCTGCCTCCGGGAACCCTGCCCCTCTGCCTGAATGTTAAACCAAAGTGCCTTGTTCAGGGAAACATCCTGACCCTGCCCACCTGTGAATGGCAGAAATTAAGACATCCCCTCCCTGAGGCTGGCCATTCCAGGGGATATTTGCAAGACTTATGGCCTTTTTACTTTAACTTCCTCATCTCCCCATCTCTGTTCTATAAAAGAAAGTGGCATCCCAGACCCAAAGAAGATGGTTCTTTTGAGACGCGAGTCCGCCATCTTCTCGGTCTGCTGGCTTTCCCAGTAAAGTCGCTCTTCCTTGCCTCAACACCTCATCTCCCAACTTACTGGCCTGCAGTCTGAGCAGAGAGAGCTTGGACTCGGTAACAATTTTATTGGTCCCACACCCAATTCAAGGGGAGGGGATAAAACCCTCTCCTCGATGGGACGAGTGTCAATGTATTTGTGGCCATCTTTAACCCTCCACACCTACAGCTGTCATGCTTTGTAGTTACTCTATGCTACTATCCATTTCTACAAAGTACACCTGGCGCAAAGTGCAGGCATTTAGCAGGTGATCAAGAAGTGTTTGCTCAGTACCACCTCACACCAGCCAGAATGTCCATCGTTAAGAAGTCTACAAATAACAAATGCTGGAGAGGGTGTGGAGGAAAGGGAACCCTCCTGCACTGTTGGTGGGAATGTAAGTTGGTGGAGCCACTGTGGAGAACAGTATGGAGGTTCCTCAGAAAACTCAAAATAGAATTACCATATGATCCAGCAATCCCAGTCCTGGGCATATACGTGAACAAAACTATAATTCAAAAAGATACATGCACCCCAATGTTCATAGCAGCACTATTCACAATAGCCAAGACATGGAAACAGCCTAAATGTCCATTGACAGAGGAATGGATAAAGAAGATTCCACACAATGGAATACTACTCAGTCATGAAAAAACAACAAAATAATGTCATTTGCAGCAACATGGATGCAACTAGAAATGATCACACTAAGTGAAGTAAGTCAGAAAGAGAAAGACAAATACCATACGATATCGCCTATATGTGGAATCTAAAATATGGCATATGGGACTTCCCTGGTGGTTCAGTGGCTAGGACTCCATGCTTCCACTGCAAGAGGGCATGAGTTCAATCTCTGGCTGGGGAACTAAGATCCCACGTGATGTGCGGTGTGGCTAAAATAAATAAAATTAAATTTAAAATAAAGTAAAGGACTTCCCTGGTGGTGCAGTGTTTAAGAATCCGCCTGCCAAAGCAGAGGACACAGGTTCGAGCCCTGGTCTGGGAAGATCCCACATGTCATGGAGCAACTAAGCCCGTGCGCCACAACTACTAAGCCTGTGCTCTAGAGCCCGCAGCCACAACTACTGAGCCCACGTGCCACAACTACTGAAGCCCACGCGCCTAGAGTCCATGTTCCATAACAAGAGAAGCCACCGCAATGAGAAGCCCATGCACCGCAACGAAGAGTAGCCCCCGCTCGCCGCAACTGGAGAAAGCCCGTGCGCAGCAACGAAGACCCAGTGCAGCCAAAAATAATAAATTAATTAATTAATTAATTTAGAAAAATAAAATAAGGCACAAATGAACCTATCTACAACACAGAAACAGACTCACAGACATAGAGATCAGACTTGTGGTTGCCGAGGGGGGAGGGAGAAGGATGCATTAGGAATTTGGGGTTGGTAGATACAAGCTATTATCAATACGTTTAGAATGGATAAACAACAAGATCCTACTTGTTGGATCAGGGAAATATATCCAATCTCCTGGGATAAACCAGAATGGAAAATATTAAATATTAAGAAACGAATGTATATATACGTGTAAAACTTTGCTGTACACCAGCGACTGGTACAACATTGTAAATCAGCTATACTTCAAAAAAAAAGAAGTGTTTGGTCAGTGAAATAATTCTAAGACGGGGATTATGGTTTTGTTAATCAGAAAACAAAAACCACCTTTGATTCATTTTAGATGCCCCATCATTTTGTATCCAGGGACTAAGGGTACCAACCCAGAAAGGTACTTCTGGAACTCCTCTCGTAGTAGATTACAAATGCCTATGACTTACTCAAGCTGAGGCTCTCAGTGAAAGGTCTTTCCGGTTCTGCTTGAAGCTTCTAATTGTGGACATGCCCTCTTACAAATATTCTTATTGATTACATGTATTAAGTGTGGTGTGTAGAGATTTTCATTAATTTAACTTATAGCCCGTTGCCCACTGAATGTTAAGAAACTCAACAGCAAGATGACTTCAAAGAAAAGGTCAAAAGTTGCCTTTGGCAAGCAGTAAACTCCATACAGAGCAGAACGCTGTTCAAAGTTAACCGTTTTCTCCGCTATTGTGATCCACAATGTTCTGATTCGTGTGGGTGGATAAACCGAATAGAAAATGTTCCCAACTCATGCAATCACCAACATTATGTAAAATGATGAAATGGTTTTGATTAGCAATCAGAAATATCAAACAATCAAGTATTGGCCTTTAATTTTCCTTTTCTCCCTCAGAACTTTTAAGAATGACATTTTATACTGTTGTTTTAACTTCTTTATAAATGATTCTACAAAGAACGAATAGTAATGTTGAATCAGCAATATAGTATGCAATAACACTCAGCCAATTAAGAAGAGATGATATTGTAGGTATTGAATTATAACTGCTTCTTACAGAATTATAACATACAGTTGCAAGCCATCAATAGACAACTTACAAAGGCAATTAGTAGTTTAGTGGTTCTAATGTGATTATCAGCAAGGTGAGAAAGTACTGCGGGTGAGGAGAATGTGGAAATCACAGTTGGAATCCAGTTTCTCGCCGTGTCATCTGGACAGGTCACTGAACCTCTGCGGGTACCAGTTTTGTCGGCTCTAAATTAAAGATATTGTCACTCACATTGAAGAGTTACTGTGAGGATTAACCGAGATTATGTATTCGAATAGCATTACAGTATCAATAGCTAGCTACTATTTTTACAATGATTAAATATTATTGATGCCATAGTATCACCTGAGCCAGTAAGAAAATCATTTTCCTCACTTAACTATTTATTTTGAAGTATGTGAAAGAGAGAATAAGGGTATTACGTGATCAAAACCAAAAAAAAAAAGAAAAGAAATATTCACCATGGAAAAGCAAAATCTGAATAAATGAAATGAAAAATATGTGTCAAACATCAAAATTCTTGGCAAGTTACAAATGAGTAAAACTGAGAAAAAAATGAGAACAAATACATAAATGAGAATCTGGGAAAAATCTTTCTAGAGAAATGCCTTTGATAGCAATATAAAACATTTTCTAGGTATTTAAATTGTTCTTTACTGATGTTATATAATGCATGTCTTTCACAGCAAGATTCTGTAAATGCAATGATTCTGAATGCCCTATTTTCTTACTCTGCATTTCACTTTCACTTGCAGTGTGCCACTGCTACAGAAAACCAGACATCCCAGAGATCCTGATGGATCTTGTGTGTGTCTGTATGTGTGTGTTTCTGTTTGTGTTTCCCTCATTATAATAGCTAAATTACTATTTACTATCCAAAAGACTGATATTTCTTGTTGGCTCATTTAATCAAATATATAGTTTGTAAGTTGCTTTATCATTTAAAAATCTAAACTAAGAATTCTTTTGCAGCCCTTAAGTTTTCCTTCTCATTGCAAGAATAAGCACTTAACTCCAACTCCATGACATTAATTTGGAATAAAATATGTTAAAATTTGAGACAACCAAGTCATTTTCATAGAGTTGGTCTAGGCTTCATCTCCTTATGGGTACCACCAATTCCATATTTACCTTAATAAAACAACTTTGGCCCCATCTGCTAAAGCAGCTTTTCCACTCCCCTTTCTTCTGCATTTTGGTCTGAGAAGTCTCCAGGGGCTGTTCTCACTGAAATATTTTCTCAGCTGCACTGTGATGTACTGTGTTTTGTAGACTCTGCCTGTCCTGACAGCACCCTCATGATTTACTGTCCCAGCTGGAGGAGCTACTTGGTGGTGGGATTCTCCCCATAATGCACCCAAAGCTTCAGGAAAAATACACAAATACGTAACTCAGTTTTCTACCCTCAACATTTGCCTCCTGGACACCAAAAAGTGCATTTCCTTCCCTATGTTTTTATCATGAAAAAAGCTTCCCAACTTCTGTTATTGTATCTTCTTAGGGCACAGAATTAGGGTCAGGAGATCTCAAAAGGTAAAATAGACAATATTCTATCCTCCCTATTGAAAATGTCTTCGAGTTAGTACAAAAACACTCTCTGTTTCTTGGAAACTGACTCCTGGGAGCTCTATCAAACAGTTCACAGGTGTGTGCAAGTGTTTTAAATTTTTCTTGGAGCCACTGTGGACTTGCAGAGATCTAGCCATAAAAGATTAGTCTTCCAAAAGTACAGATCTCTAAAGCTAGAATCTCATTTACCTTCTTAATTAAAAAAAATAAAAATTATGGTATATGCTATGTATTTTTTGGTCTGCCTTAAAAGTTGAGTCAAATATAATGAACTCTATGGCAAGTTTATATAAGTACTATCTTTGAGAAGAGGGCATCTATTGGCACTTAAGATTAATATTAATGTTTTCTATACGAAGTTATAAATTTTTTTATATATCAAGCCAAAATACAGCTTGTGTTTGCTAATTTAATCCTCTTGCAAACTACTAAACTACAAGGTGATTATCCCTTTAGTGGTTTACTGTCTACATTAAATGAGAAAAGATCAAATGCATATAAAAAACAACTATCTACTTATTGTACACAAAATCTTACAGCAAATTGATTACTCTAATAATTATATACTTTTGTTTTATTTGTACAAAATGAAGCTTGGCAATCATTCTTATGAAAGTATTCATAAAACTAGAAAATAATAAAGGTAATCAGAGTTATAAAAGTATCCAAGTAATACATTTATACACATACGTGTTACTATAACCTTTAATTATAAGCAGCAAGCATCATGTATTTAACAAAATAATAAAAACTTATTAAGAATCTCCTATGTGCCAGATAATGGTGTCCAGATGAGCGTTAGAAATAAAATATACTCTGGGATCGCATATATGGGGTATTTTAATAACACCTGGGGTATTCAAGGAAACTCCCTACAAAAATATTACTTATGATGAAAGAAATTTTCATATATTGATGTATGGGGAAGTCATGCTGACTTATACATCATTTAACTCAAATTTTACGCTAACTAAAATAGCCTGTTTGTGGCCTACAAAACACATGTTGTACATCTACTTTAATCATTAAAGAAAAGGGCACATTGACCAGAAGTAAAGAATGTCCATGTTAAAAATAAAGATTAAATGCCTCCCTTCCTGGGATACCAGTGCTAGTCATCTTTTGATGATAGGTGCCAAGGTGCCAAGGCCATACTGACTTGCTGTGTATGTGCTAATCTGTGGGGTTGTTTCTTTGAAACCCTGAAGGAATGTATTCCTGACTTGTTTGACGTTCTTTGTTTTGACAAGATATAAAACTGTGCTGAAAATCATGTTTCTTCGGAGCAGTTCCTCAGAGTAATCTGAGAGGCTGTCTTCTGGGCTGTAGGTCCTCAGTTTGGCTCAAATAGAAAACTCTTTTCTATTCCTTTTGCAGATTGTTTATTGATTATTTTCGTCAACACATATAAAGGAAGATCTATAGGATAATTAGCAATTCGCAATCTTTCTACCTGGAACTCCTCACTTTGAGCTGCATGTCAGATACGCCATGAACAACCACCAGCAGATGTGAGGCGCCTGGTCACTGATCCTGATGCGGATTTATTATCTGTGGTGCGACTCGTGGACCAAAGGACTAGCAGTGATGTTTGCACTTCATATAATTACTCACAGTTAGTTAATATGTGGCGGTCCGTGCAGTTCAAATGCTGTGGTTGCCGGGGGTGGGGGTGGGGGTGGGGGTTGTATTATTTAAATGAACTATGGTAATTGACCCGCATGTTCCATAGTCCATGAAACCCATGGTTCCACAACAACTATGCAAAGACTGTTTGTATGGATTAAATTGGCAGATAGAAGATATAAACACTCCTTAGCAAATTGACCTTCCCTTGGAGAAAAGATGAGATATTTAACTGAGAAGAAAACAAGCACTTAAAATAAAACCCTGAATAATACCACCATAAAAGATCATATAAAGTGATATGTCTAAAAGAGACTGGAAATAAAAGGCCAGGAAAAGCATGAGTGTGCATCAGAAAAAAACAAGAGAAACAGTGTTAGACACATAGTCAGAATGTGCAAATCAAGATGAAAGGATGCATAAGAGAAGGTCTGAGAGTGACTATCTGTAGAATTTTTTAAAAAGCAGTGAAGTCATGGGTGCCTTTTCTGATCACTTTCAGAGACTGAAGCTCGTTTTGCGACTGAGTGTGAGATAATAAAGGGGGAGGGGCCGTGTAGCTCAGGGTTTCAAGATGATTCAAGGTTTGCTTGTTATTTCAGCATAGTCGACCCTAAACGATACAAGGGTTTGAAAATCTAGAGGATCAGAAAGAGAACTACAGGGCTTCCCTGGTGGCGCAGTGGTTGAGAGTCCGCCTGTCGATGCAGGGGACACGGGTTCGAGCCCCGGTCCGGGAAGATCCCACATGCCGTGGAGCGGCTGGGCCCGTGAGCCATGGCCGCTGAGCCTGGGCGTCCGGAGCCTGTGCTCCGCAACGGGAGAGGCCACAATGGTGAGAGGCCCGCGTACCGCAAAAAAAAAAAAAAAAAAAAAGAGAGAGAACTACAGCCTTACGACTGTGATGCAGTGGAATAAGGCAGAATTCAGAGCACAGGCAGAGTTGGAAAGCTTCTACAGCAGAACAGTAGGGAAGAGAAAGATGTGGAAGCAGCTTTTACATCTTCATGTGAGCTTGTTGGGGGAGTTATAACCTCACTGTTTCCAGTTCTCCATGAAGTAGTGGACATGGGCATCTGTAGAAAGTGACGGGAAGGAAGACGATCAGATATTTTTTGGAAAGAACGTCTAAATCGATACCATGGAGAATGAGAGAAGGAACTGCTTAGGAAAATGGAGGGGGATTGCTGTACAGTTGTGAGATTCAATAGAATTTCTGCTCCAATCTCAGTTTGGGTTATTATTTTTTTAATCATCCTAGAAACCCCACGCATATACACAGAGAAGAGAAACCCTTACACGGATCACAGCACATACTCGAAGGAAAGTAAGCAGGTCTGGGGTCCATTTTCTTAGCAAACTCTTAAAAATGAACTTTTTAGGATTTTGTATTTTTATACATATCGATTCAACAATCAAACACTGACTGTTAGAAAATGTGCAGTTCTCCAAATGCACTATTGGACCTCAACCCATCATTCCATCTATTGCCTCTTTTGTTTCTGTTGCCTGTTTGAATGCATGTAACTTACAGAACAAGAAAAGAAATGAATAAAAAAAAGGAAGAGAGAAACTTAATTTCAAGAATTCATATTATCCTTAGAGTAACTTTCAGTGCTAACAGAATGAAACCACAAAAAGAGATATGATTTCAAGGCTAAAATTCAATGAAGTAAAGATAACAGTCAATAAGAATAATCGTCATGTGAAAAAAGAACAGAAACAACACTGGGGTAGGCATGAGACCTGGGTTCTTACTGTAGTCTACATTCTGACAGGTTAGGGTTTTGTTGGCGCAAAGCCTGCCTATTGTCTAATCATGATTCTACTACTCACTAGCAGTGAAATATGGGACAAGTTATTTGATCTGTTTCATCTACAGAAAAGGGTAGTAATAGTACCTAAATTAAACTAATATATTTATAACGATTTAGAAGAGTGCATGGCATGCAGCGAGTATTCAATAACTATTAGATATTATTATCAATCCAAAGGTGACTTATGATATTGGTTCTCCTAACTCATAAGATTTATGCAAGAATACGATGAGAAAAAAAAAAAAAAAAAAAGAATACGATGAGATAACATACATAATAAATTCTTTATAATGACTGTGTTTGTTTAAAATTTATTCATTGCATTATTAATATCTGACATTATTTGAAAATTTCATAGACCTTTTAAGATTAACATCAATGAACCCAAGTTCATGGATAAATTTTAATTTTATTTTTATTTTCAGTGTGTGAAATAGTCACGAGAAACTCAAGAACCAGAATGGAAATGCTTGGGCTAAAGAGAAATGTTATGATTTTTTCCCCCTAAATCTAGCTACTTAATATATTTTTGAACTATACAAGGAGAAAGAAATACAAATTCTCTACACAGATGTGTGATTTATACTGTGATGACTTGTGCTTTACAGAACTTTTAGGATACTTACTGAGCTATGTCCTTTCAAAATAGCTCCATTATTATATGTCTGGAGTTAACAAAATTTTCTGGAATACTAAGTAAATATCCAGATAAGATTTGAAAATGTCCTACTATCACATAAAGGATATATCTGTATAACTTTCATAAAATATAGTTATGCAAAGGATACCTTTAAAATAGAAGGCATATATGAGTGACTGCATGATTTTATATGTGTGCCGGAAATCATAAGTCAGATTCTTTCCTGATGAAGCCATTTCTCTAGTTGACAACTATCAAAGCCATCTCAAAAACCCATGAATATTAAAGCACTGTTCACTGGCACATTTGGCATTTTGAAGTCAGGCAAATAGAACTCATGAAATATGAAAGGTGTGCTCCATGTGGCTTTGTAGAAAATGTTGCCATTAAAATGATGTATGAAGAAATACACACCTTCCTCTGCTGGGCGTGCTCAACTATATTTTCAATCAACTGTATTACTTGCTTTTGATAGTGTTACCAATGGATTACATCCCCCTTTTACAAAGCTTTAGGAGCTCCCAAAGCTAGGATTAAGTGGAAAATATTAAATTATTGGCATGCATAATGTATGTTTTGAACACAAGTGCATTGTTTTACTGTTTGTGTTTTACTGTTTACTGTTTACTGTGTTTACTGTTTGTGTTTTACTGTTTGTGTTTTACTGTTGTGATTAATAATTAATTGATTATTAAAGTCTTTCTATTTATAGATTCTAAGGTCTTATTCTTGCTACTGATGTTTGGCCAGGAATGCTCCTGGACACAAGACCCACTGCCGATTTTTATTCTTATATTAATGGTTTATGGAGTTCAAGTTTACTAGAAAATTGTGGTATGTTTCTTTCATACTCTAGCCTCAGAAAATTTGTCCTGACTACATTTTTTACATTTTTGGTACATTATAGACCTATCTATTACCTTTAAGACTACACCTTTCTCTTAACACGAGCATTTTAATTTTTTAAAAAATTATTTATTTATTTATTTTTGGCTGTGTTGCTGCACACGGGCTTTCTCTAGTTGTGGAGAGCGGGGGCAACTCTTCGTTGCCGTGAGCGGGCTTCTCATTGCTGTGGCTTCTCTTGTTGCGGAGCATGGGCTCTAGGCGCACGGGCTTCAGTAGTTGTGGTACATGGGCTCAGCAGTTGTGGCTTGCAGGCTAAGTAACTGTGGCGCACAGGCTTCGGCGCTCCGTGGCACGTGGGATCTTCCCGGACTGGGGTGCGAACCCACATCCCCTGCATTGGCAGGCGGATTCTCAACCACTGCACCACCAGGGAAGCCCACGCGCATTTTAATTTTGAAATTATTTGGAACAAAGAAACCCATTCTATGTTACCCAGTCTATTATTGAAATATCAAGATGGGAAGAGTTCTCACTCATTTTTAGGAAAGGACAGGTATAAATGTACCACAGGCATATTAAAAATCTTAAAAAAAATTTGTTAAAATGGAAAATTATTTTAAATAGTTATATATACATATAGTGACATATATACATATTTATATTTTTATGTATATACGTGTCACTATATATAGTGACATACATATACTATAAAAAATCGATAGCCAATTAGTGCAATAGTTTAGAAACTGTACACATTGCAATGATACATAAAGATGTTTTGCATCAATTTTTCTATAGAGATTTATTCTGCAACTCTTTACACTGGGAAGCATGGAGTCTTAAAATTACTTTTCCTTTAGTATAGAACATGTTCCTGACTGCTGGTGCAACAAAAGACACCTAAAGCTGCATACGTGTAATTATAGAATTCACAACTTCTGTAACTCTTATTTTCTATCATGTTTTATAAGATAACTACTCTCCTTTTTGGATAATTAAGTATGCATAATTAAGTTATGATTAGATTCTCAATCTGTTTTTAATGTAATCTTGAATACATCATTTCTTAAAATAAAAGTGATTTAGTACCTTTTGCTTGCTTGTAAATCCCCGAGTTTGTGAACTCATACTTGTTGAGCAAATGTGAGATTGCTTTTTTTTTTTTTTAATTTCTTTCTTTCTTTTTTTTTTGCCACACTGTGTGGCATGTGGGATCTTAGTTCCCCGACCAGAGATTGGACCCATGCCCCCTGCAGTGGAAGCACAGTCTTAACCACTGGACCGCCAGGGAAGTCCCAGGACGGCTTTAAAAGAAGAATACATCTAATCACAGAGTCTGATTTTTGAAAGAAAATTAAGTTCAATACACAACCAAAGTGCATGTGCTAAATATTCTCACTTCTGTGTTGAGACTGAATAGTTCTGTTCATTTCCAAACTGCACACGCAAATATACACATACACAGTCATAAAGTTTCTCCTAAGGAAGAATGGGTAGCAAGATCTGTTCCTGAATGATGGGTTATTTGCCTGCTCCTATGATCCACAGGAAAGCATAGAAAAAGGAAATCGAGGCTGTGGCCAGTTCCCCAAGGTATCTTAGTTGGTAAACAGCCTGCAGAGGACGTGGGTTACAGGGTACTCTGAGGGCGGTGACTTCTCAGGCTCCCAGGGGGTCAGCTGAGGAGACAGTCTGGGATGTGGCATTATGTAATGTTTTGTATAAATTTATTTCATTACATATATAAAGAGATTAGATGGTCTGGAACAAATTACGTAGAAAGAACTATGCCCTGATAGGGCAGTAAAACAACTTATTGGAAACATTGCTTTGGGCAGCAGTATTCAGGTCGTGCTGAAAAAATAATCTTGGATTGTGTAACTGATAATCTAGTACATTTACAATTATCCATGGAGTTGGCAGGCCTAAGACAGTAGTAGTAAAGTCAGGAAGTTCTTAGGATGTAGGCAGAAAACAATTTGGGAGTCTCCAAATAGCTTATTAGCGGCCTACCAAGAGGGTCGGCAAGATTTTCTGTAAAGGACCAGATAATGCAGTGTGTGTCCCAGATGCTGTACTGCTTGGTAGCAGAGAAGCAGTCACAGAAAACACATACGTGAATAGTGTGGCTGCGTGCCAGTGAAGCCATATTTATGGACCATTTAAATTTCATATAATATTCGCATGTCATGTAATATTAATCCTTTAAAAGTTTTTCAACTATGTAAAAATCTAAAAATCATTTTCAAAGAGCCATACAAAACAGATGACAGGCTGTAGTTTGCCAACCCCTGGGCTAGCTGAGGGCAAGGTTTCCCAGGAAGTAATGGTTCCTTAGATCCTCCTAATTTAAGTAGCAGGTGACTTGCTCTGGATCGGGAACCCAAACATTTTCCTTTTTGGGTTAAGGCATAAATGAGCCACAGCAATTCTGAATTATAACCTCTCCTCTGATCTTCATACAGAAGATAGTAACCAACTGATACCCAATGTCCCCCTGCAAACTATGGAAAAAATTTAAGTATTTATATATAGAGAGAGAATGTCTTGTTGTCATTATGGAACACAACCATTTTGACCAGTGTGCTTTCGAAGGTCATATACAAATGGATGTTACTGGACACTGATAGTTCATCTGAAAATTTACAGTTGCCTGGTATATTTATATAAATGTAATGAAGTTGTTTGGAATGACTTTATTTCTAAAAAATAAACCGTGAGGGGATGATAGTAACTTTACGATTGTAAGACTATACAATAAAGGGGATTGAAGCAACTCTTGTACTAGTTAAAGAGAAGCTAATCCGTAACAGTCAGCCACCTTACAGTAGGTAAGCATTTGGGCTTATTCACAATTTTGACACACTATAATAATAAAGTATTTTCCTAAATTTTTTGATTTTCCCACTCAGATTTTTTTTTTAATTAGAGGACAATTCAAGCTCTGAAGAAAATGGTGGTGATTTAATGGTAACTAAAGCCCATTGCGAAATTAAAAACAACAACAACAACAAAAAACCCTTTCTGCCAGAAGTAGACATTATTTGCTTTTTCACCAATCTATAACATGCATATCATAATTTAATCTATTTCTCAAATACGACATTTCCAAAAGCTGTGACTGGAGCATGAAGCACGAATGGCTATGTTAACAATGAGATACACCTAAGCCTCAAAAGACAGCCTGCCACTCCCACCCACCCAGCACCAGGGCAGACTTTAGGGGTGTGAATAAGTTCAGAAAGTTTTGCTTTTAGATACGTTTATGGAGGGGAAGTTTTATACAACAATATAGATAAGAAATCAATAGCCACGTAGTACTCACCTTTCACCTCAGCTACATTATTCTCAATGATAACATTCTCATCAGAGCTTGGAGAGTAATTTCAAGACTGATCCTCTTGTATTATGTAATGAGATGTAATACCCCCTCTTCCTTCATTCTCCCTCCAATAGGAATTACATCATTCCTAATTTATTATAAATCACATCAAAGATGTTCTAACACCTTGGTGCATTGACAATTATAACACCTATTTTGTCTCTTTAAAACTACAAATGAGAAGTTCGTAGTTTACTTTTAATTTCAAGTTTTAGTCACCAAATTCATTTTTCTTCCAGCTGTTTCTGCTTCAGCTAATGCAATGTATAAAACTGTATGAACCCAAATGCTTTTTTTATATTCAATATCATAGTTCATTTGTAAAAAGTGAAGTATTTCATACTTCACCCAATCTTTAGTCTGTTTGATAAATATTTTGCTCATTTATTGGCCTTTGTGACAGTAACATCTTTTTTTGTGAGTGATTTCATTTGAGGAAGGGGCAAGACTGACCTAAATGCTCCGTTGGAAGAAGACGGAGCTTCTAACAGCGCTGAATGATGAGAGTATAACCTTGAGTGATTTAGTTCTGCATTTTGGCATCAAGAAGCTCTAATTCCATTTTCAGATAAAATAAGTCTTCAAATTATTATATCCAATATAAACATCCATCTGTGGGACTTTATATATAAATTATTACTATGAAAAGAACTAAAATTAAGACTTCAACTTGCTTAAGCAGAATCTCATTTCCTTGAAGTACAGGAGGAGCTGTATTTCAAGGGAATGGAATTTATCTTCACACTGAGGCAGAAGACTTGAATGCCTGAACCCCAGCTCCCCAGCCAATGGTACAGATCCCATGATATGCACACAGAATTGAAGGAAGGCAGACATTCTCACAGAAATAATGTTTTTTTAATACTTTCCTGCCACTCAATAAAGATAACCTCAAACTCAATGTGTTAGATTTTTATCTTTCTTGCCACAAAGCTGTGACAAAGACCTTCATTAGTTTTAAGCAGCACATTCAGAAAATTCTACTTCTGCTCAACACTATCAACAATAAACTTTTTTTTAAGAACACACTTCGCCTGTTTAATCTAAAACCTGGCCATTTTGTTCTCCATTTGGAGTTTGATTTTAATATCTCCCTAGAAAAGAGAGAAACAAATATATAATATCACTGATATGTGGAATCTAGAAAAATGGCACAGATGAACTCATTTGCAAAGCAGAAATAGAGACACAGATGTAGAGAACAGATGTATGGATACCGGGGGCGGGGGGGCGGGGGAAGAAACGGGTGGGATGAATTGGGAGATTGGGATTGACATATATACACTACTATGTATAAAATAGATAACTAACGAGAACCTACTGTAGAACACAGGGAACTCTACTCAATGCTCTGTGCTGACCTAAATGGGAAGGAAATCCACAAAAGAGGGGGTATATGTATACGTATGGCTGATTCACTTTACTGTAGAGCGGAAACTAACACAACACTGTAAAGCAACTATACCCCAATAAAAATTAATTAAAAAAAATGTCTCCCTACAAGTATGTTTAAAGGTTGAAGAAATTTGTTCAGAGACCATACTGGTCTTGGGCGGAGAAGGCATAAACAAATCTATCGCTTTTGTTTGGCATTTCTCAAATATTTCAGATACAGAGGTTCATGTGTGGACTCCCTCGCGTCAGATGAGAGTCCTCCATTGATCATGGGGACACACGGCTGGAACCGGAAGATGAATCAGAGGCATAGAGGTGAATCAGGCGTTTCCCTGATGGTCTTGGGCACGACTACAGCACTTGCTTCATCAGGCTTGGCAAGAGATGGGGATACATCTGAGATAGCCCTGGTAGGTCTTCTCACAAACATTGTCTTCACAAAGGGATAGTCTACTTGCCATCAGCAGGACACTTTCAGACTGCCAGTGCTTATTTTACTTAAACTTATTTTTGTAAGCTTCATTTCCAGGCAGTATAAAAGTGCATATATAAAGAAATACATGTACACATACACACACATATGTATATTTTTCTTCTCCGTGTTTTTAACTTCCTTACAGTTTCTTTAACTCCAGCCTAGAAAGATGCTAGGTACCCTCACATGGCCCCTGCTTGCTGGATTACGTCAAGGGTAAACACTTACCTAAAGAAATATTGTATTTATTTTTCAAACCACAGCTACTGCACTTTTTCTAAATTTGATTGGAGTAGGAGAGTGCAAGAGTTGCATTTTCTAAAATTTACCTAGCTTCAACCCACCAATTTTATCGATTCTTTGACTGCCGAGAGGAAACTTAAGAAATTTACTACGTATTTGCTGAAGATGGTTCTTAATATTGTCCGTTTTATTATCTTAAACATTTTTGACACAACAGATTCACATTTCGTGCTGCCAAAGTACATTGCTATTCATCGTGCATTCTGTGACGTAAGTACTTGCAATCTCTTTTCTTCTTCACTATGTGGTCGCTTCTGTGTCATTGCTCTACTCTACGTCAGTAGTAAGCATATACATTTTAGAAAGTCCATACTTACTTCTTCAAGCTAGAAAAATAATTTAAATATGCTCTAATTTAAATAACAATATTTCAGCTTATTTACTAATTATGATTTATGTAGATATCAGTAACCTGTGCTGTTTACATAAAGTATTCAAATAAACACTACAATGCTACACGGGTCTATAAAAAGTCATTCAAACTGAGTCAATCCATTGACACCAAATAGATCAGTGCTGTGTATTTACACAATACTAGAACTAAAGCATGGGCCCAATATGTGTACTGCAATGTGACTCCAATGTGTTATCACGTTTCCAATGCTGTTATCATACGTTTCAACATGATAGTTGAAACGCAGTCTTACCAAAATAATAAAATGCTATATACATCTTCTGTTTTTAAATTTAAATTTAACTTAAAATGTCCTCAGCTGAACTAAACACATTTTAACTGTTCAATTAGTCTCGGTGGCTAATTGGCTATTGGTTATTGTAATAAACAGTACAGATACAGATCATTTGACTTCCATACCAGTGATTTTTTCACAATATTTTGCTTAATATCTATCAATAGAAGATCTAGATATTATCGGTGGTATTAAAGTAAGAGACTGGGGGAAGGTAGACTTAACACTTTCAAAGGCAGTTATATAGAATATTTGTTCTTTTGAAGGTATGAGAAGAGATGAACTTAAAAATCACAAAATTCCTGAATTTATGAAACCCAGTATGAGGGGCTTAAGTGTAGGAAGTGCAGTCTTGTCCTCAATAGATAAGTTTCATACAGGATTCTATTGAATGAGTGAGTAAATAACGTCTCATGGACGCTTCATTTAAAGACATAATTTAGAAAAAGCATTATGTAATGTCTCATAATTTTGAATATTTGCCTTACTGAGGGCTAAGGAATTGAGTTTTCTACTCTCTATTTTAATCTTAGCTAAATTTACATCTAACAATGTTCTCACTCCTTCTGTTTGATTCTGAAAGTTTTGCTCTTGGCCTAGATGGATGATAGTTCCTGGTCAATATTCTGCTCTGGAAGAAAGGATTTAGTTGACAGGAGGCTAAATATTTGTTTCTTTATCTTACTGATTTTCTCCTGAGAATTTTAAGTGTCTTCCTGAAACTTCTGTAAACAGTATAAAAAATTAAAACACAAGAAAAGTCTGCTCCCTTATGTAGGATAATTCTGCTGTGGTTCTGCATAAGTCAAGGTTCCATAGCTCAATAAAAAGGTAATATATTGAGCCAGTATTTACCAGCTGGGCTATTAAATTGTTATTGCTTGACTAGTATACTGATTTCTAGCTGACAGGAAATGAAAACACAAAATTGTAAACTTCATGTTAAAAGTAAGTCTTAAAAAACCCTCAAGTGCTGTTGGGTCTCAATAATTCCTATGTTTTTTAATGATAAAATAGCTTATAATAAGTATTTTCACATTCCTCTACCTTTTAATATTTCCCTTGGAAAAGCCAACAATAGCTCTAGGCACTCATCTGCCATGATTAATGGTAGAAGCAGTGACCTTTGTGTTACAATGTTGTACAGCTACTAGAAGTTTTCAAGGTCACTATTTCCTTCTGAAAAGTTTGTTAAATATTCATAAAAATGACCCGACTTTATGAGCGGTGCCGTACTTGTTGTTTTATGACAGCCCATTTTAATGAAAAGACATGCAAAGAAATGTTCCCTCTAGATAGCTGACAACCTATTCAACTGGGAATGGCATTGGAAAGCTTTTTATGACCAAGGAAAATAAGACAGATATTCTTTAGGAGCTTCTTGTTATGGAAAACATCATTTCCTTTGCTAACATAATCTGCCAGTCAGAAGTCTCTTAACCTATCTAAGTGATAAGCTATTGGTATCTGATGTGCTAAAATCAAGCTGTAAAGCACTGAGCGTCACCGGAATTGAATGCTGTAATTAACATTCCAGTTTAATGCATCACATGTATTGGAACAATTTGTCTTGGATGAAGAATATTTTGTTTTTAGGCTTTACTCGCTTAGCAGCGATCTGATGGATACCACAGGACGGGGGGGTGGGGGGGGGGGGGGGGGGGGGGGGGGGGGGAGCAGGGGGAAATTCACCAAAGCTAAAATCTCTTAATTTAGACAGAAAAGGAGGAATGAAAGAAGGAAGGGAGAAAAGGAGGGAAGGAGAAAGGGAGGAAGGAAACAGAGGAGAGAAGACGGCCAGCACCTCTGTGGCTTTCATCACAGTATGCATACTGATGTTTCCCCTCCATTTATTTGGTACTCTCCGCTTCTGATGTACTTCCAAATATTTCAACACTATATTATCATTTCAAATAACCACAGCTCGCTACATAATTTTGTGGTTAAAAAGGTAACCTAAATAGGGGCTTCCCTGGTGGCGCAGTGGTTGAGAGCCCACCTGCCGATGCAGGGGACATGGGTTCATGCCCCGGTCCGGGAAGATCCCACATGCCGCGGAGCGGCTGGGCCCGTGAGCCATGGCCGCTGAGCCTGCGTGTCCGGAGCCTGTGCTCCGCAACGGGAGAGGCCACAACAGTGAGAGGCCCACGTACCGCAAAAAAAGAAAAAAAAAAAGGTAACCTAAATAATATAACAGAAAAGTAACTGATACTAATTAGACAGAATTTGATTTAAATTCACTTAATGCAAACAGAATTTTCTTTAAAAGTTATGTAAGCCAAATAATTTTTCCATTGTCATATACTGAAATTTGAGAGGTGTTTTCTCTGTGTATCTAATTCCTCTTTAATTGACAGTATCTCCTTTAATAGGCAAAATTTGTCAGTTTCTCCATCATGTAATCTTCCTTCTACCTCTGTCAAACTATTATTATTCCATAAAGAATTACTTAAATACAATTGAAAAATTTTACTAGTTAAATAAAGCCTAGAGACAATCCTTTTAATATAGTAATCATTACTTTAATCCAATAGAAATGTGTGTGTGTACTGAACAATCCAAGCATGAGAAAGGTGAAAAAAGTATGCCTCTTGCCTTCAAAGAAAATACAAGTTTGGTATGTGTATACGTAAAAAGTGATAGGATAAGAAAGTATCTTGTCAGTGCTACAATAAATTACTACAAAGGTTAAGCAGAAGCACAGAGGGAAAACAGAACAAAAACCATGGTCTAATGAAATAAAGAAGAATTCATGCTCAGATTGATATTTACTACTGGCGCAGAAATCTAAGCAGACTGGAGTAGGATATTTAGAATAGTGGGAAAGTGACAGCCATATTAGGGATTGTGTTTAGATAAATACTTTTGTTATAATATTTATGGGTGCATTATACTAGTAAAGGGCTAAAAGAGTTTCTTAGGAAAACAAATACTTTGGAATTTTAACCAACATTCTAAGGGATTTGATCTTTTTATTTTAGGCAATTGGAAGCCACCTAACATTTCGGGCAGAGAGTGCTGTAAGAATATTTGCATTATAATATGAACATTCCATGGATTTATATATTTCTCCAAAGGAGATAGGGTAGTACTAGGTAACTTACCAAAATGTAAAGAATTGCCAAAGCTATCTTTAAAACCCGTATTTGCTACATCATATGTCTCATAGACTCAACACTATTCACATCAAGGACATGTATGAGTACGATTTTGCCTGCCAAAAATTTTGATTGCTGGGGTGAATTTTAAAAACCTGTAGCAAGACTGTAGTAAGGAAAAGAAAAATACACTGAATGAGTGAGACATCTAAAGAATAATAAGAAAAACTGAAAGAAGAAAGGTAATTAATCATTTATTTTACTTTTATAATAAGAAACTTAAATATCTTTCGAAGTTAGGGAAATTAGTTTGGACTTTTTCATTCTTTTCGTTTGGCTTTAAAAAAAGATATCCAGTATGTGAAAAATGCTTATTTCTTTCTTCCTTTTTTATCCTTGATAATTGAATTGCATAGTAATTATGGAGAAAGTAAATATGAGTATTGGTAAAAAGAGTTTTGAGCTATGAATAGTAGAAGCATTTTCTTAGGTTAGCCTATAACAACAATTAACAATTATCAACCAAAAAACACTAATATGCATACACTAATATGCATTCAGCATAATGTACCGGAAGGCATGAATAGCCGTGAAAGCATTTTCTCTCTTTCTCTCTCTTTTTTTATTCCCCACATTTACTGTACATCCAGTCTATGCTAATGTACAAGGTTAGAGAGATGAAAGGTAAACTACTATTTATCAAGTACTTATTATATGTTGCATTTTACATATATAATTTTGTTTAAACTATAAACTATTTGTAGCAAGTCCATGAGATTCAAACTTTTTTTTAAATCTTATCATTTACATTATTTTTTGTATGAGCATTACATTAAGTATTTTAGTAGAAAAATGAGCAGGCTAGATACAGTCTTTATTTCATGGAGCTCACATTCTAGTAGAGAAAATAGAAATCATATAAGTAATTATAATAAAGTATGAACCATATCTCAAGTATGAACTACAGGAGCAGAGTCCTAACCTAGACCAGGGTCCAAGAATCCTGAAGGAAGTAATATTTAAGCTGAGACGTGACAGATGAGTAGACATAAGTTTGGCAAAGGGACATAAGAAGAAAAGTAGGGAAAGGGGATCTGAGTACAGAGGCAAAGAGGTTAGGACACAGCCTCCAAACCTGGAGAAGAGGGGGAACAAGCCCACGGGGCCTGGAGTAATAGAATTCATGAGAAAGCCTCGTGGAGACTGAGGCTAAAGAGGCATGATGGGAAAATCCTGGATGTCATCTCTGCCATTTCAAAGGTTCTGGACATTGACAAAGACTTTGAACATCATTTTAAATGTTGACTCTAGGTACAGTGTGGAAATTAGTCGAGTGAGGCCAAGAGTGAAAGATGAGAGACAAGTTTAGGGGCTATGGAATAAACTACCGAAAAAATAAGATTGTCATAGGATGTTGGCAGTGGAATTAGAGTGAATTGAGGGGCTGTGACTCCAAAATAAGATAATTACTTTTTACTGATCAGATGTAGGAAGTGAAAAAAAGGAGTAAAGCATGGTACCGAGGTTTTTGGTTTGAAAAACTAGTTGTGTATTGACAATATATACTGGGATGTGAAAGAATGACCAAGAACTAGGTTTGAGGCTTCGGTGAGAAGATGGGAGGTAATGAGTTTGTTTCATGTATATTGAGTTAGTTGTGACAATGAAAATTTATCACGGAGTTTTCACAAGCCAATTATATATAGGAGTCTGGTGCTCCAGAGAGAATGAGGCAGGAAATAAAAATGTACAGTTGTCATAATTTAGATGGTTATTGCAGCCAATGGGTTAGATAATAATTTCTAAGGAAAGTGTGTAGGCAGAGTAGTGGAGAGAGCTCAAAATACAGTCCTTGTTTGGAACATCTACATTTGAGAGATGGGTAGAGGGAAAAGAATAGATGGGCAGAAAATGATAGGATTCAAACAAGGAAATACAATTTTATAGAAAAAACAAGAGAAGAAATTTTTCCCTTAGGAAGAGAGTGGTTACTATTGCCAATGTTGTCAAGAGATTAAGTGAAATACCCATTGTAACTAGATACATTAAGGACAGTGGAAACAGCAGTTTCAGTAGAACTTTGGAAGCAGAAAAAATATTAGAAAAGTTTTAAAAGCCAGTGACAAGGAAGTATAATGAAAATATGGCAGTAAAAGAGAAAATAGCTATACCAGGTCTAGGAAAATTGGCTTGTTTTCTGATTTATTGGTTAGCTTGTTGGTTATCTGGTTGGCTTTTAAGTTGGAGGAGAATTAACTGAGTTTAATTTCTCTTTTGGTCTTTGAGAATGTATTGTGAGTGATCCAGAGCTAAATGAGAACAATTATCCTTAAATAAAATAAGGGACATCTCTTCAATTAAAGTAGAAGAGGCAGGTAGTGGGAAGAAAGGAGGGTTGAAAAGAGTGTAGGTTCTTGCGTTTGGGATTACTTTTTTCGCTATACGGTAAAAAGTTATCTAAAATCAGGCAGTGGAACATCGAGGGAAATCAATAATTAGAAAAGTTTAGAGTAGATTTGGAATAGAAATAGAATGATGGAAAATGGGTCAATGCAGTGGCTCACTGGATTGCTGGCCATTGCTAATAAACCTAATTGAGGTTTCTGGTAATGCATTTACAGTAGCGTCAGGCTGTCTGGTTTTTCCAGCAGAACTTAGCAGCCTGTGACTATGCATGAGTGGGGGCAGACTCCTGGATTCGCCAAGGAATGGAGGGCTTTTTTTTTCCACCAGAAAGGGCTTTAGAAAGACAGACCAGGCAGTGTAAGATATTGGCAAAATATCAGAATATATGATGAGCCATGAAATCTAAGATGAATAGGGGTGAACAGAAGACAGCGGAGATCAATGGTAGGGAAATGTAGAAACCGAGGAGGGACCAGATGTCAAAGAAGACAAAGAATTAATGGGATGTTGTCACTGAAACAGACACATGGATGGCTGGATCAGAAAGTGGACCAACCACATCTGTGATTTCCAGTGACTTGTTTTGGGAGAAGACAGGGTATGGTCATCCAAGCATTTGTCTGATATGATGGAGAGTGACATTCACTGGAAATGGAGAATCCAAATATCTTGATGTAATGCAATTTGTTGAAAAGGCCAGTGGAGAGAAAGGCTCTAGTCTATAAGCTACAATAGTCAATTACTGTGGGGAACTGACTTGAAATGCTATCAGAGATGGCCGTAGAGAAGCGAAATAAATGGCATCACATTCGAACGGAAAGAATCTCTTCAGTTTAAAAACAAAAACAAAAAAGAGGCAATTAAAGGAGCTTAGAGGAGTAGTGATCCAATCACAGCAGTGTGGAGTTAGGAAGACACAGACCTGCACCGACCTGTGGCAAAGGTTCAGTATTGGAGGGAAGGTGGCCCCCAGAGGGCACGTGCAAACCTCAGGAAAGAGCTGGTTTTCAGTTGCTTCCCACATGTCTTGGGAAATTTCAGTGAAGAAATTGAGAGGTTAGAAGTGTTTGTTTATCACATTGGGGTCATGTATCTTTTTGAATTATGGTTTTCTCTGGATATATGCCCAGGACGGGGGTTGATGGATCACATGGCAGCTCTAGTTTTAGTTTTTTAAGGAACCTCCATGTTCTTTTCCATGGTGGCTGCACCAATTTACATTCTTACCAACAGTGCAAGAGGGTTCCCTTTTCTCCACACCCTCTCCAGCATTTACTCTTTGTAGACTTTTTGATGATGGCCATTCTGACTGGTGTGAGGTGGTACCTCATTGTAGTTTTGATTTGCATTTCTCTGATAATCAGCGATGTTGAGCATCCTTTCATGTGCCTTTTGGCCATCTATATGTCTTCTTTGAAGAAGTGTCTACTTAGATCTTCAAAAAGATACATGCACCTCAATGTTCACTGCACCACTATTTACAATAGCCAAGACATGGAAGCAGCCTAAATGTCCATCGACAGATGAATGGATAAAGAAGATGTGGTATGTATACACAATGGAATATTACTCAGCCATAAAAAAGAACGAAATAACGCCATTTGCAGCAACATGGATTGGACCTAGAGATTGTCATACTGAGTGGAGTAAGCCAGGCACAGAAACACAACTATCATACAATATCACTTAGATGTGGAATCTAAAAAAAAAAGATACAAATGTACTTATACACAAAACAGAAATAGACCCACAGATATAGAAAACAAACCTATGGTTACCCAAGGAGAAAGGGGCTGGGAGGGATAATTTAGGAGTTTGGGATTGACATATACACGCTACTATATATAAAATAGACAACCAACAAGGACCTACTGTATAGCATAGGGAACTATACTCAATATTTTGTAATAATCTATAAGGGAAAGGAATCTGAAAAAAATATACATGTATAACTTAATTACTTTGCTGTACACCTGAAATTAACACAACTTTGAAAATCAACTATACTTCAATAAAATAAAATAAAGTAATTATGAAAAAAGTGTTAATTTATCACAGACTAGGAATTCCTAAGAGTACAAGTAGATGGTGTTAAGACAGAAAATTACAAGTGTGAAATGTGCAAAGAAGAGAGGGGAGTTCATGCTAGAAAGAGAGTGGTGTGGGCCATGGCGGTCTGGACAGCAGATCCTGGAAGATAGGATGTTCAGGAGCCACTCAGAATTCAGCCAGAGTAAAGAGAGAGCTCCCCGGTGGTGGCAGGCAGTGGAATGTGACTTGTCCCTCTGGCGAAGACGGGTAGGTGACAGCAAATGTGCTGTCCTTATATCTTGTGTCTTAAGCAGAAGACAGGCAAGTCCCCATGGTGGGCCACGGTGGGTATCAGAGGGCAGTGCCCTTTATGGCCCTAAAGGGGCCAGCTTTACAGTTACGGCCAGCTTTACGGTTTAGGGATCTGAGAACTAACGATACAGTTGATGGAACTTGATGAAAGTAACAAAGCTACAGATGATGCGCTTTTT
Source organism: Monodon monoceros (assembly GCF_005190385.1). Lineage (NCBI taxonomy): Eukaryota > Metazoa > Chordata > Mammalia > Artiodactyla > Monodontidae > Monodon > Monodon monoceros. The sequence continues at coordinate 4,537,049 of NW_021703782.1, read as the reverse complement.
ACCTTTATCACCCACCTGCCATGACATGTCAGTAAACACAGGCTGAAGATACAAAGCCCTCTCAATATTTTTAAGTTACTTAGCGAGGCCTCGAGTCACAGTTAAGTGAACATGTATCATCTCTCCTCCTCTACTGCACTGCAGAAAATTTATTTATTCTTTAAAGTCCAATATAAGTTTCTCTCTCTCCTTGAGCCTTTCTCTGTTCCCAAAATAAGATTAATATTTTGTCTTTTTCTTCTATTTTTAGAATGGTTTTCTTATACTTCTATTGCAGACTTTTATTCCTTATGATGACCTTACATCCTAGATTCTAATAAAGACACCATGAATTATAGGATATACCATTGATTTTTGTGACTAGTAGTTTTAGGGATTTTAGTTTATATATATATACATATATATATATATGTATATATATATATATATATATATATATGTACTCATATATATGGAAATGATTTTATCACATGTCAGGTGTCCCAGATATCAAGAGTGGTGTAATTTGAAAATCAAAGTGCCCTATAATCTATGTCCAATACAGGATAGTAGGTCTGAGTGGTCAAATTGGTCCTGTGTTCAATATAATGCATATTCTCAAAGATTACTGAAGCAAGAAATAAGTTAGTCTCTTGAATGGTTCTTGCATTTGAAAGAAATAGAAAACATTTAAATAAGAAAATTATAGGCTTTCAGAGCCCCTAAACCTTGAATCTCTCAAGCTAGCCTTGAAAGAGCTCCAAAACCTGCACCAGAAACCCTTGCTTCCTCCACAAACCTCAGTTTCCAGACTGACGCTTGGGTTTTCCTTTCCAGGGAGCACATCCATCCGTGGGATAGTTTGAAGTCAGAAAGCTCTGCTGCAGCGTCTTGAATACTCAGTACCGGCATGTGTGACCTTGTCAAGGTCAAAAAGAATCTTTCTATTTCCAGCTCTCTTATCTGCAGACTGGAGATACTAACAGTAAGATGTCCCATATACAGTAAGTCCCCTGTATACGAACCTTCAAGTTGCCAACTTTCAAAGATGCGAACGCGAGTTCATATGTCCTATCACATAAGTTAGTTCACGTGTCTGGCGTACATTGTCACGTGTGTGCGTCCTCTACAAGTGGCTGTGCTTTTGTATGTTACCGTACAGTACTGTACTACATAGAGTACAGTAGTATAGTGTCTTTATTTCAAGCCCAGGATGTCCAGAAGCAAGTGTAGAAGCAGCGGTGATGTAGCTGGTACTGCTAAGAAGCGCCAGGCATTGGAGGCCCAGAGAAAGGACAAAGAGAGACAAAAGGAAGACGTAACTGAAGAACCTAAGAGATTCAGGACGCAGGAAATGGCAAGGGGATTTTCTTTATCTGAGGAGGCACTGTTAGTTTTTGAGGTACAGGACCCGAACGTAGAACGGTACAAGAAGGTTGCAGCAGCCGTTCAGAATGAAATCCGGTGCTACCATGTCATCTATGACGAGAAAAAAAAGAGCTACTACCCAGATATCACTGGATCATTTTTTCAAGAGGGTAGATAGAATTGACCCCAGCAAGGAACCAGAACCTGTGCCATCAAAGTCAGGTGTGAGTGGAATGCAGCTCGCCCTCCGTCTCCTATTGCTGAGGATCCTTCGGCTCTACCATCGCCCACCTCCTCTCCCCCCTCCAGTCAGTAACTCTTCTTGCCTGTTCCCTCGATGCCAGCCCCTGGATGCCAGCTCTTGTACTGGACTACTGTAGTTTTCAAGGCGCTGTCCTGGAAGATTAAAAATGGTTTCTTTATTTTTTGTGTTTGTTTTTTATATCATTTGTGTGAAAAGTACTATAAACCTATTACAGTACAGGACTGTATAGCCAATTGTGTTAGTTGGGTACCTAGGCTAACTTTGCTGGACTTACGAACAAATTGGACTTATGAACACGCTCTCAGAATGGAACTTGTTCATGTTCAGGGGACTTACTGTATTTATTGTGTGTATTAAAATACAGTCGCCCCCCCTTATACAGGGGATACATTCCAAGATCCCCAGTGGATGCATGAAACCATGGATAGTACTAGAGCCTATATATACTGTTATTTCCTGTACATACATACCTGTGATAAACTTTAATCAATAAATTAGGCACAGTAAGAGACTAACAACAGTAACTAATAATAAAGTGGAACAATTATAATGATATATTGAAATAAAAGTTATGTGAATGTGATGTCTCTTTCTCTCTCTCAAAATAACATATTTCACAAATTTCATGCCTTTTCTATCTTAACTAAGCACCTGTGGCTGTTAACTTTTGCAGCTTGAGGTGTGACAGCAAAAGTAGCACAATTTTTTTTCTTCTTCACAATTTCACGGATAGAAGATTCATTCTTTCAGCAATGAATTTAGCAACCTTAGCATAAGATTCTTTTTCTTAAGTTGAGACCTTTCACCTTTCACTTAAAGGAAGCACTTTATGGCTTCCCTCTGGCATATGTGAAGTGCCAGCATCACTACTCTTGAGCTTTGGGGCCATTTTAAAGTAAAACAAGGGCCACCTGAACACAATACTGAGACAGTAATACTGAGACAGTCAATCCAGTACCCCAGATGCTAAGTGACTAACGGGCTGGACATGCTGGACAAAGGGATGACGCAGGTCCGAGTTCCCAGTGGGATGGGGGGAGATGGCGAGACATTTCATCACACTGCTCAGAATGGTGCACAATGTAAAACATAAATCATTTGTTTCTGGAATGTTCCATTAATTATTTTCAGACTGCAGCTGACCATCGTAACTGAAATCATAGAAACTGAAACCGTGGATAAAGCGGGTGGGTTGCTATTGTGGTATTTCTTCAACAGATATTTGAGTTCTGGCCAGGTGTCAGGCTCTGGGTTGCAATTTCTCTATTATCAAAGTTTCCATAATTTTGTTCACAACATGGAAAATAATTATCTCCAACTTAGAAACATCTCAGATCCTACTTCCTCTCTGGATTAAATGACCCTTATCATCCTTGTCAAATTGCCTCTGAACCCCTACAAGGTGTTGTGTCAACAGTTCCATTCAGCATTTGTCTGACATTGCCAACCACCCTTTCACACACGTGAACTCACCTCCTCAACTACGATATTGGCGAGTGAAAGGCAGTGCCACTGCTTCCCTTTCTCTGTATCCCACGCTCTTAGGTAGTAGGTGCTAGTTAAGGGCTTGTTGATAAACAGAGCAGTTAATTTTGGAGAACTTCCTGAAAGAAAGGGTGGCTTGTTTTTTCTTTTTTAGTATTTTAGAAACGTTATTATCTCTACCTGGCTCTCTTTGTCTTATGCATTAGTTGGAAATATAACAGAATTTGGACAAGTGAATTAAGATACAAATGAACTTATTTACAAAACAGAAGCAGACTTATAGATAGCGAAAACAAACTCAGGGGAAATATGGTGAGGAGGGATAAATCAGGAGCTTGGGATGAACACATGCACACTCCTGTATATGATAGATAACCAATAAAGACCTACTGTATAGCACAGGGAACTCTACCCCATATTCTGTGATAACCTATATGAGAAAAGGATCTAAAAAAGAATGCATATATGTATATGTATAACTGAATCACACTGCTGTACACCTGAAACTAATACAACATTGTAAACCAACTAGACTCCAACAAAATTAAAAGATTAAAAAACAAGCATGTACGGAACTCCTGCTGGATGTAAAGGTACGGTCCTCATCCATTTTCCTCTATCCTGGCTCCCCTACTCCGTCTGTATTCATCGTACACTGCAGGTATTCGGAGGTCCGACCTAACGCGGCTCTCCTCTAACCTGTTGAAGGGAGAGTGTCTACAGCTCGTTACACTCCCATTAGTGTTTGGGGTTAGGAGAAAACGGTGCTTTAATGAGCACTTTTCTTAGAAAATGCAACGACGCACTTACAGCTCTCACTGCCTCGTGCCAGCTGTCTCTAACAACAGCAACTGCTTTTATTACCGTGCAAAATATCCGGCTGCTTTTGTAACAAGGAAGCTTAAAGATCCCACAGCTCTCTTCCTAGGCAAAGCGTGCAACAGAAGTGCCATTTAGTAAACTCTGTCCTTTCTAGTTAGTAAGACACGCCATGTAGGAAGGGAGAGAATCAGTGCTGATTGGGTCCTCGGAGTCTCCTAAGAAACCAGGATAACTGTATGGTCTCTCTAACTGTTCGATGGTTCTGTGTGCCATCCAGAATAGGGAGGGATTCATCCCCAGCTCTCCTCTTCAACGCGGCAAGACGCCTGCGGTCCTTTGCCACGTACTCAAGTACTATCCACACTGGCTTGTGAAATGGCTGAGGTTGCAGAAGGCCTTGAACTGGGAAACACCTGAGTGAAGACTATTGTTATTTAAACCCCTGTTAGACATCTGGAGAACATGTACGAGAAAAGACTCACCAAGACTGGGAAAATAAACCACAGATTTACCCACACCGGGCTTGAGATAAACCATGATGAAGCAAAACGAATCAGTAGTAATTTTAAGGAAAGAAGGAATGGAAAACAACCTGACATGGCACAAAACCACGTGTGTTTGGTCATCATCTATTTGGGATTCGTGACCATTTAAGTGGGACTTAAAGGACAGTTTCTTTGGACTCCCTTTGAGAAATGGGTTTGCTAAGTAAATGAGAAGGATTCAGGTGTTTCACAGACAGAAGGTGAGCCTTCACATATGTCAAACTGTCAATTTCCACAAAACATGTGGGAGAAATACATCACATTTGGACTGACTTCGAAGTTTTCTGACATCCATATGTATTTTTGGCACTTAAAAAGAACTTTAAATAGCTGGTTACTTTTCCCCTTCCTCCCGCTCTTCCTTCTTTCTTCCCCGGTAGATAGTTAAAGCCTATTATTAATCTTTGTTACTTTTTGTTCGTTGTTTAAATTCACCCCCTTCCCCCCTTTACCACACAGTGACCACTAGAGGATGGATGTAGATTTGCAAGTGGAGCAGAAGTTGGGACTGGCTAAATTGCTCTGCCTAAGGATATAGAAAGCATCCCAAGACTGGTGACGAGATGGACAGAAACACTAGGGCGACGCTAGAGCCTGAGAAACAAGATGATGAGAGGAAAGGGGGCTGGAAAAGATCCCGGCATGGGCTTTCCAGGAAGAAGAGTCTCTGGAAAACAAAAACAAAAACACAATTTTGATGATGGTTATTAATTTGTTCTTGGTCGTTTGACTTAAAATCCTCCCCCACTTCCCTTATGAATTGTATATGAAAATCTACACAGCTCACTAATATTTTTGGGGTGAGTGGTAAGTTTGTGAAAATGAAAAGACGTGTTAGTAAGTCAAAAATAAGTCCTTAAGTTAAACAAAAAAGTGGATGTGGAAACAAGTCCAACTAATCAGTAGAGATCTAATGGGGATGGAGACCTGAAGACCACGCACTGGGACAGTTTTCTCTTTACAAACAGTGAAACATTTACAGCCCCAGTATTTTAAAGACACAGCAGAGAGAGGTCAGATCAGCCCCTAGGAGCTACAAGCACAGTCCTGTACAAACAGACACAGATAATTTTTAATCATGGAACTTGTTTAAAATTGTTCAAGACATGTGATGGTGTTTCAGCTAACATTTTATTTTTTTCGCTGGCATTTTTTAAAAAAACATCTTTATTGCAGTATAATTGCTTTACGATGGTGTGTTAGTTTCTGCTGTATAACAAAGTGAGTCAGCTATACGTATACACATATCCCCATATCCCCTCCCTCTTGCGTCTCCCTCCCACCCTCCCTATCCCACCCCTCTAGGTGGTCACAAAGCCCCGAGCTGATCTCCCTGTGCTATGTGGCTGCTTCCCACTAGCCATCTATTTTACATTTGGTAGTGGATATAAGTCCATGCCACTCTCTCACTTCACTGACATTTTAAATGGTTTGGATTCCACTGAAAACTGACACCATTTCTGTCTGTAATTCATGTGGGGGGTGTGTGTGTGTATGCACTCGTGTGAAAGACATTGGAATATACTTATTAGGAGTATACTTTTTAAATTAATTTATTTATTTCTTAATGAGGTAGAGTTGACGTACGACATTACGTTAGCTTCAAGTGTACAACACAGTGATTTGACATTTAAATACATTACAAAATAATCACCATAAGTCTAGTAAACATATGTCCACATACAAAGTTATTACAGTATCATTGATATTATTCCTTATGCTGTATATTCATTTTATAACTGAAAGTTTGTACATCTTAATTCCCTTTACCTATTTTTCCAAGCCACCCCCCTCCCCTCCCCTCCCCTCCCCTCCCCTCCCCTCCCCTCTGGCAACCACCTAGTTGTTCTTTGTATCCATGAGTCTGTTTGCACCTTATTTTGTTTGTTCATTTGCTTTGCTTTTTTAGATTTCCACATATAAGTGAGATCATATGGTATCTGTTTTTCTCTATGTGACTTATTTCACATAGCAGAATACTCTCTAGATCCATTCATGTTGTCGTTGATGGCAAAATTTTATGGTTTTTGCGGCTAATATTTCATTCTGTGTGCGTTTATATATATATGTATATCTACGTATATATGTATGTATGTATATGTACATATATATATATATATATATACATATACACACATACCATTCTTCTTTCTCCATTCATCTAACCATAGACACTTAGGTGGCTTTACTATCTTGACTATTGTAAGTAATGCTGCAATGAACATAAGGATGCACGTATCTTTTCAAATTCAAAGTGTTTCTGTTTTCTTCAGATAAATACCCATGGGAGGAGGTGAGCTCAGGGTCTTCTGACCCTGCCATCTTGATTCCCTCTGTCTAGAGAGTATTTGAAATTACCAATTCAAAATACACCTTGATTCTTTTTAGTAAAAGCAGCTGACAACTGGTCAGAAAATGTAATTATTCTGTTTTATAAAGCCTAATTTCATGACCACATGGGAAAATGTGATTACAAAAGGTCTAGGCACAGCAGAATTAAAGAAATCTCAGTTCAGGTAGAAAAAAATTACAGGACTCCAGTGCTCCAAGCGTTTGAAAAGTCAATAATAAAAAGATCACAGAGTTTAAAATTTGACCTATTTTATTACTATCTCTAAACCACCTGGAAAGGGGAGTGGTATTTAATTTAAGGACAGAAAAGGGGAGATATCCTGAAATGATCCAAAAAATGCCAATGATTTTGCCAGGTGGGCCAAGTGTTCATTCAGAATAGTTAACAGTCTACATTTAAATGCCTGGAATAGAGGTTTTATAAGGTCGATGTTACCCTGAAATTTAAATTGAATAATTAGTCTAAATTCTAAACGAGGAACTAAAATGATCTCATTTAAACAGAATAACTGAGGGCATTGGATGATTTCTAGTTAGATTGTTAACTGATTTTCTCTTAAATTTTTTTGAATAATTGATTATGGTACAGTCAATTGCAATGGATGTTACTTTCTGCTCTGATTAGGTTCCCTATATTGAAGTTCATGTCGTTTTGCTCTGTTTTCCTATTTACTGTCATGACTGCTGGTAGTTGATTCAGTGTTGTTTGATCCTGATTAAGAGTTGCTTCATCTGAACTAAATACGTTTTTCCACGTGTCAGTTTCACTTGATTATCTTCCTGATACCTGCATAGTTTCTAATAGCTAATTTAACAGATTTCACAAACACAGGAAATTTTTTTGATTATTCTTATTAGCAAAGAAAAATAGAACCTGCATGAATATTATGGGGATAGTGTAATGCAGTTCATAATAGTTAGTATCAATGAGTTAATAACATGTTCTCAGGGTTTCTCTATGGGATGCTCTTATCTTCAACCAAACAGACACAAAATATGATTGTGTTTAAGTTAGTGAAACTAACTCCAGTGACCAGTTATTTATCCTCCATCAATGGAAAACAAGAAGTTTTCCTTAATAAACTTTTTTGCACATAGAGGGCTTTTCCAGAAACCTGAATTTTATGCCTTTAAATACTAACTTTAAAGTTTATAACTGGTTTTATGGATATTTAAATAACACGTTTCATCTACTTTTTTTTTGCCTTTTTAACCATGGAAACCGAATGTAATTTAAACTTTTCTTGATGACCGAGGGTCAAAGTGAATACAAATTATTTTATCCTCTTGCAATTAAAGGACATAAGAGGCTAGAAAGTCTTAGATTGTTTACGCTATGATGAATTTAGCCATAAAGCAGAAAGTCTTAAATTGTTTATGCTATGCTGAATTTAGCCATACACTTATGAGCAGTGGCTACACTATGGTTACAGACCTGGAGAGTCAGACATATCCCTCATGGGCTTTAGGTTGTTAATTCAATTGTGGTAGCCAGTTCTGATTGTTTGGGGGCATTAAAACCCAAAACACATTAGAGGAATGTGCGTTTACACATAGGAAAAACATTTCTTATCCACCCTAAAGTAGTGAAGGCTTACAAAGTCCAGGCCAGAGCAAGAGTTGTAAGAAATACTCAGGCAGGTTTGCATTCTGGTAGAGCATCCTTTATAATAGCTCTCATACTTCATGGATTAGAGAAATCAGGAGAGATACAGCATGGCTAACAGACCTGGTGAAGTTGAATTCGAATTGTTGCAGAAATCTTCTGCATCTTTCAGCAATTGCCGCCTGATACTAAGATCTAAGATCTGATACTAGAGAGTTAATAGTGTTTGTGAAAGAAACTCAGAGTATTTCAGAGATGCGAGTCCTATGGCAGATAGAACCGGGATAATGAAAGAAAAGTGCTGACCAGATCACTGATGACACTTCAACAGCCATTTGAGCAAAGGTATTCACTAATTTCCCAGGAAAGAGGAATTCAAATAAGACACTAGCGAGAAAGTTATGTATTTCTGTTCGTTATTATTCATTGCTCCTCTATAGAAATCATATACAATAATCCCACAGCTCACGTTTCCTGGAAGAGTACAAATTTTATCGATTTTTACTATATTGTGGGGTCTCATGTTCTCTGTTTGAGAATTTTAAAATGCTATCAGATATGTGGGTGTCTATCTCATAGTATATCTGATGTATGAGGGAGTGTATTATGAGTGAGCGTGTGTTTGTATCACGTATTAGTAAATGCGACCTCATTCATTATTTAGCTGATCTCGCCTCATTCATTTCCTCCTTTTAATATTTCTAGTTAAAAGTGTCCCTAGAAGAATTTTAAGAAAGACTGTTTCTTAAAGTACTTCTTAAAGAAAGATCTCCATCTGAAACACTAAGTTAAAAGCACAGTTTATGGTTGACATAATTATTTTATAACACATCAAATAATTTTAAGACAAATGTCTATATCTTATGTGAAGACATCTCTCTTCTTCTTCACTAACTTTCTTTATTAAATGATTTTCTCAGATTGTATCATCTGCAGCAGCCTTCAAGGATCTCTGCTTCGTCAAACCCCAGTTTCTTTCCAAATTCCACCTTAAAGGCGATCGTTTTTCCTCTTCCTGACAACCTACATTTATGTCTTCTTTAATTACTTCCACGGCTAACTGCCTAACACAATTCGTTTCAACTGTGAAGTACTCCTCTTACTGCAATCTATACCCAAAGCAGAAGTATCATGTAAGTAGGCACATTGTTCTATGAAAAAAAAAAATGAGAAAATGCAAGAAATGCACCTGATTACAAATTTAAATGAGCTACCTAGAAATAAATTAAATCCAGGGTTCTAAACTTCTTTTCTTTTTTTTCTTTTTGTCATTTTGTCCAAGCAAATATTAAATGAATTTGATAAAAAAGTTTAACTTAAAAAAAAAAATCCTTGGAGAAGAAAGTGATTTCTAAAAAAGACAATGTCTGCTTTACTAAACAATTACTAAACAATTATTTAATAATTTCCTGTCAGACAACAGAATTTCAATTCCTATCTCCACAAATGCTTGGCAATATTTTATTACTTTGAAAGTTTTAACTAGATATTTTTACTTAAATATCCCTTTAGGACATAAAATTAGAGCATATCGTATAGGTTAATCTGAATGCATCTGTTTCCCCTGTTTGATTGAATTTTCCCACTCATGTTCTTATGTGTGCTGAATTTTATTAAAAAATATTTCCAACATTTTCTTGCTTCATTAACATAAGTAATTAGGACAATAGAGCAGAGCAAGTAATGAAACTGAAAGTGTTTTATCCAATGAATCCAAGGTGGGTGGGGTAGGAGGGAGAATTTGAGAAGATCCAGGAAGGTAGATACAGAGCAGTTTAAAAGCCAAAGACTCACAGATTCTTAGAATTCCCATCATTGTAATAATATCTACCCGAACCACATCCAAAGTGTGGTTGTTGATTTTTATCTCTGTAACTGATGTATCGTCCCTCTTTCTTCTGAAGGGTTCCCTGTAAATTTCTTCCTTTACTATCATCCATCAGAAGAGGAAACCAATAGATAACTTTATCAAATATAATCTATGACGGCCAATTATTAATCTTAATAACACTCTGTAATTTGGAACAAGAGGTTTAAATTGATGCCAAAGAATAAATAATTGTAAATCAGACGAGGATCACATTTAAAATTGGAGCTTGAAATCTGTCTACTTATGACTCTTATAAGTAACTAGGCGTGCAATTAGTTTTATCCTGTTAGCTCTAGCAAGCTACAAGAGATAACAGTTTATTAAAACTTGGTTCATATCCTCTGCTCACTTGTAATTACACTCAAAGGCCAGAAATTTGCCAAAGATAGTCCAGAAACGGAGAGACAGCTGAAGGCATATGATCGAGGATAGAAACTGAGGACACACGTAACCATTTTAGAACTGAATTCATCTCTCAAAGGGGAGAGAAAATAGAAGCAACCAACTGCGAAATCTTAAAGAATTATCTGACATAGAAAATTGGATTAAAGATTGCGTGAATATTATTTTGGTGACACTGATAGCTTTAGACTGTATGAAGGCTTAAGAAATAAAACTGCCCTTGAATGAAACTTAGAGAATATTAAAAATGTATGAATACTACTAGTAGAGAATGTAATTAAGAGGAAGCTGTGAGGGATGGCATGATGACTTCGAGCAACACCTGAAATGGACAAAATGACATGATACAATTTATGGAAGAATCAAAAGCATCATTCTATTATAACTCTACTTTGAAGTTGATCTAAAATGATTGTGAAATGTTCCTATTTTTTAAAAGATCCTAGAAATCTAGATACAGAATGTCCTGAGGAAACAAATACTTTATGGATGTAAGTAAAGATTCAATTATGCTAATAATTTCAAATTTAAGTATTAGCCAAGAGAGCTTTCAAACAGATATGGAAAAGTACACAATTGTGTGTACTCTTTACTCAAGCAATGATACACAAGTCCTAGTAATGAGGTGAAAGTTGCTACAAGTCACCAGGAAGCCGAAAACTGTGGAACAAGTCGCAAGGGAACCTGAGAAGACAGAGGAGAGAAACTGCCCTGTTGTCACCCTCCCTTCTTCTTGCCGTTTTTCTATTTCTCTTGCCCAAGAAAACAATTGATGGAGTGGCCAACGTGGGACAGATTTCAAGATGCCTTTAATTCTGTTGCCTCTAGTCTAACCAGACCTTCAATTGCCTCCCTCGCGTCCTAGTTTACAGTTTATGAGATGGAACCTGTGAGTTTTGCCACCAGACTTTCCACTGGAGAATGACCCACTCTCCCCGTCTCCTGTCATGTGCTCTGTGGAATCTCTATCTCCCAGATCAGACCTGACGTCCATCAAAGCATGGTATTTCCTGAGAGACCGTTTCAGGGATGGGCGGCGACTCCATCAGGGGAGAGAATTCTCACGTTTTCTGACTGTACTTGAACCCAAGAACAGGTGGGCGCTCTTAAAATGGCAGTTTTGTCTGAGACCCAATGGTACAACTGATTAGTGAAATATAAAACTTAATAAAACCCAAACACAATAAACATCCCAGATCACTACCCACTCTTACCCCCCGCCCACCCTCTTGACAGGCCTATTTATTAAAGTTTGCAGGATGATTTATGGATGGGATTTTCTTTGTATAGTTCTGCAAACAGGACACCATCCCAGAAGTCCCAGAAAAAGAGTGAAAATTGTCCACCAGAGAAAGAGTCAAAGGCCCAGAAAGCAAGCATTACCTTGCAACAGTCCCAGTCATGTCAAGACTGAATTTTGTGCCCTCTTACCTCTGTCACATTTCTGTTTTGAACCCACCCCGCTTTATTCCATCAAGGAAAGAACCTGATTATCTGAGAAGGAGGCCGTCCAGGTGACAGGACCAAACACTAGGTGGTAAGGACAGTATCTGGAATCCCGCCTCAGCTCTCCTGATATCTAACCTGAATTGTTCAGTACTGGGTACTGGGAGTAGGGCTTACATAATTTTATTTATATTTTTTATTTTACTTAAAAAAATTTTTTTTTGAAATATAGTTGATTTCGTTTCAGCAAACTGTTGTACTAGTACGGCAAAGTGATTCCGTTATACATGTATATAAATATATATATTCTTTTTTTAACACTCTTTTCCATTATAGGTTATTACAAGATACTGAGTAGAGGTCCCTGTGCTCTACAGTAGGTCGTTGATGCTTATCTCTCAATATTTTGTATATAGTAGTGTGTCTATGTCAAACCCAAACTCCTGATTTATCCCCGTCTCCACCTCCGGGCTTAAATTATTCTGAGATGCAATTTCCTCCATTTAACACTCAAAGCATCCCAATTAGATATTGTTTGGGTGATCACTAGCTTTTTTTCTCCTTAATGTGAAACAACTAAGTGTATAAAAAGAAAATGACACCTTTTTGGGTAAGATTTCAGATCTCTCAATTTTTTGCTGCGCAGATTTCCTATGGCATCAAGAAATTACGAGGCCTACGATTATAACCATATACTATTATAGCTACTGCTACTATTAGTACAACTACGGCCATTTCTAGTCATGATCAGAATGATGAAATACAGCAGACAGGAATGCTTGCTAGGTATACTCTTTGCTTCCCCACCAGCCCCAGCTTTCTGGAAGCAAAATAGGGATATGTAACTAGTTCTGGTTAGTTCTTAGCTGTGGTGAGGCGCGCCGCTTTCACGATGAGGTAGTGAAACTCTCCTGCTCACTTTTCCAGCCCCTCTGGCCATGCCACGCAAGAGAGGAAACCACTGGTGCTAGAAAATGCAGCCATGAGGTGGCGACTTCTCCATCAATCAGAAGCTCTTATTGACTGTGCAAAGCAGAGTCCCTTTCAACCTAGTTTAGCTATGTTTGGAAAAATGCCACTGGATATTTTCCTTCCCCTAACATAGTCTAGGTTACCGTGAAGGAAACTGTCAAGGCTCTTTCCACACCCTCCCGTTCGTTGTAGCCTGCAGTTCATCTGCAGACAGTTTCTCTGTATACAGGCAGCTTCCCACTTTGCTTTCGCGTGTTCTGAGGCTGCAGGGAGTTGGACGCGGTGGCGCTCAGTCCAACACCGTACGTTCAGGGGAATTAATGCGCCACAGTCAACACTCTGTCTTGCAAGGAATGAAAGCTGATGGGTAACCACCCCAGATCCACACTCCTGGGGGGAAGAGCCGAGACAGGTTCTTCAGTCCTCCGAGGGTCTCCCCAGGACTGACCCCAGTTTTCCACAGAGATGCCGGCCACGCCAACATCGGCGGCTTTCCTTTCTCTCCTGTCTTAATTCCCTGCTCCCTCACCATGCTTCCTGGGAATCACATCCTAAATAATCTATTTGTAAGAAATCATCATATCAAGGTTTTCTCTTGAGAGAACCCAAACTAAGAACCACTTGGATTAACAGGGACAACGTTGGCACTCAAAAAAATGAGGTCTGTCTCATGCAATTCCTGATTGAGCGTTCAAGTTTAATACCACTTCTGCTTCCTTTATATTAATTTATTAGTACAGTATGTCTATTAATATATATGACCCACTTTTGTGAAGAGGAACACTTTTCTTAGTGGGAATTTAATGTATGAATTGTATTAGAAGTTTAAAGATACTGTACAACCATATTGATATAATAGATGGAAATCTCTGTGAGGGATTGTTTGAGAACTGAAACCATGGACATAAAGAGATCCCAGATTCACTCACAGGTCTATGATGTGTTCCCATACACTGAACAAGTGTAAGTACCCCCAGTGAATTGGAAAAATTAATATCCTTTTGGGCCAAGAGCACTTAGGCCTTACAGGAAGGTCAAAGGCGATACTGGTGTTGGAATCCTGAAGTCCGATAAAGTCAGATAAAATGACAAGACGGAAGCATATTGCTTATCTACGAGGTCACATCCAATGGCAGGGTTTGCATAACCCAGGGCAGCAGCAAGGTGACAGAAAATGAGCCATCTATACGTAAAAGAAAATCTAGGGAATCATCCCTTCAGGGATCTGCTACATTTGGTGAAAGCAAGACTGTATGCGGGCGTGTAGTGAAGCGGCTGAGAGTATAACAGAATTTGTTAGTCATGGAATTCAAGTTTCAGAGGACAAAACAGAAGGGTTCAGGAAGGAGGAGAGAGGTGCGTGGCTGGGTGACATAAGAGAAGACGAAGCTTGGCAAGGTTTGGATATTGGATGTTGAACACGACTAAACAGAAAGGAGACACAGAGTTAGAGCCCTAAGAATGACTTCGAGGATGGCGCACACTTGCAATTACAGAAAAGAACAAGAACAGAAACAAAAACAAAAAAAAACCACTGCTGATCCTAAAGCTCTACCTAAGTATTCTTCTGGGTCAGCAGGGGGAGGAGGAAGTGCAAGAGAGTTGAAAGTCATCAGCCAAGATTCTCCTGCCGGGCAGCTGCAGCAGCAGGGCAACACCTCCAGGGGAGCCAGACGCCAAAGTAACGGGATGGGCAGAAACAGGGCATGGTTTTTTTTTTTTTAACCAGATCTAATGGGAGGTTTTTGGTGAGTCCTTTTCTTTGTGTAATCAATGACCATTCTTTGGGCAAATTCAGTTTATCTGTGAATAGGAAGTTTCCGATCAAGAACTCATTTTCTCTATTGCCAGACCTACTTAGCCATAATTGTTAAATAAGATTTAACTACACACACACACACACACACACACACACACACACACACGTATGATTAAGAGCTCAAAAAATTGTTTTTCCATTCTATGGCTCTGCAAGGAATATACTGAAGACTTTTAGGAGTTCAGGTTAAATCACTGAATACTGGAATATTTTCATGGTTTCTGTTTTCTTCCCAAGATGATAAACACTCAGGGCTCCAATCATCCACACTTTGCATGCTGAGGCATAAGTGCAGGACCATCACGATACAAATAATTCTCCAAAAGAAAACTTTTTTTTCTTTCTCACTATATTCTGTAAACAAGCAGATCTTATTATGAAAATACAAATCCATTATGTATTAAGAATTTCAATCTAGGAATAAACCTACCTAAGGAGACAAAAGACCTGTATGCAGAAAATTATAAGACACTGATGAAAGAAATTAAAGATGACACAAATGGATGGAGAGATATACCAAGTTCTTGGATTGGAAGAATCAACATTGTGAAAATGACTCTACTACCCAAAGCAATGTACAGATTCAATGCAATCCCTATCAAACTATCACTGGCATTTTTCACAGAACTAGAACAAAAAATTTCACAATTTGTATGGAAACAAAAAAGACCCCGAATAGCCAAAGCAATCTTGAGAAAGAAAAACGAAGCTGGAGGAATCAGGCTCCCTGACTTCAGACTATACTACAAAGCTACAGTAATCAAGACAGTATGGTACTGGCACAAAAACAGAAATATAGATCAATGGAACAGGACAGAAAGCCCAGAGATAAACCCACGCACATATGGTCACCTTATCTTTGATAAAGGAGGCAAGAATATACAGTGGAGAAAAGACAGCATCTTCAATAAGCAGTGCTGGGAAAACTGGACAGGTATGAAATTAGAACACTCCCTAACACCATACACAAAAATATACTCAAAATAGATTAAAGACATAAATGTAAGGCCAGACACTATCAAACTCCTAGAGGAAAACATAGGCAGGACACTCTATGACATAAGTCACAGCAAGCTCCCCTTTGACCCACCTCCTAGAGAAATGGAAATGAAAACAAACATAAACAAATGGGACCTAATGAAACTGAAAAGCTTTTGCACAGCAAAGGAAACCATAAACAAGACCAAAAGACAACCCTCAGAATGGGAGAAAATATTTGCAAATGAAGCAACTGACAAAGGATAAATCTCCAAAATTTACAAGCAGCACATGCAGCTCAATATCAAAAAAACAAACAACCCAATCCAAAAATGGGCAGAAGATCTAAACAGACATTTCTCTAAAGAAGATATCCAGATTGCCAACAAACACATGAAAGAATGCTCAACATCATTAATCATTAGAGAAATGCAAATCAAAACTACAGTGAGATATCATCTCACACCAGTCAGAATGGCCATCATCAAAAAAATCTAGAAACAATAAATGCTGGAGAGGGTGTGGAGAAAAGGGAACCCTCTTGCACTGTTGGTGGGAATGTAAATTGATACAGCCATTATGGAGAACAGTATGGAGGTTCCTTATAAAACTAAAAATAGAACTACCATACGACCCAGCAATCCCACTACTGGTCATATACACCGAGAAAACCATAATTCAAAAAGAGTCATGTACCAAAATGTTCACTGCAGCTCAATTTACAACAGCCCGGAGATGGAAACAACCTAAGTGCCCATCATTGGATGAATGGATAAAGAAGATGTGGTACATATATACAATGGAATATTACTCAGCCATAAAAAGGAACGAAATTGGGTCATTTGTTGAGACGTGGATGGATCTAGAGACTGTCATACAGAGTGAAGTAAGCCAGAAAGAGAAAAACAAATATCGTATATTAACGCATATATGTGGAACCTAGAAAAATGGTACAGATGAACCAGTTTGCAGGGTAGAAATTGAGACACAGATGTAGAGAACAAAATGATGGACACCAAGCGGGGAAAGTGGCATGGTGGTGGTGGTGGTGGGATGAATTGGGCGATTGGGATTGACATGTACAGTGATGTGTATAAAATGGATGACTAATAAGGAAAAATATAAATTAAAAAAAAGAAAATTAAAAAAAAGAATTTCAATGTTAGGTTATAGTACTAATTGGAGCCTTTTGAAGATATATTCAAACGTAAAATTAGGAGCTACAACTTTTGCTTCAAGCTACAAAAACATCTGCCAAATAATAACAGTTTATAGCAGAGTAAAAGAACCTGAACATTGTTTTTAAACAATTTTCAGTTTTTCTGAGAATCTTTCATGTTTTTATCAAACATGCAAGATCTTGTAAAGTGAAAATAAAACTAACATAAATGTCGTTAGAAATGGAAGTCAATGCTTCTTGATTTATAACAGTAGCAGGAAGATGAATGTTTTAGATTATTTCAAGATACTGGAAATGAAATTAAACAATCATTGCTCTCAGTTAAAATGCCACATTATACCCAATAAACAAACACTCCACGTCCAGGGAGCCAATATTAAACCAACTTATTTTCTTATGGTTTAAAGACATTATAGTCACTGGACCATAATCTAATATAGCAACAAAATAAATATGAGTCTTCAATGCCAGTCTCTTCAACCTCTCTAGAAACAGCACACATTTGCAGAAAATTGTTTGCTATTCTCTGTGCAAAGTATTCTTCATTTAAGTCGCTTGTGCTCAAATTTAAAGTGTGAGTTGCATTTCCTTTCCACAGGCAATTATAGAGGTCATCATGGTATTATCTTCCAAATCTATTCTGCCTTCCACCACTGTGTTTCTACAAATTTGGGGGGTTGACCATGTTTGAAACTTAAAGACGATCACTCATGAGTACCTCATTTCTTTTCTCAGTAAACAATGCAAGAACCTACTTAAGTTTATTGATAGGCATAAGGGTTGCTTCAGGAATGGGAATATGACCTAAGTCAGAAATAAAATCCCTGGAAGTTTCCTAAGGGTTTTTGGGATAAATTCCCTCACGTTTAAGAGAAATCCTTACGGAAGCACAATTTCTTTCCCCTCTGGACATTATCACTTGAAGGTATGTGGCTTTGTCCTAGGAACCAGCCGTAGGACAAAAGCTGAATGTTGTGGAGTGCCACTCTGGGAATCAGAGCCACGGCCACTGGATTAAGCCAACCTTAAAACCTCCGCCTCCAGTTTTATGAATCGGTATATGTTTTGCTTTAAAAAAGTCTGTAAGACTTCGGTTTTTGTTTGTTTCTCTGTTTATTTTTCTAACTTGAGCTTAAAAGTATCTTGGCAGATATAGAAGTTTTGGTTGCATGCTTCGGTATAACCTCCAAAAATTCATTAATAAAATGATATTTCAATAATAAGTAACTTAAAGTAGAGAAACATAATTTTACAACTAGACTGTTAGGGGCTGAATTGTGGTCTCCCCCCACCCTCTCCAAATTCATATGTTGTGGTGCTAACCCTCAATCCTGCACAATATGACTGTATTTGGAGACGGGACTTTTAAAGGGGTAAGTTAAAATGAGGCCTTTAGTGTCGCCCTGAATACAATCTGATTGGTGTCTTTAGAAGAAAAGGAAATTAGGACATACAGAGACACAGGGACATGTGTGCGTAGAGGGATGAGCATGTCATGAGGCAGCAGGAGGGTGCACGTCTGTAAGTCAAGGGGACACACTGCAGAGGAATCCAACCTTGCCAGTGCCTTGATCTTGGACTTAGCAAGTGTCCACATTGTGTGAGCCAATTCCTTAACATAAATCTCTCTCTTTCTCTCTAAATCTATCAACTATCTATCTACCTATCAATCTGTCTATCATCTAGCTACCATCAACCCCATCACCATCATGTTGATTGACTGATCTATCTCTCCATCTACCTATCATCATTTCGATCAAATAATCAATTCACACGTACGTATACAGACATCCTGTTGGTTACACAGACTAAATGACACTTATTTCTCATGTATCTGAGCAGCAGTTGAAGTTATAAACATGACCAGTAACCACGGAGGTCTAATATTTCAACAATTCCTTTGTTTTTGTTCTCCAGTCAATCGTTCACCGACAGCACGTGAAAAGACATCCATTCAATCCCTCTCATGAGGTAGAAGAGCCTCAGAACCAGTACCCATGTTACAGCAAGATGTGGGCAACCTGTCTAGGTCCTCCTCCAGGAAACTGTCTTGATGATATAGTCACATAATTCAAACATCACATAAAAACCCTAAGGCCACTGATCTTGCTTCACATTCCTGAGGGAGGAAGTGTCAGGATGGAAGCACTGTCCTAGCTTTTTCTCACTACAGGTCTGTCCTGTGATAAAGTGTCAGAGCCCAGAGAAATGGACCGAATCTATTCCTGTCTCTGTCTCTGTCTCTCTCCTATGCTCCTTCCTTAAGATGTTGATTTGGGCTAATATTTTCAATCCTCATGAAAGAAAATCTATTCCTCTTCCTAAAATAACTTTGGTGGGTGTATAGTTGCCGTGTTAAACCACTTGTACAGATTACACTCCATGCAAGGGTGTAAGCACGGAAGCTTGGTGATGGCAGGCTGCTTCCTCTTCAGGGCCTCCTGACACAGGTCCACAAAGCATGGTTCGCTCTGTGGGGCTGCAGATTCTATGAAAATCATTTGTACACATGTTCTGATATGCTTTCCAAAGGACACACTTAAATGAATAAGAGGAGAGCCATTCAGAGTCTCTTGTATTTGCAGAGATAATCAAGCGTAATCTGCAGATAAATACAACTCCTGTCTGTTGCGTTTCCCCACCTCCACCCTTGTACAGCCAAAGAACTACAGTTATCTCCTGCCAGCAAGGAGGGATGCTTGCAATGCTTCTGTCTAGCCAGAGGCACTTTTCTAAATCGAGTTGTATGTCTATAAACCACATTAGTAATGATTTGAGAGAAACAAGTGCAGGTGCTCATTACATACAATACTATTACATTGTGACAAATAAAATAATAATAAAACAATAACATTGGTTTTTAAAATTTTATTTATTTATTTTTGGCTGCATTGGGTCTTCGTTGCTGCACGCAGGCTGTCTCTAACTGTGGCGAGCAGGGGCTACTCTTCGTTGCGGTGCGCGGGCTTCTACTGTGGTAGCTTCTCTTTGTTGCAGAGCACGGGCTCTAGGTGGGTGGGCTTCAATAGTTATGGCACGTGGGCTCAGTAGTTGTGGCTCGCGGGTTTAGTTGCTCCTCAGCATGTGAGGTCTTCCTGGACCAGGGCTCAAACCTGTGTCCCCTGCATTGGCAGGCGGATTCTTAACCACTGCGCCGCCAGGGAAGTCCCAATAATACTGTCAATAACACTAACAGCAACAATAGTATCTCAATATTCTTTTCTTGCACTCATACCTAGAGTCTTGTGTTTAATTATAATTTTAGGACCCCAACTAGGACATTATTATAAACATATTGCAAATATTAAGAAAACTGAGCAGTAGTTAAGGCCCTAACATAACTTAGCCTCCAAATACACTAGGAATCTGGCTTACAATATAATGGTCCATGAAACATCACATCAGTACAAAGCAAAGTAGATCAATGGCAGCTACAATTGTTTGGCTCACGTTTAGAGCTCTGAAAGTGGATCGACTGTTTTAGAAATGCACATTAGATAATAACTTATGTATTTAGAAACTGCTTCCACTTTACAGAATTTTCCATATGCCAAATAAAGTATAACATGAAATGATAAACATTTTTATTCCTCCTAATAAAGATGCATATCACTATTGCAGAGAAGCACCCACTTAATGTGAAAAGTACTGATTCAAGTCTTTGGGCTGTTAATTTTCTGTTTATGTGAGCAAGCTGGGCAGGGGACAGCAGGAAGGAGTTTGTTGGAGGCATTTAAGGGACCCAGATAAAATGAGTCTTAATAGAAAATGAAAATTTCATGCCCACTTGCACGGCTGCCTGAGCTTTTTCTCTGTACAGTGGTCATAAGTGCTATATTATCAATTCTTTTCCACATTATTAAAATAATTTAAAAAATGTATATATATATAATGTGTAGTACACGATATGCAACTCTTCTAAACTGGTATCTTACTACTTGAAATGAGTTCCATTGTTATAGCTTCAGTTTTTTCTGATTATAGGACTAATAAAATGTTATTCAATATTCAAACATATAAAATAAATAATAAATGGAAATTCCGTTATAATTATACCTCTCAAAGGAAACTGCTCTAAAATTTTATATTCCTCTATTTCTCCACTCATATATTTATACATTCTTTCTGAAAATGGGAGAGACTTGCACATTTTCTTCTTCCACTGACTTCTGCTGGTATATACTAGATATCTTTCTATGTCAGAACACTTAAAAATATATTGCACATTATTATTATTACGTGGCAAGAATGCATCCATGGCTCATGTGTCATTCTCTACAGAATAACCTATTTTAGGTTTTCTTCAGTTTTTGGTAAAATAAAGAATGCTGCATTGAATCTAATTAGGCATTATCTTTTACTCACTGGTAGACATGTTTATAATTCTTAGGAGTAGAAATGCCAGATCAAAATAAATTACTATTTAAACTTTTACATTGCAAAAATTCCATCCAGAAGTGGTAAATGTCAAAATCTGACCTCAAATCCAGGCAGGCTCTCTTCTCCTTTGTATTTGTTACATGGCCTCTCATTATAATCATTTTTGTCTCTAGAAACATGATGCCTTGAAAACAAGTTTTCCTGATGACATATCTATCAGCACATATAAGAATGAGTATTCTGGGCTTCCTCGGTGGCGCAGTGGTTGAGAGTCCGCCTGCCGATGCAGGGGACACGGGTTCGTGCCCCGGTCCGGGAAAATCCCACATGCCGCGGAGCGGCTGGGCCCGTGAGCCATGGCCGCTGAGCCTGCACGTCCGGAGCCTGTGCTCCGCAACGGGAGAGGCCACAACAGTGAGAGGCCCGCGTACCGCAAAAAAAAAAAAATGAGTATTCTGTCATACCCGTGACAAAAATGGGGATTATCATTTTCTAAAATTTTACTAGTTTGGAAAAAGATACTATTTAGCCTTCTATTTTTTTTAAATCTCTGGATTTTCTGGAGAGTGGATTTATTTGTCTTTTTTGGGCCATTTATAATTCTTAATTAAATGATTGTTTAGCTTGTCACTTTTTATACTTGATTGTTATTTTGGAAAATTTTTTTGACATACGATTTCAGTTGCATTGCTGGTGTTATATTTTCCCCCATTGCAATTTTGTTCACTCCAATTCTGTTTTATTTTAATTCTAATGCAATGGCTCCCATCTATTTATCTTGCCTTTCCCTTTGCCCCTGAATCCTTTGGTTGAAAATGAATCATTTTCATTCCTGGTTTGGATATTCTTGACTCCTTTTATTATTTTTGATTGCAATAGTAACAACACAACAAAAAAAACCCATCTTTTTTAATAGACTTGTGGACTGCCCAGGTGCAGCCCTAATCTAGCCAATGAATGGACAGGACACCCTCACTGCTCAGGGATAAACAGCTGTCTAAATATTTATCCGGCCAGTGAATTTTCAGTGGTCTTAACTTGATTTGTGTCCTTTCCAGTCTGCCTCACCTACTTGAACATGAAGACCACCAAGCGCTCTCTGTTCTGCACCTAGCCAGGACTGAGCAGTGATCACTCCTTCACTCAGGGCGTGGTTCAAATCCCTGATGTTACCCTAGGATACCCTAGCCTATCCTGATTGATACGGGTAATTCCAATCAACATACATTTTGGGTTTTGTTTTTGTTTTTTGTTTTTTGCGGTACGCGGGCCTCTCACCGCTGTGGCCTCTCCCGCTGCGGAGCACAGGCTCCAGACGCGCAGGCTCAGCGGCCACAGCTCATGGGCCCAGCCGCTCCACGGCATGTGGGATCCTCCCGGACCGGGGCACGAACCCGCGTCCCCTGCATCGGCAGGCGGACTCTCAACCACTGCGCCACCAGGGAAGCCCCAATCATCATACATTTTTAAATCTACTGGGAAAAATTAAGGAACAATATACTTTTCATCTTCTATTCAATCCACAGGAGAGTTCAAAGAAATAGCATCTCCCAACCCCACTACCAAAATTTCATAAGGCTTTAACTATACCATTCTCTCATCTACTATAACAATGTTTTAGTTTATTTAATGCCATGTCTTTTAGTCTTTTTTCACCATAGTCTCTCTTTATATATATATGTATATATATATATATATATATATATATATAGTGAGAGAGAGAGAGAGAGAGATCAATATATAGATATATTTCTCCAAGTTTTCTATTCTCTTATTGCTTCCTTTTATGCCTTCTTTTGTTTTGTGAGAGTCCATTTACTTTTTTCTTTCATAATTTTAACTATCCCCCTGATGTAGATGATACTCACATATATATCTCTAGCCCAAATAATCTTTCTTATTTTCCAGACTTTACCCTAAATTCATTGATCTATCAACGCTAAATGAATGCTCAATTAACCATCTGACTAAATAAGACAAAGACTTCATGGATAGGATTAATCTATTATTATCAGGTTACTCCCCTGCTTCGTAGCTGCCTATTGATATGAAGGGGAGCAGGATATGCCACGCCCCAAAATATGCCTCTTCGGCATAAGACTTATTTTGAGCTGATTATTTCTAAGAAACAGCAGACACAGGAGACGCTCTGCAAACCCAGAAATTACCCTTTTGTAAGAGACACTTACATGTATAATGGACATCCCCATTGGGAAGACTGTCTCCCTCTCTGTACCAGGAAGAGGGGTTGACTCTAAGTCTCTAGAAATTATCAAATGAGAAGGCACTGACCTAAATCTGCATGAAAAGCATACTCCTGTCTACTGCGCTTTGTCTGAAAACCTCCCATAACTGCTCCCCAGACCCCTCACCTCCCTTTTGTCTTTAGTGTAGATGGCATTTAAGGTGATGGCTTGGACCATTTCAGAAGGAGTTACTCAGTTTCACTGGATATCTCCTATGCATACAAGGGATGTACATGTTATTAAACTTAAAAACTTTGTTTTTCTCCTATTCATCTGGGTTTTTTATTAGAGCAGGGTCTCAGCCAAGAACCTAGAAGGGCAGAGAGGAAGTTATTTTTTCTTGCCCATAGACAACAGGGTACATCTCACACTCAAGTGACTCATTAGCATCTCATGATCCCTGTGTATTAATTCACTCATTCCATTGCCTGACAGTTCTGGATGGAAGTTCTCCATACAGTTGAAACAAAATCTGTGCTCCCAGCATTGCCAACACAGTCTCATTCTGTCTTTGGTCCACAGAAAAGGTTAATCCTTTTATCACATGATAAATCTTTAGACACTGGGGAGAAGCTCCTTGCTTTCCACACTGTGAGTGACCCCTACACAGCTATTCTCCTGATAGATGATAGATAGATAGAGAGATAGGTGGATGATAGATAGAAGATAGATAGACCTCTTTTGACTCTCATGGGCTCATATATGTTTACACATTCCTCTGCAGTCACTGCAGAGATTGCTTCTGAATTCAGGAGTGAACAAGCCAATTTCTTCTCTGGCAGTAAAGGTGCATCGTTTGACACACAAGACAATGTAACGTTCAGATTCTCCTCTGGCCTCAACAACTCGGTGTCTCATCTGAATGTGTATTTCTACTTTTATTTCCTCTTTGGTAGGTAGCATTGCTGGTTTCATTCTCTCTCTTCAATGTCATTTAAAAGAGGGTGGCAGGATTTCAGCTGTGTGGCTGGAGTTTCCTGAGACACGGTTGCTTTTAGATTCAAGCAGAAGAGTCAGTCTCCTGAACAGTTCTGGTTATGATGCCACAGTCATGAGGATGGTAGGAAACCTCATAGGAAAACTCAGCCAAGTTTGGATCACAGGGCAGTCATCTCCTAAAAATGCTTATCAGGGTCCATGTACAAATAGTGAAATACTAGGGGTTTAATCCTGGCAAAGAACCAAAAGTTGGTGCGTTGGACTTACACGACTAACCAACCCGCAGCACAAATCTATAACGCAGGGAAAGAAGAAAGGGCCCTCTTAGGCTAGGGCTAACTATGTCTCCTCAAGTGACAATTCAATATTCTGTGATTCGGGGAAGGAGTGGAGACAAGAAAACACACTGTTATTCCTTTAAGGAGAACTTAGAAAAGATGGAGAATATAAACCGAAAAGGGTCAGAACAATACAAACTAGCAAAAAAGTGGCTGTGAGTAACTCAGCACAGGCTTGGAAAGACAATGGCATGTCAGAAAGCTGCTGAAAATGAAACCAAATGAGAGTCTAAAGGAGCAGTATGGGGCTATTTGTCACCTGTCATTTTCTTAAGACAACGTGCTCCTGAAAAGACAGATACTCAACAACACGCTCTATCAGGAACGGTCACTCACATTCAATAAATTAATTTCAACTTGTGCTCAGTGAAACCTTAGGCTCCTAAATGATTTACTGTCTACTTTCTAAAACAATAAATAATTTTCTCAGAAACATATGGTAAACTCCCTTAGGAAAATGTTATTTTCTGCAAGATTTTGTTTGGAAAAAAATAGTTGTCTTTAAAAACATCATTTTAGTAGCTTTTTGTCAGAGCACAAATCTGCATTACAACCTGAGTCAGAATTCTACTTCTTCCTTTAACCACTGGGAATTGTACCAGTTCCAGTGATACTAAGAGGTTCTTCTAAAAAGACCCTACGTATTCAAATATATTTGCTATTACCTGTTTTGCACTTGTCCCCTAAGAAGTTAATTGAGTTGGAACTTTAAAGTAAAGTGACTTTCATTTATCTAAGTGTACATTATATGGATAACATGAAGATAATTAACTGAAGAGCTTCTATAATTTGGGGCTGAATCAATCTCAATTTATGCCAAGTCAAAAAATCTACTCAGGATTAGGGAACACAATTTAGGATGAAAAAAAAAGCCAACACGATGGATCAGGTTCTTTTATTAGCAAGTTGAATTGAAGGCTTTTAGGATTATTTCAGGAACATGCATGCAGATTGAAATAGCATAAATTTAATTGGCAGCCAATTCAGTGCTCTCCATTAGACAGATATACAAGTCATGAATTGTAATGAGAATTAAATTTGTTTCAGAGCCAGTAATATCGGATCTAAAATGCTATCATGGGAAAAGCATAATTCTTGTCCATAAAAGAGAAATCCTCGGGCTTCCCTGGTGGTGCAGTGGTTGAGAGTCGGCCTGCCGATGCAGGGGTCACGAGTTCGTGCCCCGGTCCGGGAAGATCCCACATGCCGCGGAGCGGCTGGGCCCGTGAGCCATGGCCGCTGAGCCTGCGCGTCCGGAGCCTGTGCTCCGCAACGGGAGAGGCCACAGCAGTGAGAGGCCCGCGTACCACAAAAAAAAAAAAGAGAAATCCTTTGTCATAATTGTTTAATTCACACTTCCTCAACTACTGAAGAGGTAGCCTTCTGCCTGTTGATAAGAAATGTTTATTTTTATAGTTTTGTCTTTGCCAATTACATATTTATTGAGGTAAGATTGTACTATTTTCTTGTTTTTTTATTCCTTGCTCCCTCAAATATTCACTAAAATATAAACTATAGTAGAAAATTTTGCTCAAATGTGGAATATCAATGAAAAAAACAATAAAAGATCAAATCTACCTTGTGGTCCAGAAGTAGATTACAGACAACTAGGTACTGATACCTAATCCCTTCACATACTAATCCCTCATCTGTTCTTTGGTCCCCATCTCGGCTTTTAAATGAAGATACACTGGCATAAGAGCTTCTCTTTATACCAATACCATACTCGCTTAATTAGGGTAGCTTTATAAATACAAGTCTTGATATCTGTTAGTTTGAGTTATTTCTTTTACTGTTTCCAGGATTTCTCTTAACAGTTTTTGAGTACTTACTCATGACATTTAAAATCAAACTGAAAATATCACCCCCAAAAAATCCTAGTAAGATTTTAATTGGCACTGTATTGAACAAGGGGATTTGGGGATATTCTGGGAAATAATTTAGGGAAGAAATTTTGGAAAATTAACATCTTTGGTTCAATATCTTCCCATCCATACCTCACCTTTATTTGGGTCTTCCTTTAAAATCTTCAGTAATCCACACAGTTCTTACACATCTTTTCTTAAATGTCTTCAAGGACCTAATGTATTCATTACTTTATGATGAAAGAAATCTTTCTTTCTACTACATATGTTAATCCATTTGTGTTGCCCTTTAGGGAGTGTATTACTTTTCGCATATGGCTCCTGTAAGTAGCAACATTGCTGAAGTCTCTTAGTTCTATGAGGACAAATGCGGTTTTTTGTTTTCTATATGATCATGAGGTCAGCAAATAAAGATTAAAAATTGTGATGCTTCCTTTCTAATCCTTATATCTCATTTATTCGTCGTAGGAAAAGACACACAGCGCGTACTGAATTGATGTGCATATGTTAACATTTACTGTAATATTTGCTTTAACATGTTCAGTAGCTGTCGTTGGTCAGGTTTAGAGAATTGTCTTCTCTTAATTTCTCAAGTTTGTGTAACACTGAATACTTTATAAAGTATATATTGTTTCTCTTTTTATCTGTTACCTCTACAAACTATACTTCTTGATATTTTAGCGTGCAGGATGATTGCATTGCACCCTTTTACCTAGATTTTTTGCACCCATGTTCATAGTTGAGCTAAGTTTTTAATTTAATTTACTTTTTACTGCACTTGTATGATATAAGATCCAAGGCTGAATTAAGCACATTAGAAAATAAGGGTAGTTTTCTGTCCACAACTTGACAGGGATTACTTCCAGATGCTGTTAACCTTGAATGCTGATTTCTAGGTGCCTAAAACTTTCTTTTTCCCAGAACCCAGTGGGTTCACACTTTCAACTCTATTTGTTGAGTTGTATTTTTATCCCATTTCTGGTCTTTGGAGATGTCTTTTTTATTTTGGCTGGGCTGTGTCTTTTATACTTTGTCTATCATTATGATGTATTTCTAAAGGGTTAGGGGGCATGGAGTAATTAACCTCAAAGTATGAATTTACAATACTTTCTCTACCAAAGCCTTGAAGATTACAAAGTGGAAAAAAAAAAAGTAAATTATTTGATAGAATGTTAAAGATATTAATGATGGTTTGAAAAAACCACCACCATTTATGTGGGTGGCCATGGTATGGTACTATTGACCTGGGTACAGTTCAGATATTCTGCCATTGGAATCCTATATAAACGTTGTGTTCTTATAGTTTTCTCCATTTCATAGTTGAGGAAACCTAGGCAAAGTAAGCTTAAGTGACCTGCCTGATATCAAAAACTGGAAAGTAACCGAGCAGAAGTTTGAAAATTTACTTAATTCTAAAACTGACACATTTTATATTACCTGATACCACCTCCTAAGTGTTAAGTAAAACTTAAATGATGTATTTTATAACTATATTTCAATGAAAGGCTCTTTTATTTTGATCTCATATGTATTCCAGATGTTTTTTGGGTTTTTTTTTTGCGGTATGGGGGCCTCTCACCGTTGTGGCCTCTCCCTTTGCGGAGCACAGGCTCCGGACACGCAGGCCCAGTGGCCATGGCTCACGGGCCCAGCCACTCCGCGGCATGTGGGATCTTCCCGGATCGGGGCACGAACCCGTGTCCCCTGCATCGGCAGGCGGACTCTCAACCACTGCGCCACCAGGGAAGCCCCAGATGTTTTTTAATGATCCAAGAAACGCCCACTATTTTGCAACATGAAGTAGCTGGGAAATACTTTTAGTTTTATGTCTTTTCTCTGAACGTCTATCTGCACTTCAGAAGTCATGATTATTAAAATCAAGTTCCAATTAAATTTATCCTTCATTGTTAGATTGACTTTGGAGACTTCAAAGTTGTCTTCATTTTGTTTGTTTTGGCTTCCTGGCTTGAAAGGACTTAGAAAACACTGAATTAAGATTTTAGAGTTTGGCTAAAACTTCACAGTGAACACATCTGTGACAGAGGCTAACAAAATGCTCATGAAATGCGTTTCCCCATGTTGGATGCACAGCTCAACTACTATCATCAGCCTCTTACGGGGAGATGTGACCCTGCGCTATACTTGGAACGTGAGCTGAGCAGATAGGTTACAACGGAGACAGTCTAACATGGATGTACCCACCCACCCACTCTCTCTTCCTACCCCTGATTGCTTGATGACATCTAAGCCACAGAATGAATGGCGCCGGAATCTCTGAGCAAGTTATTGGAGAGAAGCCACAAAAGAGACACACTCCCCCAAGAACATCACTGAATTTACTTAGATAGAAGTCAACTTTTTAATCACTGAGATTTTTAGGGATGCGGTAGCAGCAAATATTAATACTTAGCATATATGACTAATTATACACCTAGAACCTTTAAAAATGGTAAATATGTACATTATTTTTCAATGTTTTTTGCTAATTAGCTATTTGTCTTTTTAAAAATAAATTTATTTATATATTTATTTATTTTTGTCTGTGTTGGGTCTTCGTTGCTGCACGCAGGCTTTCTCTAGTTGCGGCGAGCGGGGGCTACTCTTCGTTGCGGCGCGCGGGCTTCTCATTGCGGCGGCTTCTCTTGTTGCGGAGCATGGGCTCTAGGCGCATGGGCTTCAGTATTTGTGGCACGCAGGCTCAGTAGTTGTGGCTCGCGGGCTCTAGAGCACAGGCTCAGCAGTTGTGGCGCACGGGCTTAGTTGCTCCGCGGCACGTGGGATCTTCCTGGACCAGGGCTTGAACCCGTGTCCCCTGCGTTGGCAGGCAGCTTCTTAACCACTGCGCCACCAGGGAAGCCCCTACTTAAGTCTTAATGCATATTGTTCTATGAAAATCATCCATTTCCTGTAGGTTACTTAATCTGTTGTGACAGATTTGCCCCCATAATATAGATTACAAACCCTAATCAATATATGCAAAACATAAAGCAATAGGTTCATCTGTCTTGTGAATACAGATTTTTAAAAAACTGTATTAGGATCCAGAAATGTATCATAAGTGCTATATTCAATGACCCAGCTGAATTTATTCCAGGAAATTGATAGTTTAACACCAGAAAATTTAACAAGAGGCAACAGATGCACTGAATAGGATTCATGATGAAACTGCACTGTTACGACTGTGTTGTGTGTCCTCAAAATTCATGTGCTGGGGTCCGAAAGCCAGTACCTTAGAATGTGACTGTGTTTGGAGACAGGGTCTTTAAAGAGGTAGATTAAGTTAAACTGAGTTTATTAGGGTGGGCCCTAATCCACTGTGGCTGGTGTCCTTACATGAAAGGAAATGAGGACACAGAGACACACAGGGGGAAGACCGTGTGAGGATACAGGGAGAATACGGCCACCTATAAGCTAAGAGAAGAGACCTGAGAAGAAACCAACCCTGCTGACACCTTGATCTTGAACTTCTAACCTCCAGAATTGTGAATAAGCAAATTTCTGTTGTTTAAGCCACCCAGTCTGTAGTGCTTTGTTATGGCAGCCCAAGCAAACGAGTACAATCCCCTTCCTTCTTTAATATTTATAAATTCAGGGTAGTAAGTCCATGAAAAATTGGGCACATAATTAACTTTTCTGTTCATTCCTGAGTCATAAATTGTTCTACAATCACTCTAAGTCACAACACAAAGTCTAGATTAAATAACAAATCCAACATGTTAATCAACCTGCTTCAACTGCCGTTTGAAGTAAAGACTTCCCCTCCCCCTTTCTTTTTTTTTTTTTTAAAGGAGATGAGGTGGATTTATAATTTTCTTTTTTTAAGATGTTGGGGGTAGGAGTTTATTAATTAATTAATTTATTTTTGCTGTGTTGGATCTTCATTTCTGTGCGTAGGGCTTTCTCTAGCTGTGGCAAGCGGGGGGCCACTCTTCATCACGGTGCGCGGGCCTCTCACTATCGCGGCCTCTCTTGTTGCGGAGCACAGGCTCCAGACGTGCAGGCTCAGTAGTTGTCGCTCACCGGCCCAGTTGCTCCGCGGCATGTGGGATCCTCCCAGACCAGGGCTCGAACCCGTGTCCCCTGCATTAGCAGGCGGATTCTCAACCACTGCGCCACCAGGGAAGCCCCAGCATTCCCCCTTTCTGAATGCCAGAGCCATGGCTGGCACCTGTCTTAATCGGGGAAAAAATACAACTGGCCTCTGCTCTCTTACACCTCACCTGTTTCCTTAGTTTCTAACCGCGGTTTTGAACATTTTGAGAAGATGGGACAAAAGGGTGATAAGGTGACAGAGTACTTCCGACTTGGTTGGGTAGATTTCATGCTCTTTGGGAGATGGTTAAAAGTGATCTTTCTCTGTAAGTTTTTTTTATGTTCTTTAGAGATTTTTGTTTCTGGGGACCTTTCACTTGCAACATTCATGTTATGGGTGAAGCATTCCATTTCCTAAGCCCTTGACTCATGTATGGTCCAAGTCATGTGGACTTGTGCTGTTGAAGTCTTTCCTAAATGACCCACATCCACTTCATAGAAAATACCCACACATTTCTCGCCCCTGAAAAACCCTGAGAGGGCAGACCTATCTAGACACAGTAACCGTTGCCTGCAGTATGGGAAGTTTGAGAAATGCACGTATTAAGTACTCTTCTTGTAAATATGCCCCATGTTTGTTAGCATATTAAAAGTGTTAAGTAGACCTACCGTATGTATTTAATTCTTAAAGCCCATCCCAGATGTATTTTTGCATGGGAACCATTATATGCTCATCCTTTACTGATGTCCTGTGCAAGTACCACCCTATGCTGTAGCAAAGATGGTTATCAATCCCTGGATTCTTCAACCGATCAGCTCCCTTGTAATTAGGTAGGGCCAGCTTAGTTACTAGTTAGGTGACTAGTTTTGGTGAAATGGCTCTGAACAGATGTCATGTGAGTCACCTCTGAGCAAAGTCACTTAATATTGAATGTACAAACCTTCCTCTTCCCTTCTTAGACATCATGGAGTGATGTGTAGAAACGGTGGGGTCACAAGAAAGAAACACCCTGGACCTTCGAGTCCTCGTTTGGAAGTGATTTTGCATGAAGGAGAAACTAGTCTTTATTTACAAAGAAACTGAAGTTTTGACTCCAGCAAAATCTAGCCTTACCTCACTGTCCCCAAGGAGATACTAATAGAGCCTATAATACAGGTTTATTGAGAATAATAAATGGAATAATGTGACCACAATGCCTAGCACAGTGTTTACAATCCAAGGTTGGATTGTTACAGGGAGGATTAGTGGTTGCTATTGGCATTTCCCACTCGTTCCATTTCCGTAGAATATAAACGAGCTAACTGGTCACTGAGAAAACGTCAGTGGGAATAATGAACTTGTGTGATATTGCAAAGCCTACAAAACAAGGCACATAGCAAGCTTGTGATGAGAGGCTATTAGCAAAATTTTTCAAGTGTTATTAAGGAAGCATCATTTAGGAAGTCAATATTAACACCCTAATGTTTTGTAGAATCATGTTGCTACTAAAATGGATGCGTGAGAGATGGTTGCAAAAATTATATCATGTTTCTTTCCTTCGGACGTGACAAAATTCATTTCTCTCTAAGATGCCGAATACAGAAAATATTTTATTAATTATATTACTTAAATATATAATTAAATCATTATGTCCTATAACAGTATTAATGACACTTTTATGAGTAAAACCTAAAGACTTGTTTATAATTTACTGTTTTAAAAACTTTTTGTCAAAGTTTTCAGAAATAACCAGCATGTGTCCCAGAGGGGACAAATTATTCTTTACATGTATTTTATTTATAAACAACCTTATCATTACCTGGCAATGTATTTTTCACTTCTGTGTTTATGTTGCAGTGAATTAGGGGGATTGTGAAAAGAGACCAGTTGTGGAAACGTGGTAATTACGACTTGAACAGATATCAGCATGAATAAGGGTCTGAAACAAAGTGTATATAATAAATGGTGGCCTTCAGCTGTGTGGCAAGCCTGCTTTCATTGGTAATAGTATCTGGCTCAATGGGACCGGCTCAATCCCTAATAATGAACAAAAAAAAAGTTTAAATAAACCGACTGAGAAATTTGCAGACTATCAGTACGTTTTGCAAGTCAAAACTTCACAGACATTGAAGACTTTTAGGATGCTCGGCGTAATTAAAACAGAAAGGACGAGATTACAAAAGCAAAATGTCCAATTTCAAGAATGCCTTTCTAAATTCTAAAACAGAATTTGAAAAAAAAATAAAACAGAATTTGCTAATCAATGTATTATCAATTCATGATAAGACACTTGGATTCTCATTTCAGTTCAATAAATGAGTTAGTATTTGTAAAGCAGAACCTGGTACATCATAAGTTCTATATACATGTTTTCTATAATAATAATTTATCATATAATGTAATGATATATAATTTATATGATAAATAATTTTTATTATTTACTGAGGATCTGTAATAACTAATCAAAGCAAGGGCTCTAGAAAATGTTAGCACTGTTCCCCCCTAGGTTCTGTTATGTGTTGAATTGTGCCCCCTCCTTAAATAATATGTTGAAGTTCTAAGCCCTGGTGCCTATGAATGAGACCTTATTTGGAAACAGGGCCTCTGCAGATAGAATTAGGTTACGATGAGGTCATTCTGGATTACAGGGGGCATTAATCCAATATGACTGGTGTCCTTGTAAGAAGAGGAAAATCTGCACATAGACAGACACAGGACGATGGCCGTGTAAAGATGGAGCAGAAACTGGAGATTTACTCCCACAAACCAAGGAATCAGAAGGTGGAAGCCACAGGAGGGATCTTCCCCTAGAGGTCTGGCTCAACCAACGTTTTGATTTTAGGCTCCTATAGCTTCCAGAACTCTGAGAGAATCAATTTCTGATGTTTTCAGCCTTCTGCTTCATGGTACTTTGTTATGGCAGCCCTAGGAGACTAAGACACATCCTCCACTTTTTTCCTCCAAAGGAAGACACGTCAGGAAATACTTGAGACCCAAGACAAAGCGGTATAAAAAAGCAGTATAAAAATGCAAACTTAGGGGCTTCCCTGGGGGCACAGTGGTTGAGAGTCCGCCTGCCGATGCAGGGGACACGGGTTCGTGCCCCGGTCCGGGAAGATCCCACATGCCGCGGAGCGGCTGGGCCCGTGAGCCATGGCCGCTGAGCCTGCGCGTCCAGAGCCTGTGCTCCGCAACGGGAGAGGCCACAGCAGTGAGAGGCCTGCGTACCGCAAAAAAAAAAAAAAAAAAAAAAAACAACTGCAAACTTAGAAACCCTAAATCCTATACTCGTCCCACAAACAACTTCCTTTCCGCTGCTGAAAATGTGAAGTGGGCTAGCCTCATCTGTGCGTGGAGGTGGTGAGGGGGATAAGAAGCTGAATTCAGAATAACATTTGGTGAAAACAGAATATTGTTTAATATTTCTATAAATATCTTTATATTTTTGTTAGATTATAGTATTATATTCCATTAGTGTATAGTATGTTTCGTTATTTTGGTAACAGTTCCCTTTAAAGAGGAAGGTTCAATAATGCTATTTTTCTATTGTGTCATTCAGAGAAACTCTAGCCTCCAGAAAGCCCCTGTAGAACATAGTTTACCAAAACAGAGTGGATAATCCCTCTATGAAAAAATGAAGATCTAGAATTACATGATTTGGAGTGTTTCTAGTACAGTTTGTAATAATATCCAGCCAAACATTCCTAATTTTAATAGATAATAATTTTGCATTTTTGAGAAGTTAATTGTATGAACTTGTACTGAAAGCAAGTTCAAATCCAAGTAGACCCAAATTGAAACCAGTGAAATATTTTCCATCTACTGTGCTGCTTTTCAAAATTTGGTTTGAAATAAAAAGCTTTTTTTTAATATAGTAAAACCTTATGTTTATATAACTAGGTATAAATTGAAATCATACAATTTCATATACAGTTGATCTTCGAACAACATGGGTTTGAACTGCTCAGGTCCACTTATACATGGATTTTAAAAAAATAAATTTACAAAAATATACACGTAGAACATTGTGTGCAAGACTTGTATTGAAGTGGATAACCTATCCTTACATAGGCATAAGTGATATTTAATTTAAAAAATTAATAATATGTTAGTTTTCTTACTATTTTATAACTTCTCTTTCAAAGAATTACATTACTGCACATTATGCCTCTCACTCTTGTAACCGGAGAAACTGCATGTCAGCCTATCACCACAGGGAAGTGCTTTTTGTTTTCTTTTTTCAATGTAGCAATGTCACCAATATCATATTATGAACATAACTGTAATACTGTATGTCATAAAAATTCTGTTAACGAATCATTCAGTAGCGTATAGGGTAGGCTACCATGAGGCAACTGTATTGATTACACTAGGCAGCCATAAAGCAACCACACTGCTGCTTCATTTTTCTCAGTGTAGAAATCGTTAAAGCTGTAAACAAATATGAAATTTTTCACACTGTCTTTTTATTTTTGGTATCTGGTGTTAGTAATATGCATCACATCTAGTGTTTTGTATCATATAAGACAATACTGACGTACTTACTGACAGATGATTCATCTTATAAACAGGGGATGTCAAGTTAGAGTATCAATAAATACAGTACAGTACTGTAAATGAATTTTCTCTTCCTCATGATTTTTTAAGTAACATTTTCTTCTTTCTAGCTTACTTTATTCTAAGACACAGTAATACATATAACAAACAAAATATGTGTTAATCGACTGCTTATGTTATCAATAAGGCTTCCAGTCACAGTAAGCTAAGTTAAGTTTTGGGGGAGTCAAAAGTTATATGCAGATTTTTGACTCTGTAGGGGGTCAGCACCCCAACCCCTGCATTGTTCAAGGGTCAACTGTACATCAAACGTGCCTCGGGATCTTTTCCCTGACCAAACAAGCAAACAACAAATCTAATTGTCTAAAAGATAACTCAGAGCAGAGTAACGAACATAGTGCTTAGTTAAAAGGATCAATAACAGTACTAACAAGTTAAAGGAATGATTTAATAACAAGATCTAATCATATAGCTACTGTATATTAAATTGTTATATCCTCAGAAGAGAGCAGTGTAAAATATATTGGTAATTTTAAATATTGATTTTATACAGGTGTATGCCACAAAACCACATGGTAGAGGCCCGCGTACCGCAAAAAAATAAAAAAATAAAAAGTACTGGTCTGGTTAGAATGGTGAGAGTGGGAAGTTGAGAACACAATAAGTAGAAGAAATTGCTGTACTATAACCAGTAATAAAGATTAGCGTCAGAAGCGGCATAAGAAAATGGGGCGGCGCGATTTCCCCGGGAGGAACCTGGAAATGTGTGCAGACACTTGTGGTTGTCGTAACGATTAGGGGCTGCGCTGGACATTTACCGCCTAGGGCTCCGCATGCTAACGGCCTCTAATGTGTTGAGCGATTCTGTACAACTAATAATCCCACCTATAATCCCAACAGCACCTACCAGGAGAAACCGTGGGGAAAAAAAAAAAAAGCAGAGTCAAATACTGTATATTTGTTTAGAATACTTAAGGGTCTCATTTAGCACTTGGCATCATGCTTTTGCTACTTTTAATACGAAAAAAAAAATCCAAATTTTAGATGCCACAAGAAAGAAGTATCACATAAGAAGAGAATCTTTTTCAATGTTTAATATTATTTTTAATATTGAAATATTATGAAAGAAATGCCATGAAAATGTGAATAGAGTCGTACAGGTATTGCCAAATAGTAATAAATTAGTGTCTAACGAATAATAAATTAGACATGAAGGGAAGAGAATAATAATTAGACAATAACCATTTCAAATAACGATGACATTTTTTTCAACACATTTTCTCAAGAGATGACATTTCAAGTAGAAGAAATATATCTGGGGGAAAAAAAACACTAAGGGGAAAAAAACTGCAAAAGCAGAATCACCAAGCTGTTATTCTGGATGTTAAGGGCCAATGACTAAAAGACTCAGCTGGGAAAACAGTTGATATATAAACTGAAAGATTAAAGATTCTTTTTAATGGAAGGCCATGATCCATCATTTACTGCAAAGCCCAAACAAGGCACAAGTATACCTGTTGACACTGAACAAACATTCAATATGCCCAAGAGCACACACTTGTTTATGATCTAGTAGCTTTTTATCAAACTGAAAACACATCTTACAGTATGGATTCAGTTCTCTAAAGCTTTCCAGTGCTTGAACGAGTAATGAGAAAATGTAAGTGGGTAGATGGTGGTTACTGTTGAAATATACTTAGAGCTTTTGGTACGACTGGTTGTTTCTCATATTCTTAGCTTTTTTCTTTTTTTTCTTTTTTTCAACTTCTACTGGCAAGTTATTGCTATAACATCTATTTTCTTGGAGCTATTTAAAATATCTTAGGCTAGGATGTTGCTTTAAAATTCCTTAAAAATTTCAAGAGTAATTTTTCAAGGTTGCTTTCCGAGAGAAAGCTTAGAGTAGTCCTGGCCAGTAAGAAACATTAGAACCATTCTCATTTGGCTTTATACGTATCAATTCTACCATTCAGTGCTGCTGTTTAAACCATTAGACTCAGTCATAAAAGTGATGGTGAATGAATATTTTCCCTTCCTTTCTCTGAATTTATTTCTGTAATATCTTCCCTTAATTTATTTCAGACAGCTACAATCATAGTTATCTTTAGATAGGGAAGACTAGATACAATTCAAATTATACTGTCTCTTTGACCCTTCTTTTGAGTAGCAGGGTCTTTTTCCCTGATTCTGGATTCTAAAATGTATTTCTCACTTTATATCCACTACTAGGTTAGGAAGATGTCGCCTCATACCATGTTATTTACTTTGGATGCTAATGAAAAAATGCAAGGTTAGCTTCTCCACTTCATTCAGTTCAATTTCATTCAACAAATACTTACTGAAGAGCTATTATTAGAGTTTCCTGAATGGATACAAGAAAACAAGGGAGAGGCGGGCCTTTTCTCAGGAAGATTACGTTCTATATGGATGTTAACTGCTGCAGGCGGGGTTCCCCGGGAAGCAGAGTCCGACACAGAGATTTGTGCGCAGGAAGCTTATTAACAAGAGAGAGGAAAAGTAGCAGGATTGTGATGTAGTCACCACAAAACATCACCCAAACCAACAGGGAAGTGCGCAGCTGGAATGGCCTTCAAAAGGCACAGCTGGAATGGTACTAAGACTCCACTGCAAATTTGAGTTGAGTCTTAGCACCTCTTCACTGGTCATTTGACATGGGCTGCCTCTGGGAGGGAGGTACGACCTTGACCAAGGAAGCTCTGAGGGCCCCAGGGAAACTGTCAGACAGAAACACCCTGAGGATGCCCCCTGACACCACCTCCAGCAGCCGTGAGGGTTTAAACCTCTCCTTCCTGAAGAGGGGTCTGGGTGGTGCCACGCAGCTGCCACTACAATAACTGCTCACCTTCCGGTAAGTTAGAGTGTTCTTGAAAAACAACAGAAATGACGGAAAAGACAATATGGTCAGATGGTAGGAAATAACAGAGGAAGGCCATGGGGGTGGGAAAATGGGATTTGTTCAGGGCGCAATAAGTAAAATTAAGAAGGCGGGTTGGAGCCACACAATGAAAAGCTTTTCATTTCTTGGTGAGAATCTATACTGCATGGGACACAAAGGAAAGTTGGAACCATATACTCGCAGGTTTTACATTCCTTGGAGAGAATCCTAATCATTGGAAAACACTGGAGATTTTTGATAGAAATATGATAAAATGGGACAGGGGCCTTATAAATGTGAGTCTGATAGAAGCATACAGAATGGACTGCAGGAATGGAAAGATGATAATGTCAAGAACTGTGAAGGGTCTGAGATTTCACTCCACTTGCAAGCTTACTAGTTAGTCTGCCAGTTTCTCAGACATGGGCAGAAGACACGAGACTCTTGGGTCTCAGAAAAAAATAACTCTCTTGTCCACAGAAATTGCAATAGCCAGTATTACTGATGCCTGTTCCCTCAGCCCCAATTCCCAATGCGTGCTGAGAAAAGGGCCAGGTGATGCCAGAACATTCAGTGACTTACATGACAAGGGAGGACACCTAAGCCTAGGAAACCTGACCTTTCTATAATGGGCAGAAGCCTGCCTGCTTCACCTTGGAGGGAGACGTTATCTTTATAACAGTGGAACAAGGCATCCACAATTATCTCTATCTTCTGAGACCACCTGCTATAAAACATCTTTGTAAAGATGTCCAGAACAAGGGCATGTGGTTCCTCTGCTCTCAAGATGTGCAGAAATACAAGAAATCCTTGGAGAATTTCCTCCCAACAGAAACACTGTTGAATGCAGGTTTTTATGTCCTTCTGTCAATATGGATTATTAAGTGTCTTTGGTGCTGAAGTTGGCTCACCGAGATGGAAATAGTTTCTGTCCCAGTAAGAGAAGATTTACAGTTATTTACAGTTAGCCTGGCACTACTCCTTAGGATTAACTGAAGTGGTATCTTTATACTTTCTATAGACAAGCAAATAATTAGTTTAAAAATGTCTACACTATGAAGTTAACTGTGTGTATACATAAACAATTTACCCCATTCACATCTTTTTTTTTTTTTTTCAGCCTATTTTCCTTTTGGGATTAAGCAAATTGTCACTATTTAAATCAGTACGTAAGCTTTTCTTTAAGCTCTGGAAGGGGAAACGAGAAAGGTTCAGACCTTTTCCATAATCTCAGTATAAACATACAGTGTATTGAAAAATACAGAACAGAAAGCCCTATGACCTGGATTTATTCCTAGCTACATCATTTACTATTGCTTTTGGACATACCAGACACTCATCTCATGATAAAATGAGAATTCTAGTCTCTTTCATATCTATTATCTTTCCCAAATTTAATACACTATGGTCCTATGAATTAAAAGTGATACACACCCTTGATTGTATTTCCCAATTTTTTTCCTCTTAATGATTTCTCTATTGAAAACAGAAGAGACAAAAGTCACTAGATTAACACTGCCAGTTTAATGTATCTATACTTGGGGTGTGCCCATCACTGGAAATACTTCAACTCCACTGGTCCCTTTTTTCTGAGATGATCTGTTATTTACCTTCTGCGTGAGGTTCTAAAACTCCTGCTGTTACGCAACATTGCCTTTTTCCGTTTTAGAATATGAAAAAGCAGTCATTTCTCTGAGTTTTCAATTTCTAGTGTATGTTTTGTTTTTAAACAGAAGCAGTTCCCTAAAATTTGCTCATTGAAAAGCTATTTATTTCTTCCTGTAGTCGCCCCTTTTAAAAAAAAATTGCAAAACTTGACTCTAATTTGGTTTCCTGGCTGTTATAGGCACTGTTGTAACGAGTTACCAAATTCAAAAATAGAGGGTGCAGATCAGAAGGCCATGCTAACTGAAGCAAGACACCTACATAAAATCTGGTGCTACAGGTCTCCTTTACATATGAAGTAATAAACGCCCACGTTTTTAGTCGCAAGTAAGGAGGGTAAGAAGTACAAGGAGAGATAAGCACATTGCTTAATTTGCTTTCTCTTGTTTTTTAACTCCAACTAAGGAAAAGATGAAATAGGAATGTCTTCAAAAATGACCTTTGTTTTTCCTTTTATGTTGACGGTTTACTTTTTCTAAAGGGGGTTGTTTTCTTCTTTTTAAAATTTTACTTCAGGACAACAGGTGGTCCATTGCCACTTGAATGCTGGCATCACCACATGGGGCATCTGTTTTTTTCAGGACAATATTTTGACCTCACACTGTCTATTGCTCTGTGGGATTCATTCATTATTGTAAAGAGAAGTTTAAAGAAAAAGTTATAAAAAAGGACACCACCAGTTCACATAAAAATATTAATCCTGAGAGACTATATCCATTAAAGTGGCATAATTCTAATGGAAAACTAAACAACACGAAAACCCTAAAATTATCTTAAAGAACTCTATTTTAAAATAGCTCTAGAGCTACTTTAAATAGCTCTGATTGCTGATCAATCTCTAAGATGATGAAATCTTTTAAACCCCATGGTCCAGGCTTAGTATCTTACCTATGGGAACATTGCCTAATGGTTAATTCACTCAAATGTTTGTATTCACATAAGGCAACAATTTCCCAACAGCACTATAATTTTGTCAAAAAAGTTCTTGCATATCATACTCCAATTTTCTTAGAATTGCATAGTTTGTGAAAGATGGTAAAATGTGAGACCCTCTGCAATTGGTTATACTTAATATGCCATTAATTATAAAGTTTGATCTTGAAATTCTTCTTTACTCCACATACAATATTTTGTATTTACTAAGTTGAAAAAAAAATCTCATATACATTCTAATTGTTGTATATTTCCTAGGCTAAGCATATTTTACAATATTTATTCTTCCAAATTTATTTTGGAAGCTATGGATGAAATAAGTAGTTACAGGTTTTTCTAATGAAAAAACAAACAAAAAATCTTTATATAAAATATTTGTTAGTATTTCATTAAGTTAGCATATTGCCCAGTTATTAACATGTTCAAGATAATGGATTTTCTTTCAAAACCTGAATAGAATATAAAACCACAATGTATCTTTGAAATAAAGAAAGCAGAGTTAGTGCTGACAAGAGAGGTGAGGGGTGAAGCCTCAGAGTCCGTAATTTCTACATTCTAGGAGCCCTTAAAGTCATGACAATGGTTGGGGATTTTATACCAATGTCAATGTAAAAGTATTAGACGTTTTTAAGCGTGAGATCTAAACCGAAATAATTGATGGTGCTGCATGTAAGTGGATTGCAGGCTATCAAGAAGGGTTCCTGCAACAGTCCATGTACAGGATTAGAACTGATTTACAAGGAGACATGGGAAATGATATAAGATTTATTTGAGGCTTCCCTGGTGGCGCAGTGGTTAAGAATCCGCCTGCCAATGCAGGGGACACAGGTTCAAGCCCTGGCCCGGGAAGATCCCACATGCCCATACACCACAACTACTGAGCCTGCGCTCTAGAGCCCGTGAGCCACAACTACTGAGCCCACGTGCCACAACTACTGAAGCTCATGTACCTAGAGCCTGTGCTCTGCAACAAGAGAAGCCGCTGCAATGAGAAGCCCGTGCACTGCAACAAACAGTAGCCCCCGCTCATCGCAACTAGAGAAAGCCCATGCACATCAATGAAGACCCAACGCAGCCAAAAATAAATAAATTTATAAAAAAAAGAAGATTTATTTGAAAGATGTACCTGAGATAGAATTTGATGACTGGTTGTGAAGGATGTGAGAGAAGATGTCAGAGATGATGATAGTTTTTAGTTGCAACAGAAACCTAATCCAGCTAATTTAAGCAGAAAATTTAATATAAATGATATGGGAAGCTAACAGAATCAGTGAGAGACCTGAGGAACACAGCTCAGGCATTACCCTGCTAAAAATAGCTTCCCAAACCAGAACTGTTTTCCTGAAGAATGATCAGTATTGGACTCAGAATGTGGCCACAGCAACACAACACCAGCTGCTTGTGGACACGTGTGCTGCTCCAACAGCCATCAATTCCGAGGCCTCCTCGTCCAGCTCTTTATTAAAAAACTCAGTTTGGGTCCAAGACTGAATTATGTGCCCACAATTCAGCTTCAAGGGAGGCTACGGAAGTGAATGTCTGCTTCTGTCAAATTCAGAGAAAGAACTTACTTCCCACCAAAGAGAAACACTTCTCAAACATCGAAAATTGTGAAAATGCAGAAGGGCACCCACTGCTACCAAAAAAACCCTGCCGTGGCCAATATCGGCAGAGATGGTCTTGTGGATTAAACAATGGCGTCATCAACTATGATGGTAAAATTTCTGAAAATTGGAGACAAAGGGAAAATCCTTATGCAAGAAGATAAAAAAAGAAATATTGCCTTTATTGGTGCAGCAATACACCTAAGAGTTGATGTCTCATAAAAATGATGGACATCAGAAGGTGATGGAATGGCATTTAATGTTGAGAGAAAACTGCCAACTAAGCTTCTATATCCACATAAAGAACGTTCAAACTTTGAAAGATATTAGGAGGATGCTACACATGCCAATAAATTTGACAAACATAGGGATTAAGTAGAAAAATCAGTAAAAAAAAAAAAAAAAATCACTTAACCAAACTGAGAGCAGAAGTGTTAGAAACCTGAATAATTTTGTACCTGTTAAAATATATAATCTACTATTTCATGCATTTGCACACACACACACACACACACACACAATCCCTTCGAGCCCAAATATTTTTGTGGTTAATTCTGCCAAATATTTAAGAAAAAAATATCTTAGTCTTTCAGAGAATAGGATAAAATGGAGCATGTTATAAGATTTTAAGAAGCCATGATAACTTCAATACTAAACCTTGACAAACGCATTAAAAAAGAAAGTACACATCAATCGCTATCATGAACATAAAGGCATAAATCCCACCAAAATAATACCAAATCAAATCTATGGATGTACAAATCAAGGAATATTTAATGACAAATAGTATTTATCACAGGAAGGCAAAGTTGATTTATCATTCAAAAATTAAGCAATATATTAACCACCTTAACATAAAAAATGAGAAAAACATATGATCATATTGTTAGATGCCAAAAAGTTATTTGACAAAATAGAAAATGCATTAAGGATGAAAAAAACTACTAATAGAATAAAATTAGGAACAAGAATTAAGGATAGAAGGACTTTTTCTCAATATGCTAAAGACTATTTACGAAAAACTAAAAGCAAAAACAATTAAAAGAAATTTTTAATCCCTCTTAAAATTAGTAATGAGATTAGCATACCCACTATCACCACTTCTACTCAACTTTGTAGCAAAGGTTCACACCAGTGCAATAAGGCAAGGAAAGAAAAGACCAAAGAATTGAAAAGCAAGAAATAAAACTATCGTAATTGTAGACAATGTAACTGCTTATGACAAACAAAAAAAAATGAGATATATAATATTAGAATAAATGAGTGAATTTACTGAGGTCAAAGGATATAAGGTCAATGTACAAAAATTATTTAAAACAGTGAAATTAAATTTGAAATATATATGTGTATACATATATACACACACCATTTTCAATAATATATATCAGTACATGTAATACTGTGAAATCTATCAAGTTTAAAATCATATAAATTAATCTATGCTGTTAGAAGGAAGTGGTTACCCTTCGAAGGGGAGGTGTGGCCTGGAAGAACAGTGATCAGTCAAGGCCACTGGGTATTGAGGATGGTGCGTTTCCTGATCTGTATGTTCTTTAGATTGTGAAAATTCAGTATCTGTACAGTTAAAATATGGGCACTTCTCTGTATGTTCTGTATATTTCAATAAAAACTGAAAAATGATGAGAACTGTTTCCAGCCCATTTTTAAATTCTTAAATAATCATTTACATTCAAAAGACTGCCTATGGAACATATAATAAATAGAAATAAAAGAAAACAAATCCATACCGAGCCTCAGTTTACGGATTAAACATTGCGGAAAGATAATTATGAAGACCCTGTTTGTCCTTCGCCATCCCACTCTCATTCCTTCAGGCTCCCTGAGGACACAATTATTGTGACTTCTGTGTTATCCATTCACTTGCTTCTAAACATTCTTCCACATACCCATCAGTACTTATCCATCACTCTCTCCCTCTCCCTCTGTTATTGCTTAATTGAGCATATTTTAAGACTTTGTATAAATGAAAACCTCTTTTTTAATTCTTATGTAGTTTGTAGTATTTGCTCCACCTGACTTTAGTGACCTAAAGTTCATTTTTTTTTATTGCTACATAACAGTCCATTGTAAGACTGTACACCACAATTTATGACCTATTTTCTTACAAATAGGCTCAGGACCATTCCTTCTTAGGTATTGTAAAAAGTGCTTCTATGAAATTTCTTGTGCACTTTCCTATTCTATTGTGCAGGAGTGGCTCTAGAGACGT
Organism: Monodon monoceros; assembly: GCF_005190385.1. NCBI lineage: Eukaryota > Metazoa > Chordata > Mammalia > Artiodactyla > Monodontidae > Monodon > Monodon monoceros. Next base: position 4,492,295 of record NW_021703782.1, on the reverse strand, counting down.
GCAACCTGAAGATCACAACTCTTTACTGGCACAGAATTAATTCCGTGAGTCATGAAGATAAATGTTTAAGTATAATGGAGTAGAATAGAAAACGACAGATTGCCATTCATGGAGTTAGGGTACATATTTTTTCATTAACTGTTCACTTTTTTAAATGTATGTATCTCAGTCTGATAAAGTTTGAAAACTACTACTCACTTTATATTTCTGAGTGGATTTCCTGGTTCATAAGGTTTTGTTCATTATCTATCAGGCAGTGGCCATTTTCTTGGATATTGTTTCACCAATTTGCATAGACACCAGAAACTGCTGACATCTTAAGACTGAAGTTTTTTCAACTTAATGGTTGTTAAAGGTATTTCTGTTTTTCCTCACAATCTGTCATAAGGTTGAGTATCTTCTTATGTTTATTTTCCATTTGTTTCTTTTTCTTAGAAATAACTCCTCATGCCTTTCATTCTGTTATCTTTTGTGTTGTCTATTTCTCAATGATCAGTAGAACTTTTCAAATAGTATACTCTTGACATGAATTCTTTATTAGTTCTGTGTGGTGTAAATACATTCTCAGAGTTGCTGGCCTGTTTTCCCTTCATACGTGGCACTTTTTGATGTGATATTTAATTTTAATAGATGACTGCACATTTCATATGTAATCAACTCTTTCCAAAGCCAAGGTAAATTTCTTCTAGAGATAGAACATTTCATCTTTAGGCCAGTAATTTGCTTGAAAGGATTTTGATATATGCTGTGAGGAAAAGATAAATTTCCATATGGATAACCAAAAACCCAGGATGGTTGATTTAATGGTTCATCCTTTTTCCAATCTATTTGCAATGCCAATCTATTTGCAATGCTAACTCAGGTAAGTGAATTTTCAACACATAGAGAGTGAGTTTCGTAGTTGATTATTTTGTTCCTTTGATCTGTTTTTCTATTCCTAAGCCAATAGCATGTGGGCAGAAAGGTTATATTTTCATAAGTCAATATCTGTCAGCCAAACCATTCCACTCCTACTAGTTTCCCTTTTTCTGTGTCTTGGCTCTTCTTGGCCCTTTGTTCTTACACACACACACACACGCACGCACGCACACAGTTGGAATTTTGATTAGAATTATATTAAGTTTATAGATTATTAATTTGGAGGAGCTGACCATTCTGAGTCTTCCTATCAATGAATTTACTTCAGCTCTTTCATTACCTTTTTCTTCATTATCTCTCCTTAAAGTACTATAGTTTTCAGCGTAATGGCCTTGTACATCTTTGAACAATCTGGCTCCTAGTTATCTTATGTTTTATTTTCGTTGTAAATGGTAAATTTCCCAAAAAAGATTCTCACTGTTTAGTGCTGTGATTTAAATACAGCTAACTTACTAAACATCTTATTAATTCTTATATTTCATGTATAGATTTTGTTTTCTTTTGCAGTTATATCACTGATGAATAATGACAGTGGGTTTCCTTTCCCTTTTCAAGATTTATCTATTCATTCATTGTTAAAGTTAATTAGACAGCTATGACCTAAAAGTAGAGAATTTTGAAAAACAGTGGCTATATCATACATCGTGATTATAAAATGGATCATTTGTATATTTAGACATTAAATAAGATATTCCCTGTAGATTTAGTTTATCTATCCTCTGTCAGATTAAGAAAGCTGGCTTACACGTTTAGTTTGCTAAAATGCTATTATCGCAACGGGCTTTGGAATTTATTAAGTGATTTTTTTGGTTGTTGCTTATTGAAATGATAATGTAGTTTCACTGCTTCAATCCGAATTTATTAATTCACTTTCAAATGTTAAACGAATTTAGCATCTCTGGATACACTGACTGTGGTTGTTAGGTACTACATTTTTTACACATTGCTGGATTCAGAAACGTCAACAAATATGGTTTTATTTTTGCATTTACTTTTGGGACTGAGATTGGTTTTTACTTTTTGCATATTTCACTTATCTCATATTAGTATAAGGCTATATGTACTGGTAACATTGTTAAATAATTTGGAGAATGTTAGCTAGAAAAATTTGGAGAATGTTTCTCTTTTCTTCTTGTATTTAGAAAAATTTGAATAAGAAGGGAAACGTTGCTTGAATAGTGGAATTTGTAAAACAGTATTTGTAGAAAATATTGGGCTTACAGTTCCATTTATTTTATGGCTCTGGGACAATTCCTATTTTCAACCTCTACTTAGTCCATTTTAGGCAGTGATACATTTACACAAATCTGTCCTGCTTAACTGTCTTTAAATTTATCAGCGTTCGTGTATTAAAATATTATTTTACCTGCATTAATAATTCTGCACCATCTGTACCAGGCCAAGTCTTCTCCCCACTGCAACACTTTTCCTTGATGAATTTCACAAAACTTTAAAAAATATTTGTTTTAGTTCAAAGAACAGGATATTTTGCTGTTGTCCATTATGATTTTCTATTTCATGGATTGCCAATCTTATATTTATTACTTTTCTCCAAATTCTTTCCTTTTACTTTTTAAATGTTAGGTTTTTTCCTAATTTCTTGGGTTCAAAGCTCTTGAGCACGTTTCCCATTAATGTCCTAATTCTAGAAGCATTTAAGGTTACAAACTAGTCTCAATTATTACTATCATGTTATCCTTCAAGTGTGGATATGTTTTTAAAATTCCTTATTACCATCATAAGTTTAATGTTTAGCACAATTCCTTATTCGACCCTGTAATAATTCAAAAGTGTCTTAAAATTTTTCAGAATATTTTTCCAACAATTTTCCCACAGATTTCCAATTTCCTTATTCCAGTTTCGTTATTGAATATGTTGTTTTATTCTCTTGAAAACTTGAATTCAGTGTTCACAGCCTAGTACAAGACCAGTGTTTTTAAATGTTCATGTGTGCTTAGCTATTTTGCACATTATCTGGTTTTGTAGTGTATGTCTGTATTTATGTCTCCGATATCACAGTGTTTAATTTTTGTGTTTCATATATTTATTAGTGCTTATTTTTTTGACCTCTGAGTTGGAGAGTTATTTGTTAAAATCTCCCATCTACTGGTTGGATTTATCAATTTATTCTTATAGCTAAGTCAATGTTGACTTAACATAATTGGAAGCATCTTACTATATTGTATGTTTCACAGGATATAACATTAGAATGCATATACAGTCCTAGCTAAAGATATATTCTTATGGAGTAGACTTATTTATAGTAATGCTTTTTGTTCTAAGGTCTATTCACCAAATATTAATATTTACAGCAACATTATTTGCATTGTTATTTAATACCTCTTTTTCTTCCCTCTTCTTTCAAGCTTTTATTTCCTATGTTTTAGGGCATCCCTCTTAAACAGCATATATTGTTATGTGTTTAAATCTAAGATGACTATCTGTCTCTAAAAACAGAGCATTTATGGTAGTTCCCTAGTGGTCCTAGTGGTTAAGAATCCGCCTGCCAATGCAGGGGACACGGGTTCGATCCCTGGTCTGGGAAGATCCCACATGCTGTGGAGCAACTAAGTCCATGTGCCACAACTACTGAGCCTGTGCTCTAGAGCCTGTGAGACACAACTACTGAGCCCACATGCCACAACTACTGAAGCCCGCACGCCTAGGGTTGGTACTCTGCAACAAGAGAAGCCACCACAATGAGAAGCATGTGCAGCGAGGAGTGGCCCCAGCTCGCTGCAGCTAGAGGAAGCCTGCGCGCAGCAACGATGACCAAAGGCAGCCAAAAATAAATAAATTTATATAAAAAAATATAACAGCAAAAAAAGCAAAACCCAGAGCATTGATGCCTACTACACTTATGAGGTAGTCTGATACTTTTGAATAAGTTGCTATAACTTTATTTTATGCCTTCCATTTATCATACTTTTTCTAGGTTTCCTCTCTTTTTCTTCTTTCAGGATGTCTTTTGGATTTTTCTTCAAGAGATGGAAAATCTCATTGGCTCCTTCCATAGATTTGGAATTATGTATGCTCTTTCCATCACTTAATGTATATCTTAGAAATATTAATATACACAATCATCACAGCAGGTCAAAAATAATGAATATATTATCTTCTCCTTAGGATGATTTGACTTTGATCACCCACCACTTTGTGTTCTGTATTTCAGTTTTATTAATCCCACCAAATACATCCTATTGTTGATTTCTACAGTTGATTTTTTTTTCACCAATTTCTTCGCTCACTAATTCTCCTTATGATTCAGACCTTCCTTTTCTGATTTCCATAAGTTCAGTCTTCATAAATTTTACCAGTGAAGTTTTCTTGTTTCTCCGAGATTTTGTTATTTTGAAAATGACTGTCATTTCCAAATCTTGATTTGAAGTACAAATCTTGAATTTTTACTTCAGATATTTTGATAAGTACACAATTCTAAATTAATGGTTATTAATGAAGTTATGATGAAGATAGTATTCTAAAAAATCCTGAGCTCCCCATTTTTAATAATGAAATCAGCTCTCAGTGTAACTGGGTTTTTTTTCCAAATAAGAAGTATTTTATCTCCAGCTGTTCTTCAGATTTTTGCTATTCTGCTCTGTCACTTTGATGGTTCCAATGGATTTCATTTTATTTTTCCAACTTGCAATTTATTCTGAATCTGTGGACTTTTATGTTTCATCACTTATATCTTTTACTATTGCCTCTCCCTGACCCATTTTTTTCCTTATTACACCTTGATTTTCTTCCCTACCTCTTAGCCTCTCTTTCGTATATTCTTCTTTATTTTTCCACACTTGGTCATGTAATTTCTTCAGATTTCTATTTCATTTTATTCCATCTCTCTTTTATTGTCTCACATCAGCTATTTAACCCATTCATTGTTATTCATTTATTATTAGACTTTTTGCTGCCATTTTTGTTAAAATTTTTTATAAAAATTTAAAATAAAAATTTTACCTTCTTTTATTCTATCAGGGTATTAAACTACTTATTTTATAATTTGTATCTGACCATTCCAGTATCTGGGATTTTTTTTCCAGTCTCACTCTAACTTCCGCCCCTCTCCCACCTCTCCTGCACTGTGCTTTTCATTCTCATGTATTTTAGGATTTTTTTCATTGTTAATCATATTCAAAGGAGTTGTACCTGTTAGAAATCTTTGAGGCCTGAATTGAAGTTGCTTTGCTCCAGAGAGAATTTGTGTTTTTATTTCTTCCCCTGCCCTGGAAACCAAGAACACTAAAATACAAATTTCTAAGCTGAGTGTTTTTGAACCAAGAGCCAAGGAAAGAATAGGCACATTATCTCTGTAAGATTTGTCGTTTCTTAGTTTATCTCAAAGGTGAACTGGGGATGGAGCCCATAGGAGATAGGGTCCCCCAACCACGTTAAACAGAGCCTGGCCTTTGTACACCACTGTCTCCTGCTTTCCCCAAGTTCACTGGGGATAAGTAGAAGACTCCACGTCTGTCTATGTTCACTGGGTCCCTTTTCTGGACACTTACGCTCACTTTCTTCTTAAACTCCGAAGAAAGCGTTTTTAAATACTGTCTTGCCAGCTAAGACATATACTACCAACACGTACTTTAGTATTTGTATTTATTTTAAAATAAATGCTTTTCTAGTTTGCCATACTCTTGGAAAAATTACTTCCCATATTCTTCTGAAATTGAATTTCTTTTCAAACACAGCATATGCCAAATGTAAAGACAGCATTTGCTAGAGATCATTTCTTAAAGTAAACTGTACTGAGATACTTGCATATTTTCCAGAAAGTGTGTTGACATGTTATATCACTAGTTCAAAAATAACCAAAGGGAAACAATTGCTCATGGAAGAGAAAATACTTAGAATTTTGAAGGTGAGAGAGGAAAGTATAATATGCTATTAGCTTAATATCATATTAGCTTAAATAGCATAAATTGATGAGCAAATTATTATCATTTAATGTATTTTATATTCTATAGGCATATGTATTTATATATATTATATATAAAATGTTTTATTATATAAAATGTTACTAACTAAAGGGGGTAGAGTATATTTACAGAGTGTTAAAACACACACACACAGGAGAAAAGGGAACTCTCCTACCCTGTTGGTGGGAATGTAAATTGGTGCAGCCACTATGGGGAACAGTATGGAGGTTCCTCAAAAAACTAAAAATAGAGTTAGCATATGATCCCACTCCTGGGCATATATCTGGAGAAAAACATAATTTGAAAAGATACATGCACACCGATGTTCATTGCAGCACTATTTACAATAGCCAAGACATGGAAGCAACCTAGTGTCCATCCACAGATGAATGGATAAAGAAGATGTGATATATATATATATATATATATATATATATATATGTGTGTGTGTATCATATATATGTATCATATATATATATAGAGAGAGAGAATGGACTACTACTCATCCATAAAAATGTATGAAATAATGCCATTTGCAGCAGCATGGATGGATCTAGAAATTATCATACTAAGTGAAGGAAGCCAGACAGAGAAAGACAAATATATGATATCACTCACATGTGGAATCTAAAACAATGACGCAAATGAACTGATTTACAAAGCAGATATAGACTCGGAGGCATAGAAAACAAACTTATGGGTAACAGAGGGGAGGGGGACTGAGGGATAAATTAGGAGGTTGGGATTAACATATACAGACTATTATATATAAAATAGATAATCAACAAGGACCTACTGTATAGCACAGGGAACGCTACTGAATATTCTGTAATAACCTAAATGGGAAAAGAATCTGGAAAAGAATAGATATAGGTACACGTATAAGTGAATCACTTTGCTGTGCACCTGAAACTAACACAACATTGTAAATCAACTATATTTCAAAATAAATTATCAAAAAACTAAAATAAAACCACACAGACAACTCATATTCCAAAACCTCAACTAATTTAACAAAAGCCCGAGATTGTATAAAAGTTGCACCACCGGCAAATTTATCCCAGCTTTACTCACTCATACAGTATGAATTTATACCCTGGGCCACAGCCATTGGCACACCAAAATGACTTTATATGTTACCTATTACAGTTCAGAGTTGAAGGTTCTCGTTTTGTCAGAACTAACAAAACTTCAGCATCGAGGCTTTGCTCCTTTAGGACAAGGACCACGGGCTCATGGCCCAGAGTGGTTTTCTTTTCTGTCTCAACAGCTTCAACAGAAACAGACTGTGCCATTCACTGTCATTTTTTCCCCTGAAACTGCATTTTCTTTTAAAGATTCTCTTTCCAAATCCTTCACAAATGAAACAGGGAACTAAAACGTTATGCCCTTGTGGCTGATGTGTATACAAGACATGATATTACTTTATCCCCACTGTGTCTCATTAGTTCACAAATCAAGCCTAGAGCTTCAGTGAAATGGGCAGAAAAGGGTGCTGTGTAAAGATAAAGGACACGAAATGAAGATTTCCCAAGAGGCAGTTATTAGAACCCTCCAGTATGGTGAGAAGCTTATAGAGTTGACTGTAGAAAATCAGAATTAATCAGTTCGACGAAGCTCATAACCAGGGACATTTGGCGGACTTTCTCTGGTCTCCTGCTCTCAACTGTCCTGGGGTGTCTACATTCTGCAAGGACTCCTATGTGACATAGGCTCTGGCACACATGAGGCTGCTAGTGAAGGTGAGTGACTGAGCAATGCAACGTCGGATAGCTCCATCTCTGCTCCCCAGACTGTGACTGAGCTGAAGCCGAGTCCTGTGGGTCAGGGGAGGCTCATCCCTCCGTCGCTAGGACTAGGGGACTAGCCGGTGAATTAAGCAGCTGTGCATCTCCCTGCATTCAGGTCACTGCTCGTGCCTAGGTGTGTGGATAATCTACACCTCTCTGCCCTCTGATGTGGATACCGGTGGTGGAAACATTCAGGTCGTTCACCCAGTGTACCCGAAAGAGAAGGGCTTGAGGCGTCTGTGTGAGAAGCAGTAGCTGTCCCTGCTCTGCCCGACACGTGGTCGTGAGCTGGTGAACTAACCATGCTCAGTACGACCTGCAACCCACAGGCTCCGCTCCAGAGCAAGTGTCTCAATCTGTCAGGTGCAAGTAAGTGGTATTTGATGTCAAGATGAGGTGGTTTTTTTTTTTTTTTCCAACATGATTATTAGCACCATCAAGTTAAAAAAAAGAGGGAGGGGTAAATCAGTGAATGCCAGGAGGTGGTAACAAAGAAAGGAGCACAATTTTGACGCTCAGGGAAACAGAGAAAATGGATAGAATTTACACGGGAAAGAAGGGGGTGGGTTGCACGTGTATTATAATAAAATATTCAGCAATGAAAACAATTCGGAGGAACAGAGGGTGGGGCAGTGGCCAGTTATTCTCCCTGTTTCCATCTTTCCCACCTCCCATCGTCTAACCCATTATCCACAGAGTAGCCAGGGCTGTTTTTAAATAGAAACAAGACCTTTTCATGCCCTTGCCTGGGAGCCTTCATTTGTTCCCCTGTGCTTAGTAAAGCATCTTGACTCCTCACCAGCCTCCCTGTCCTGCCTGAGACTCAGGGTCACCCTAGATTGTCACGCCCGCCCCTCCTATGTCCCTCAGACATGCCAAGCCCTCTAGGAAGACGAGGGCAGCACCTGTATGCAATGTCCCCACTGCCTTCCAAGTCCTTCTCCTGCCCCTGCACAGCACCCCATCCCACTCTTGACACTGAAGCCATCTTCCCAGCATCACATACAAGGAGGTCACCTCCTCTCCCACTTTAGTCCCTTCACAGCAGGTATCACAATCTGTAATGGTGTTCTCCTCTCATTTGTTCACCAGGTTTTCTGTCTGTCGCCATGAGAACATGAGCTCTCTGAGGCTTACCGAATGCCTACCGTATAACATATTATTCTTAGCGTTAGGGATAGAAAGATGAGTAAGGTACACCAAAATATCTGTATCCCATCATGTGCATCTGATGGGTTAGGAGGGTTAGAAAACTCTACCCGTAAAGTGCTTAAGTGTAAAAAAAGAAGCTGAGGTTATAAAAGCAGCAGCTAGACACCGCTGTCAAGGGCGCCCAGCCATTTTTATTTGTGGGCTCTTCTTGTTTTTGTGATTTTCCTAGTTATTTAACTTTTGTTTTATTTCTTAAACTTTTCTTAATAAGAAAATAACCTATATCTCTTTGCAACTCACAATGACATTTCGATTTTATAAACAGACACTGTTTGGGTATAGTGGAGATTCTGATTTCTAATGATTGAAGCAAATAGCAGGTGTTCGGTCAGCTTTGAAATATTCTGAAATTCTGTTGAACACTATTTTGCAGTGACATTTCCCAACTTGCTAATTTTATTTTTTAAGCTACCTAGATATAACATAACCTCTTTCTATTATTATGTTAATGGAACAAAGAAATTTGCACATTTTTCTCAATAGGCTTGTTACAAGCATAATGCAACATTTATTAACACGCCTTTATTTTCAGCACAAGGCCCAATCACCTGTTATTGGCTCGAGGCTTATCCCAAGTACTTTAGATTTGGATTATAATAAAAAGCAAAAGTTTTATAAATGTATACCTCGCAAAACAAAATAACGTCTTTAAATCTGGAAGCAAACCGATCCAGAAATGACAAGTCAGACTCAGCAACAATTAAACGTGGATTATTCTTTGTTTCCAGTGTGTCTTTCATTCTGTTTATGACAGCATATTTATATATTATGAGCTTTTCCCAAAAAATCTAGGGACAAATATCACTTTATGTATGCCACGCTCCTGTCGTAAGTTCTTCACGAACAGAGAGAGCCTCAAGAGAGAAAGAAACTGTATCTGGCGCACATGCCAATAAAATGCTAACATCGGTATCTATATACTTTATAGAGACTGCATAAAAATGAATACATGAACCAACAGACATTGATTTTCAACTTTGATTTCATCTGCAACTTGGGAGTCATATCAAATTCGTATATTTCACAATATTCTTCCCTGCACCGCTGTTTCTCTTTTTAATTTCATCTAGCAACTGTTAATCTTCTTCTCTTATACCTTTAAACCTTTTGAGAAAAAAAATAGGAATTCAAAACAGATCAGAATATCCCCACCAGTGACTCTTATTGGACACAGGAATGCTCCAATACACACCCAAGAGTCATCGTCAACGCAAATTCTTAGCCAGTTATATTACCAGCATCTGCCTCAATGCTGCTTTTCGATATAAATTTTATCCTCTAAATATCAACACACTAAGCAACTGGAGAGTTGGTTGTAAAAGGGAACTTTTGTGTTCTTTAAATATTCTGTTCAAATCAACACTTAGGGGTTCAGCTAGTGATTCAAAGTTAACAGTCTGAGTGAGAGCTCTCAGGCCAGCCTGTTTCTCAAGAGGCATTTAACCAGGTGTTACTTTTGTTTCAGCAAATACTGCCCTGCCTCTAATATTTTCTAACTCCTTTTGTACTTCTGATGGAAAGAGAACTTTGAATAGGCTGTAAGGAAAAGAAAAACATTCTAAGGGAATATGTAGCCAGGGACTTAACCACAATCATTTTCTCATCAATGAGCTTCAGCAAGAGACAAATTATTAGGCATAGGTGAGATTAAAATTTTCTGAATATCTTTTTGTAATGGACTGCTAAATTCTGTTTGAAGGTTAAAACTGATGATAACTTAGATCTGAGTGGAAAAATGGATTACGAATAGTTAGAAACCTCTATGATAACTCATTTTCCTTCTCACACCCAATAGGAAACTTAAATGTAAGTCTCCTACCTGTCTAGGGAAGATTAGAAATGTATTTTCTGACTTATATTGAATCAATAAATATAATTAAAAGTAGCTCAGGGTCACAGACTTTTCACCAAGACATAGGATTAAAGAATAATAAAACTTTTTCTCTGAAAATACCATTAGAAATCAATCACCCTGTCCAACACTCTCATTTTTTTGTGAAGGATACATTTCTGGAGATTCAATTTTGAATCTCCGACAAAGCTCTTTCACTCATCACGTTGTTTAGCAAAGTATCCTAAGTATAGCAGGCATCTAATTTTTGTTGAGTAAGTTTTCTTCTGATTCTAACACAGTATTGCATCTGAACGTCTTCCCTAAAAATTTGGAAAGCTAAAATTAACAATGAGACATAATTATAAATCATAAATATCTGTGGATATCGTCCATATTATAAACCAAAGACTATACATCCTTGAAGAGATGCTTTGTTTTGTGCTTGGATATAATATTTTTCGTAATTAAATAAGATACTTATTATTACTTATCATTTGACTGTCAGTAACATTGCCTGTAAATTACACATAGACTCCAGAAAGTATGTGTGTTTTACTAGGCTGAGTCCTCTTATAATTCTTTTTGGGTTATAACGTATAATTATATAATTTCTAGATAGAGCATGTTCAACTATGCAATTAGAGAAGAAAGCTGATTCATTTAACAGGTTCATATGAAGAAGAGAAAATTGTACTACCTTTTGCAATTTAATGATTTTAAAAACAGAAATGTGTTATAGAAACATTATTTTGATGAACAGTTCCTAGTCTTTTAACTGTAAGGCTATCAAAAAATAGTCTCTTAAAAAGAGTCTACCTGTAGAAAGGGAATCTAAAGAAATCCTTAGGGGAAAAAACTGTATCCATGATTTGAACTTCAAGTAAAACATTGACTCAGTAGTGATTCTCTTGTCTTTCAGCACGTGGGTTCCTTTTCTGAGAATGCAGAAGGAACATAAAAGATTGAGAGCAAGACGACCAGGGAATTCAGATGAAATCAAGAGGACAGTCATTCCAGAGGGTTTCCAAAAGTCCTTTTATAATTACATTGCCTTGGGGAGAGGAAGTTGAGAGTTGGCTGCTCTAATATGTGTACATTTAGTTTACACACTTTAAGTGAAAGGAACAGATACAGACAGCTATTTATCACAAAATGCCGAGTGTAGTAAGACTTTCAATTTCTAGTGTTGTTAAACTTCACTGTATTAACATTATCGACGGTTTCCTCAAATAAGTGAAACTCCATTTCTGACTTGGGAATCTTAGAAGTAAATCAAGTCGTATCAAGTCAGCCTCCACTTCTGTCCAGCAATCCTACCCGAAAGCCCCAGGCTCACCTGTCAGGGAAGGGAAGCTCATGAACCAGGCCTTGCAGATGTGAGCTGATGCCTGATGTATGCCTGGATTTGTTGTTGCTGTTCTTGAGAATAATTCTACTATATTTTTCTAGCATCAGAAACTATATGAGGGGACTTGTAGACACCAAGGAACCATTTACTGAAGTGTTAATGCCACTGCTTTTTTGTTTCTGTTTGTTTGCCTTTTGAATATTTCTGAGAGCACCAAGATGATAAAGCTACATCTTTCCTCCTTGAGGGCAAGTATGGAAGAAGTGACATGATGGACAACTGACAATACTACTTCTTTTTTTGGATACCGCACACCCGTATACAAGTCTCTGCTTTCATAACCTAGGCGTTTAGTATTTCTTCGGTCACACATGGATATTGGTTTTGAGCGCCAGACGATCTCATGGATTGAGCATCGGATCTATGACTAACTCTGCCCTCAGAATCTTGAAGTAAGTCGAGGCCAGATGTCTGGCACATTCTTCCAAACACCTACCATAATGGACCCTAGTGGCCATGGATTCATTCTTCATGGAGTATAAGATTCTATATCCTGTCTGGGGTATAAGTTCTGTGATGGCTGATGAAGAAACCTTCCTCAGGGTCTCAGATAGCTGCAACACAGGTTTTTAGATGCAGCCCATTTAGTCCATTTCTTGAAAAAAAAAATCCTTTAGGTGCAAACAAACAAAAAATCCTATCCTCATTCCACTAACTCAGAGCCATTTGGTAGATGGTGGATGATGAGGCCTATAGCAATAAAATCCTTGAGAGGAGACTGTGTGTTTTTCAAGCAAGGCATGCTAGCCTACAAATTCTATTTTTCATTATTATCCCATCAGAATTAAGTAGAGTAAGAATAATTCTAACAAAACCTATCCTGCAAAATGTATTTTTAAGACCAAGATGGAATAGGGATTATTAGGTTAATGACAAAAATGGAAAACTAAAAAATATCGTCACATATGGCATACAGCTTGCCATTCAAATTTCTGACACCAAGACCTGCTATTATGCATACATTATATCTCCCCCCCCTCACTTTTTGTCTTAACAGTTTTACAAGTTATTTAAAAGTTTCAACTACACTGGTATATGTGTGTTAAATGTGTTATGGTATATTTCCTCAAAAAACTAGAAATAGAGTTACCATGTGATCCAGCAATCTCACTCCCGGGCATATACCCGGACAAAACTGTAATTCAGAAAGAGACATGCACCCCTATGTTCATAGCAGCACTATTTACAACAGCCAAGACATGGAAACAACCTAAATGCTCATAACAGATGAATGGATAAAGAAGATGTGGAGTATATATATATATGTATATATATATGAATAACAGAATATTACTCAGCCATAAAAAAGAATGAAATAATACCATTTGCAGCAACATGGATTACCTAGAGAATATCATACTAAGTGAAGTAAGTCAGAAAGAGAAAGACAAATACAATATTATGTGATATCACTTATATGTGGAATCTAAAATATGACACAAATGAACATATCTATGAAACAGAAACAGACACACAGACATAGAGAACAGACTTGTGGTTGCCAAGGTGGGGTGAGTGGAGGGAAGGACTGGGAGTCTGGGGTTAGCAGATGCAAGCTATTATATAAAGGATGGATAAACAACAAGGTCCTACTGTATAGCACAGGGAACTCCATTCAATATCCTGTGATAAAACATAATGGAAAATAATATGAAAAATAATATATGTATATATACATGTAATAACTGAATCACTTTGCTGTACAGCATAAATTAACATAATGTACTATACTTCAAAAAATTTTTTAAAATGCTATAGCATAAACCAAGAAATAAAATGACACTAAAGGGTTCAAATATTCTCTCAATAGCTTTGAGCATGACAGTTAATAACTACAAAAGATATGAATATAGGCCTTATATATTGGGTAATTGTAAGTTTAAATCTATAATAATTTTATTTTTCTAACTCAATTCAATAGGTGTCTCTCTTTCCATCTTCTTCCTTTTCTTCCCTGATTAAGTACCTCCTTCCTTCTAAATGTTTACTGAATACTGTATATGTAAAAGACACAGAATTTTTAAATGACTTTCTTAAAAACTCATAAATAAAATCATACACACTTCTCTGTGGATTTTGGCTTAGAATGTTTGCCAGTGGAAAAAAGTTCTGCCAGCTTGAAGCAAGAATGTCAATAAATTCTTTCTAGAGAGTGAAGAGCCATAAAAGCAGGTAGAAAGGCTGTTGAATTGGATTTTTTTTTCAAAGATAGGAAAACCTGCCAAGCTACAACAGAAGTAGCCTAGCCATCTGAAGGATCAATGGAATAAAGAACTTCCTCAAAGCTGTCATGGAGACTCAGACTGAGGAGGTGGTACGGCTGGCACTCACCCAAAATGGAAATAGAAAGGCCGATTGACTTTAAAGTGCTTCCCTACTGTCAAAGACACAAAAAGGATGTTTCTTCGTCTAAGTCCGACATCTCATAGAAAATTAAAACTCACTGGACATAAAGGGGAAAAATGCACCATATTTCAAGGAGAGGCTGTCTGCAGAGAATTGGCTTTGTTGCAAGGTTAAAGTTTCCTCATATCACATATGCTAAATTTTCCAGACAGGATGAAGATCAAATAGTACTTGTGGGGAAACAAAGTGCAGCACGTGTTTGGCCAAGAGTTCTATCAAGATCTCTTTCAAGGACAAGCCATACTTCATTTATAATCCAGATAGATTCCAAGCCAATTTCACGTAACCATCCATGGCAATTCTATCTGAATGCATAAACGGTTTATTGGTTTATGTACACATAAGCCTGTTACTAATTCCCAATGAAACAAACATGGATTCCAATGTATCCTGAAGTGCCTGTAGGTTACTAAGAGTCCTGATATTGACTCCAAATGTTTTTCATTTTCTGCTCTCATCAGTCAGTAAGTTTCTCGATTCTTTAGGTTATTTAAAAAAAAAAACCCTCATATTCTATAGGGTGATATTCTAATTAAGTGATTATACACTTTCTTTCGACCATAAATCCTTTGGTTTAGTATAGTTGCACTGTGGCTCTTAGACTAGTTTTCTCTCTGCTCTGCTAGCTTCTGTCTAAGCCTGTCAAAGTGTGCCTTTCTTTTTGCCTGTATAGATCTTCTAAGACTCTTTGATATACATATCGCTTTGCCTCTGAAGATTAAATTTATATAGGCAAAGTAACTTCCTACAGTTTTCCTGATTCATGTATTAATAACAGGTATCCATCCAACAGCCATGCTATCTACCACGCGGTAACACAAGAACCCGAAGGTGGGTCAGACACGGATACTGTTCTTAGTGCAGCACTTTTATTTTCACCCCTTCCCCACTGCCTCCCTCTTTTTGGCTGTCGGTAGTTTTAAGAATTACCTTAAATGTCCTTCCTTTTCTTTTTCCTTCCCTGAGGGCACAATTTGATCTATTTCCTCTAGGTTTTCTTCATAGTGAATAAATGAGTCAAGTTTCTCAAGCACACTGTATGCCACTAGCAGTGTGCTTTTCATGAAAATTGTCAATCTGTTCTCATAACAAACGTATCAGCTCTATTTTATAGAGAAAGCAACAACAATTTAGGCGAGAACGTGACCTGTCTGAGGACACACGTGTATGACTGTACGACTCTGAAGGTCACAGTTTCCTTGTTAGATCTTTCCTTAGAACTTTACTATGTGCTACCATCTTTGTCTTATTACTAGTAAATATGTCATTCACATCTGTTTACTGTGTAATGCATGTAAATTTGAATGCCATTTGGATTTATACATTCTTAGTAGGTAAGACATGTGTCTAATAATTCCTTATCTGTGCTCTATATAATCTTACTTAGATCTTGATAAACAATGTGTTCCATTAAATATTTACGTTTTTATTAAGCAGAGCTTCCTTTAAAAGAAAAGTAATAATTCTAAATCTATACAGTATGTCATCCATCCAGTTTCCTCTTTTATCTGCATGTTTCATAGTGAAGTAATTAAACACAGTTTGCATGATGCTGGGCCTTACAAACAGGAAAGCTGTATTCTAATCAATTCATGAGATTGAAAACAGACTCTGCATACGTTTCACAGGATTCATTCAGCAGCATTCTAACAATTTTCTAAATACAATGATATTTAGATACACAATCAAAATCACTATGAATTCACACATTTTACTAGTATACATAGTAAAGGATAATAAAACTGGAGATGGTGCTCTAATATATAAGAATAGCAGGTACATTTTCTCGTGGAATGTTTTTCCTATTATGGAAAGAAAGTTAATGATGGTTTCATCTAAAACAGTCTATACGTTAATTAGCACTTGGTAAAATCATCAGTGCAGGAATCGATAGTTAATGCCAATATAACACCAAATCATCATTTACATCTACATTTGATTGTGAGTGAATTTTATGCATAAAGCAAGTCCACTACCCACCCTAGAATTTCTTTGGTTCACCTGGAATTATGCGGTTGGATTGAGTTGTTATGAATCCTTTCATTTCTAAATACCTGATTCCCTGAGTGAGGACAAAGGGAACAAAAGTTCATTGTTTATGGCTGAATGAACAGATTATCACATTTGGCTGGAATCCACTTGACTGGGTTTGTATCTATCATTAATTATATGAGGGTGTGGCTAGGAGGTTGAGGTCAATGCTAAATTAAGGGACCCCTCGCCAAACTATTGTGAAAGAGCAGCCTTCTGTGGGATAATTTATTTATGTTTGTAAATCAGTCAACTTTCTTCATGAACATAAAGCTGTGAAACCTCGATTAAAATGTCACCAACTCACACTTCATTTGCTTATCTGCAAGTCTATAGATCCATAAGCCATGCGTGTTCAAAGGTATTATGTCTTCCATTTCTTCCTCCCCTTTCATTACAAACGATGATAGCCCAACTTTCCCAAACGGGGAAGTCCACCGCTCCCCTTCCCTGTGATGGACATTAATAATGTTTCTGTTACTCATTGCCCTTCCATTTCCCAGTTCTTCAATCTAAGCACTGGTCTTAAGAGAAAGAATGTGTCTTATCTTCAGCTTAGTCACAAATTCTGTTCTCATTTTTGAAATCAAATTATAATGCAATGCACAGGTTGTATTTATTCAGCATTGCTTTTAATTCACACCTCCACAGAAGATTCCTTCCGCAAATTCCAAAGCAATATCCTCATGGTATCATAATGGATACAAATCTGAACAGGTGTTTCCTTGACTTTTCAGTCAAGCAATATTAAACCATAATTTCAGGGGTGGTGGGCACTGCACATTCCAGGCCAGGAACTGCCAAGCAGGTAGGATGGTTAGCACTGAGGTGTAGGAGAAAAGCTGGATCGAGTGCCAGTTTTGCCTCCAAGGTAATGAGGCAGAGACCCCAGGAGTCTGCATTCAGAGGTGTGACAGGTGAGGAACCTGAGCTACGTGAATCACACTGGACATTGCCTTGGACTGAGGGCTGAAGACGGACTAGCGGGCTCTGCAAGAGACCCAGACAATGGTAAATTTCTAAAGCAAGGGCCTCCAGTAATTATTGAAAGGAAATGTGCAAGCTTCAAAAACGTAAACAAAGAAGCAAAAACCACCACAACAACAAAAAAACCTTTAATTATCTGTGATTCATTTTGAAGCCTCCATGTAAAAAGTGAACTCTCTTCTGGAAATAATAACTAGGCCTGTAGGCACAGGGCACATGGCAGAAAACGGCAGGTAGGAAAGGCAACTTGCCAGAGTTATCTACGAAAATGCACCTATTTTACAGATTGAGACATACTGCTGTTTAATAATTCCTAAGCCTTTTATCACTAAAGAAGTAGACTTAGTATTTTCCTATGTTTATTTATGAGGGAATAAATAAAATAAAACACAAACATTGGGACCCTTCCTACTAGCCTCTGGACAGAAGCAGAACTCCATTTGCTTTGCTACTTTTCATTTGCATGTACATTTATTCCTTATTGTACCAAATTTTCCTGGAAAACTTTTTGATCATAAGTTATGACACCGTTTCACCTGAGAGCTGACTGCAATTCTATTTCACTACTTGGTGGTAGCCTATGAAAGTAATGGATGAGACTGAATAACAGAACCAAGATTTTTTGATTTTCTAGAAAACTCCAAATTTCACAATAAGGGCCTAGGTATGTAAAGGAAGGAATAATTATTGTATACACCCACACAAACAAAACTTTTGAAATTGCATGCCCTTTGTGGTGAAAGCTGTATAATTCTGCAAAAATCAATAGGTCCTTGCTGATAGCTTTTGATTTACTAATAAAGTAAACATTTTAATAAATAAGAAGCTGTGTCATATACACTTACTAAATTGGACTAATAAGTGAGCAAGAAACTTCTGAGGTTTAACTCTAAAATGTTATGAAAAATAGCAAATGTGATTCTTATAAAAATTCAACATCATTTTGTTATATTCTTTCTTAGCAGTGAATTGCTTTCCCCAAAGCCAAATTCTTATCCCAGAAATAAAGTGAAATTATAATAATTCAGCAAATACTCTTTGAGGTAAGGTTTCCCAGTGCCTTTCTCCAGTGTGACTTTGGAATATATTGGTGAAGGGGAAATTCTCCCACCTGGCAGGATGTGAAGTCGAATTCTCACTTCACAGCTAAGAAAGCGAGTCTAGAAGTTGCTGTTGGTTGTTTGATAGTCTTATCAGGTACTTATATTGTGAAGTATAATTGTGCAGGTCAACTGGAAGGTGTCACCAGGCATTGCTAGAGATTGGTCTCAGCCCTGGGGTGACATCTATTCTATGATGCTACCACAGAGGCTTCTCTTATTTTCCTCAGTGGTGTTAGCAAATTAGAACCTTAATATCTACTTTTTATTCATCACTGGAACATGCTTTCTTCTCCAGCTCAACAGTGAAAAAAAATAAGGTCATTTAAGCTGTTTCTACAGATGAATCCATTACATATATGCCCCACTTTGATATATTTTGGTTTTTCATCACTATGATAAATTTTTAAATATTTTCTGTCATTTTTATACAATTGTTCTAGACTTCCAACAAGTTCAGTTCATAAGAGCTTTTTTTTGGAAAGAATGGAATTGTTAACTCGCGGGCATAAATGAATGTTCCACATAGTGATTTACTACTATACCTGAGAATATTTTCCTGAGACTAATTGATTTGTATTAAAAGCCCTATAGTTTTTTTTTTTTCTTTTGGCATAAAAGGAAATGATCCACATCTTACAAAAATGTTCTTTGCCTCACAAAAGTCTGGTTCATACACATTTTGCATTTTTTAAATTACAGCAACCTGAGAGGAAAAATAAATCAACTGTTGAAGCAGAAAACCCCCAAAATTCAGCATCTAGGACACCTCCAATTAAGTCAGTGAACCAAAGCTTTCCATTTTGAACAGATGTTCCACACCTTTTCCAAGTACTGAACAGGTTTTTGTACCTACTTGCTCTATTTATATTGTACTTGGCTTGTCTTCAACTTCTATTAAATGACAGCTTTTGAACGAAAAGGGCATCTGATTATGCCAACACCGTGAGCCACATGAGTATACACATCACTGTGTTCATCAAAAATCAAGTTCCTTCCTAACCTAGGGAACTGGTATTTGAACCTGGAGATCAGAAGTAAGTTCTGTCTGACTTTTCTATGCAATACTGATAGACTAATCACAGAGAGAATCATTCCTGAGGGTTATTATTATCCCTTCATTTACCCTGTGATATGAAGCCCACATTTGGCATGAACGTTATCATTTTTTTACTTTTGACTATGTGTTAGTAAAAAAAGTCCTGACTTTTCACTTACCAACACAATAAAGCAGCAAAACTGTTAATCACAAAATTTATCTACACACCTGCCCAGGTATTTTTAAGCTAGTAGAACATAAGTCTTACATTTCTCTTCACAATATTGATGCCTAAGATGCCATATCATCAAAAGTAAAGAAAGAGTCAGTGTGTTTCATCATTCACCCTTGTGAGTGTAGTCTTATGATTTCATTTGTTATCACCTTGAAGGCTCCATCGATCAGCCACTAATAGTTTGTTGTGCAGTAGCCCCTGGGTTTTCTCTGACTCTTGGCTGGATCTCCACACAGGGCCAACTCTGGACACCCACTCACATGGTTTAAGGAGAGAAAATAACTCTGAAAAGACTGTGTTTCAAAACATCTACTCTTCCTTTGTTTGGCCTCACTAGGAATTTGAAAAAAAAAATGGGGGTTTCAAATGGAACCTGGAGCCTGCCCTTCAGCACTTCCCCCAACAAATAACTCACTGTATTTCCTACCAGGACCTATAACCTGAAGGAAAGAGACGTGAGGCTTCTGTCCCATGCAGGGAAGAACGTGACGGAAATTTATCTCGAGCCCTGGGACACCAGATAGTATTTCTAGGCTTAGGAGTGTCACCAGGATTTGGAAGCATGGGGATACGACGGGCATTCTTAAGGAAGAAATGTCAGGTGGAGAAAACAAGGGAAAAGCAAGTCAAATTTCAGCGTCACAGTTTTGCCTAGCTGCCACGAGGCAGATTGAGAGAGTAATTGATTACTCTGAACAGGCAAAAGGAAGAAAAAATATTCACGTAAACTGGTAGCATAGCCTTTTCTAAGAGCTCCTAAATGAACAATTTCACTAGTGAAAACCTATAAAGAAAGTCTTTCTACTCATAGCTCATTCCTGGGATCACAAAAAAAGATAATGTATCATTAATTAGTTTTGACTCTTTTGTGAATGTGCATTTACTGTTCTGGTTTATGTTAGAATTGCTTTCTCAATGTCCTCTAAATATTTACATAAAGTTTTAGGCATTTCAATGATAAACCACAGATCAGAACATCCACCTTGTTTCACCAATAGGTATTCAAGAAACTGAAGTTACATCATGTCTTGATAGGAGATGTTCAAGTCTGTATATCCCAGTGGGTCTCCACCTTCAGAGTATATAGAAATTAACCAAAGAGATTGTTAGAGATTCTTGGGAACCAGTGAAGACTTAGCAGATTTTAATCTGAGCTGTAGCCCAGGAATGTGAATTTTAACAAGCTCCCTGGTGATTATAAAATTTGAAAAACCCTACTTTATTATTTTTTCTTTAAAATTACTTTAAGTATATTTAAAATATATGTACACTTTCATTCCCTAACATCACAAAAATTCCCTATTTACCAATTATTGACTACTGGCTGCTAGTTATTTTTATTAATTGTTTGAATTCTAGGGTGAAACAAAGAACATTATTTATTGCTATCCTCACTTGAACATTTAACATTTTAAAGAATGAAGTGTGTTTTATACATTTTCCCACATCAAATGATTTCTTTTTCTTTTCTTTTCTTTTTTGGTTTTTGCTTTTCTATTTTATTCCTAACAAAGGCAAGTTTCCCGCCAAACCCCAGACATCAGTGGTAGAAAATAACAAAGGAAATACGCCCAAGCCACATAATAAAAAGCTGGGTGTGCAGGCAAAGTGTGTGCTTTGTGGGGAAAGGGAGATGGATAGAAAAACCCTACTTTAAAGAGATAAAATACCACAGTCTGCAAAAAAAATCTTTGAGGTGTTTTAAAATTGCATGACTAAAAGAATACAACTAAGTCTTTCAAATATCATTGGCTAGCTAATCTTGAGTTAGTGAAAACTGTCTCTAAAATCATGAATTCTGCCAAGCAACAGGACAGAGAGATGAAAGAGTAAATCTGATGTTTATAAAGCATGTAGCTGCCGTTGGCTGACCCAGAGCCAATATTTATGACTAGAGAAAATATTATCTGTAAAATAATCAAGGTAATGTTCACATTTTATCTCCGATTATAAACATTTGTCAACTTTCTTAGGTGAGTAAGCCAATATACTATGCAAGTTGTATCATCTTTAGAATCTTGTGTAAAATAAAATAGTCTCAATCAACCCCAATAAACTTAGTATGCAGCAAAGTGCCTAACATGTTGTATAAGTTCTATTAATATTTTTAAATGAGTTAACAACAATAAATTTGATTAGAACTACTTCCTATTTATAGACATGACTAATTTCAATCTTCTTACAGCAGTAGAAACAATAGAACATAAAAAAATAAATATTTGTTTACATTTCCCTTATGAAAGCTAATAATTAAAATTAAAATGTTTATTTTAGGCATCAGAAACTACAAGTTGTGACAGTACCTAGGGCCTTCCTACAAAGTTAAAATTATACTTACTGAAGAACAGAACTATTCTTATGTATCCGAAAGTTCAAATTACTATATTAAGAGAGAGGCTCTTGTAAAATCTAACAAGTAGATATCTTTAACAAGAGAGTGGGATGAATGTTATAATGAATGGATGATCTAAGGATATTTTCCTTTTTACCTACTGTGCAATGTTCTACCTTTGTCACTCTTAAGAATATTCTTCTAGGGCTTCCCTGGTGGCGCAGTGGTTGAGAGTCCGCCTGCCGATGCAGGGGACACGGGTTCGTGCCCCGGTCCGGGAGGATCCCACATGCCGCGGAGCGGCTGGGCCCGTGAGCCATGGCCGCTGAACCTGCACGTCCGGAGCCTGTGCTCCGCAACGGGAGAGGCCACAACAGTGAGAGGCCCGCGTACCGCAAAAAAAAAAAAAAGAAAAGAATATTCTTCTAAATGATTTAACAAAGCATATAGCTCTCCTGGGGAATCTTGCTAAAATGCAGGTTCTAATTCATAGGTCTGCGAAGGAGCCTGAGATTCTGAATTTCTAGCAAACTAACAGGTTAAGCTGATGCTGCTGGTCTGCAGACTACATTTTGAGCAGCAACGATTTAATACACCTGGAAAAGGTGTATACGGACACTGGAAATCTGGATACAAACTGCAGATCTCTGGTGGTCTTGAGACAGGCTGGGACCTGGGACCCTTTGCTGCAGGGCTTGCACCTGGACACAACTCTCCTCAAACAACAAAATACAAAGAAACTCTAAGGGACTAAAAATAACTGCATGTGTGTGCAGTCAGGGCAAATTCTGGACAACAAGATACAAAAGACCAAAAAAGCCCAACTGCCACTTTTGAAGAGCTGGGAGCAAAAGCAGGGTACTGCGCATGCCCTCTGCACTCAACACCACCATAGGGGTGGGCAGACCACCTAAGCTACCCCTCTGGCCCGACCCCTGGACACACCCACCCCTACCCTCACCCCATATAAGGAAGCAGCTCTCCCCTCCCCAGGGAGCCAGCGAGGCACCCTGTTACTTGTTCTCACTCCCCCGTACTGCAACAGGGGCCCCAAAAAAGCCTTGCCTAAATTTCTTGTCTGGCCTCTAATCAATTTCTGTTGGTTAAGGAGGCCAAGAACCCTGGTCAGTAACAGTCTACTGCATGAGCAGGTGTCCTGTATTCATTAGTCTGGACATCTGTGTCCTTTGGTATAAAACAGGGGTGAAGGGGGTGTCACCAAGGTTTCTTCCAGTTCTCACCTTAGATGTACATAGCTTTCTATTCCATTCTCCAAACACCCTGTTATTTGCTTTTGTCTTATTTGTCTTGACTTGTCTGTAAAGCAACATACACCAAAGAAATGTGCCTATGAAATGGTGCCAGGAACTCTGGAAGGACTTTCTCTCTATAAAGTCCTTTGCTCATTCCTTGAAGAGTTCTGCAGAGATGCCTGCTGTCGGGACAAGACACCTCGGCCACCAGCTGCTCGCAACCTGGCTTCAAATGACTTCAGTCTCAGAGAGGTGCACAGCAGGCCTGCCAGGTCCCAGCCTCCCTGTGCAGCTGTTCAGCTGATAATGAACAGAAGCAATAATCTTTCCCTCTCTCTCACCCCCCCTCTCCCTTTTACAACACCCGGTTTCCACCCAGCACAATTCACCTTTTGGCTGCTATGACAAAGAGGCATGTGCCATGTTACATACAACAACTTCATCTGCAGAGCTCCAAAACTGTTGTAGTCACCTTGAGAAAACAGCGGCAACTTGAAAGAATAGAACATAAATGCCATTAAAGACACTATATTGTTAGTATTTATGTATACAATTTATATGACAAGGAAGCAGCAACAGTTTTCACACGCAGTCAAAGTTTTCCTAAATATTATTTAAGGTCACCCACACAAATCATCTTTAATCGTACTGAAGTAACCTCCGTGAACTATTTCTAGTTTGTGCTCTCCTGCTACAAGCTTGCTAAGTGAAAAACAAGGCTCTATGATATATTATTATGAACAAACAATTAACAAAATAATTCTCTTGAGATGCAACAAGATGTCTTGCAACAAATGCATTCCCTGAACAAAAAGTTTTGCCAGCTATCGTGTTCCACTGAATAACAGAGCTGATAATTTTTAGAATAACAACCCAAGTAGGCTTTTCTAAAATGGAGCTTTTTGCCCCAAAATTTCATTAACTAAAAAACATACAAATGTGAATTGAATATTTTGGATTCAGTGACCGTGTGCTCTTTCAGCTTCATTCACTAAGAGCATACTTATTCTTTGTTTTGTTTTTTTGTTTTGTGGTACGCGGGCCTCTCACTGTTGTGGCCTCTTCCGTTGAGGAGCACAGGCTCCGGACGCGCAGGCTCAGCGGCCATGGCTCACGGGCCCAGCCGCTCCGCGGCATGTGGGATCCTCCCGGACCGGGGCACGAACCCGCGTCGCCTGCAACGGCTGGCGGACTCCCAACCACTTTAATCCTAATACGAAGCTATACAATTGGAATTTCAGTCATCAACAGTCGGCTATTTTCAAATATTTTGAAAATCAGCATTAGAAGAATAGAAATTGGAGAGTGATGGCCACATGAGATAGCTATAACTTTATCTGTAAATCCAAATTATCAGTAAACCCAGAGTAGGCTGTCAGCAAGAACGACCTGGAATACCTTCCTACATGAATCCAATCAAGGATATTCACTAAAATTCTGTGGGGCTAGACCTGTATTAGGAACAAAAACTGGCAGGATGGCCAGTCACTGTTACACTGCAAGATGTAGTGAAATAACCACCTGCACACATGCCTGAAGAACTTTTTTTGTGAACACAATCTACTAGCAATGTAAACAAATGGCATTTCTGAGGAATCCTGGGAAGAAAGAAGTCAGCAGACCCTCCTCTGTGACGTGTGCTACTCAAGAGACTTTTCCACTAGAGACACAAGCAAAAACATCACCACAGAACATACTGACAAGCATTGAGCGAAAACCTTCCCTTGACCAAAGCAAAGGCTGGCATCAGGCAAAGGCTTGCATCTAATTTTGTATTGACTGCGGGGCTCTCTTTTTGGTGTGAAAAGGAGCTTATCCATACACATGATATGTCAACTACAGGCATAAAATTATTTATAAATGGGAAAGAACCAAAGCCAGGAAAATTTGTGCTACAGACTCTTCTAGAGAAGGCAGACTGATTAACATTTCAAATCGGTTAACATTTCAACTTTTTCATATTCCCTAAAGCACGTTTAGGTATTTACATCATTGGGGGAGCTAATCAGCTCATACGGATGTAGGGCATGCATTATTCATGAGTAAGGAAATGGAGGCTGAAAACACATGACTGTAACTTACACTCCGATCACCTGCTTCAACCATATTACACTGACTCAATATAGTGACACAAGAGGCGGGATGCTTGCCTGTAATTTAGTATAAATAACGGGAGGAAGAGACCAAATGCTACAATGAAACAGACCTCTCTTGTGAGACAGAAAGTTTCCTCTGGAGCCTTGAATTTAAGGACCTCAAATTTAACACGTGTGAGCAAAAGTGGGAAGTATCACCAAAGCAACAATGTATTTCCCCTGCCCGAGGAAGCTAATGGAAAAGGCCCCATTTAAATCAATAGATATAATTTGAAGACTAAATTCCAAAACTACAGCAAGCAACCATAGACTGCTTATTGGACAATCTTATCTAGCCAACATTTCTCCCCCTAATAAAGCACTTTCACTCAAGATTCTTGGCTAATGTGATGTTGTAAGAGTTTCATTCAAAGAGTGATAATAGAAAATAGAGTTCTGGGCACACAAAGCCATTAGGTAATTAAGTAATCAGTGACAAAGTCAAGGAACCTGCTTGGAACACTACTGGTATTTTGTTAAATGCATGTCCCTTCTTCCATCTATACTTCTGTGACTGGTGGTGTCACATTTATAGGCAGAGTAAACACAGCCTTCATGGAAGAGATATGCAATGTGAATTGCTTATTTTTTTTTAAATTTTATTGTGGGTCTTCTGTGTTGGGTCTTCGTTTCTGTGCGAGGGCTTTCTCTAGTTATGGCAAACGGGGGCCACTCTTCATCGCGGTGCGCGGGCCTCTCACTATCGCGGCCTCTCTTGTTGCAGAGCACAGGCTCCAGACGCGCAGGCTCAGCAGTTGTGGCTCACGGGCCCAGTTGCTCCGCGGCATGTGTGATCTTCCCAGACCAGGGCTCGAACCCGTGTCCCCTGCATTGGCAGGCAGATTCTCAACCACTGCGCCACCAGGGAAGCCCCAAGTGAACTGCTTATTTTAAATTGACAGGATTTGAGTAACTGCAAGGGAAGAAGAGTGGCAAAAGCCATTCCAATGAAATAAGGGATTTTTTAAATTTAATTTTACACTGGAGTCTAGTTGTTTTACAATGTTGTGTTAGTTTCTGCTGTACAGCAAAATAACTCAGTTATACATATACATGTGTCTCTTCTTTTTCAGATTGTTTTCCCAAATAGGTTATTACAGAATATTGAGGAGAGTTCCCAGTGCTATACAGTAGGTCCTTGTTGCTTATCTATTTTATATACAGTAGTATGTATATGTTAATCCCAAACTCCTAACTTATCCGCCCCCCTCCCCACTCCATGTTTCCCCTTTGGTAACCACAAGTTTGTTTTCGAAGTCTGTGAGTCTGTTTCTGTTTCGTAAATAAGTTCATTTGTATCATTTTCTTCCCTTAGATTCCACATATAAGTGATAGGATTTGAGTGAAGGCACAGAGGTTAAATGTTAAAGATGTATTTCTGGAACAGCAAGTAGACTGGATTGTATACAGAGAAGAAATGAGCTTTGGGGAATAAATGGAAACAAGAAAGGTCAGGCAATATTGGTCCCCAATAAGAGAGGGTTTTAATGATCGGAAAGGGAAGCACAATGATGTCACAGAGAAATGCCCAGTCTGGTTACTACAGATTAGTCAGTGCAACTGATATATGCAGAAATATAAGTAACCGTGGAGTTGAGACTAGTGAAAACAGTGAATAAGTTATTATGCTCCTTAAGATAACTCTGATATCAAACAGAGAAAATCGTAACACTTAAAACTATTATCTAACATTTTAAGTATAAAATAAAGTTGCAAATGATGTATCCTCTGATGGTGAACTTTAGGTAAGAAAAATAGAGGACTATGAATTGTGAAGTACATTAATGATGTATTTTCTCAAAGATACAATTTTCATATCGTTCTCTTTTATAAAATGAAATATAAAAGAGAAGGTTAAAGGAAAAGCTAATTGTCATACACAGGCACATGGACGTGCATTCACTTATTCTTTTTTTTTTTAACATCTTTATTGGAGTATAATTGCTTTACAATGGTGTGTTAGTTTCTGCTTTATAACAAAGTGAATCAGTTATACATATACATATGTTCCCATAACTCTTCCCTCTTGCATCTCCCTCCCTCCCACCTCTCTAGGTGGTCACAAACCACCGAGCTGATCTCCCTGTGCTATGCGGCTGCTTCCCACTAGCTATCTATTTTACGTTTGGTAGTGTGTATATGTCCATGCCACTCCCTCACCTTGTCCCAGCCTGCCCCTACCCCTCCCCGAATCCTCAAGTCCATTCTCTACGTAGGTCTGTGTCTTTATTCCTGTCTTACCCCTAGGTTCTTCATGACCCTTTTTTTCTTTTCCCTTAGATTCCATATATATGTGTTAGCATACGGTATTTGTTTCTCTCTTTCTGACCTACTTCATTCTGTATGACAGACTCTAGGTCCATCCACCTCACTACAAATATCCCAGTTTCGTTCCTTTAATGGCTGAGTAATATTCCATCGTATATATGTGCCACATCTTCTTTATCCATTCATCCGATGATGGACACTTAGGTTGCTTCCATGTCCTGGCTATTGTAAATAGAGCTGCAATGAACATTTTGGTACATGACTCTTTTTGAATTATGGTTTTCTCAGGGTATATGCCCAGTAGTGGGATTGCTGGGTCGGATGGTAGTTCTATTTTTAGTTTTTTAAGGAACCTCCATACTGTTCTCCATAGTGGCTGTATCAATTTACATTCCCACCAACAGTGCAAGAGGGTTCCCTTTTCTCCACACCTTCTCCAGCATTTATTGTTGGTAGATTTTTTGATGATGGCCATTCTGACTGGTGTGAGATGATATCTCATTGTAGTTTTGATTTGCATTTCTCTAATGATTAATGATGTTGAGCATTCTTTCATGTGTTTGTTGGCAATCTGTATATCTTCTTTGGAGAAACGTCTGTTTAGGTCTTCTGCCTATTTTTGGATTGGGTTGTTTGCTTTTTGATATTGAGCTGCATGAGCTGCTTGTAAATTTTGGAGATTAATCCTTTGTCAGTTGCTTCATTTGTAAATATTTTCTCCCATTCTGAGGGTTGTCTTTTGGTCTTGTTTATGGTTTCCTTTGCTGTGCAAAAGCTTTTAACTTTCATTAGGTCCCATTTGTTTATTTTTGTTTTTATTTCCATTTCTCTAGGAGGAGGGTCACAAAGGATCTTGCTGTGATTTATGTCATAGAGTGTTCTGCCTATGTTTTCCTCTAAGAGTTTGATAGTGTCTGGCCTTACATTTAGGTCTTTAATCTATTTTGAGTTTGAGTATGGTGTTAGGAAGTGTTCTAATTTCATAGTTTTACATGTACTTTTCCAGTTTTCCCAGCGCCACTTATTGAAGAGGCTGTCTTTTCTCCACTGTATATTCTTGCCTCCTTTATCAAAGATAAGGTGACCATATGTGCGTGGGTTTATCTCTGGGCTTTCTATCCTGTTCCATTGATCTATATTTCTGTTTTTGTGCCAGTACCATACTGTCTTGATTACTGTAGCTTTGTAGTATAGTCTGAAGTCAGGGAGCCTGATTCCTCCAGCTCCGTTTTTCATTCTCAAGATTGTTTTGGCTATTCAGGGTCTTTTGTGTTTCCATATTTCCTAGAGTGAAAAACAGCCATTGTTGTTAAGACTCCTCTTTCTGTGTCCTGCCCTGAAAACTCTAGAGTCAAACAACAGCAATTCCACTGCATCCCAGAGACTCCACTCTTGCTTGTTAAATGACCAGCAGCACATTTTTTAAACTTCCTGACCTGAACGTTTCCATCTCTTAACAGGAAATAACAGTAACGGTGACCACATTATAGGGTTGTTATAAGGATTCAAGGAGATAATAAATATGCAAATTACGTAGAACACCACCTGGTATAGACTAAATACTTATTAAATGTTCATTATTTTGTAGCTCTCACTGTGTTTTCATTCTCCGATAACAATTAGGGAACATAGCTTGGAAAAGAAACTGATTAAAATAATTAATTTTATAGCACCTCATTCTTTAGGTTATATTCTTTAGGTTATGTATTCTAGGTCTTCTTAGTCTTTCAGTTATTCAAAAACTATTAATTGAGTGGCTACTCAGTCAGGCACTGTTCTAGATATTGGGAATACTGTCATAGACTGAAAACAATTAGTGAGTGGTAATTACTCTGAAATATACAAAACCATGCAATGAAAGGATAGGGAACAATGGAGGGTGTTCTAATTTATCTACTGTACTCAAGGAGCATGAGTAAAGACCTACGTATGATGGTGGCATTTGGGTAAAAACCTGAAGGACGTGACAGACAACTTGGCAAAGATCCATGAGGGAGGGGGTAGCATTCCAAGCAGAGGGAGTCACAGATTTTAAAGTCCCCGAGTCAGGGATGCGATTTTCATATTCCCCCAGCAAGAAGACCAGAGAGGCTGGAGCAGAATGAGCTGAGGGCAAGAGGGGGAGTGGTAGGAAGTGAGGACAGGGGGCAGGTTAGGGCCAGACGATGCACCGTCTAATGGAACAGGTGAGCACGGGTGAAGTGTAAGGCATAAGAGAACAGAGGAGTCCTGGGTGGCCCCAAAATATGTACTCTAATTATGACATATGCGGAACACATCAGACAATTGTAAAAGGATAGTGAAAGACATGAAGATAGAGTACACGTGTTCATGAACTCAAGTTTGTAGAGGAAGGAAAATTCTCTGTAAATTCAAAATAATTCCAACCTAAATGCACAAATACTATCCTTAAAACTTAGAAAGCCGTTTCTTTTCTTCTAAGCAAAAAAATGAATAAATAGCCAACAACAGCCAAGAAAATCTCAAATAGTATTATAATATTTAAGGAGGCCTCATATCTGAATTCCTTGTTATAAACTTGTAATTCTTAAAATGGCATGGTATTTACTCAATGGAACAAGGTACTTTGAATACCAGGTACTTTTCTATTTCATGGGAAAGTCTGTATTAGTCCATGAATTATTCTGAAACTGTTGGCTATTCCTTATGATATATATATTAAAAAAAAATAGATGGCTCTCTAACATTCAATAGAATAAACAATTATGTATTAGTTAAGGCAAAACTAAACCTGCAGGAGGAATATTGGTAAAACATTTTAGCAACATCAATAAAGGAAACTCTTAAGGGGAAAAAGACATTATAAAAATATTAAAGTAAAAGACACAAAAAGGAGAAACTATTGTATAAAACCTATGGCCAAGAAAGGTTTAGTGTCTAGAAAATAACTCTTGAAAATCAGAAAGAAAAATCTTACATCTCAACAGAAATATAAGCAAAGAATCCAGACATGGGTTTCACAAGTTAAAAATCCAAAGGGTCGAGAAACCAAAAGAGGTTTGTCTTTATGTCATCAGGTAAAAATAAATTATAACAATAATGAGATGCTGTTTCATATCCATAACATAGTAAATTTTTTATAAGTCTGATAATAACAAGCCTTGGTGAAGAGGTAGGAGAGAGGAACTCATTTATATTCATGGAACTTAGATAAAATACTACTCCTTTCTAGAAAACTTGAAGATGTGCATATCCCATGAATGAGAAATTCCATAACTAGGCGTTTAACTCCGAAAACTGTAACACATGTACACAATGAGGCATGTACAAAGACATATTAGAAAACTAGTAGAAAAAAATGTTTTCTGTAGCTAAAGAATAAATAAATGTGGAATATAGATACAATGGCATTCTAAAACAGCATGAAATTATATTATGTATATATAATTAAGTAAATTTGCATTACAAAAATTACATTACAAAATAACAAGTATACCATCATACTATTTATCAATTTAAAACAGAAAATTTAGTCATTATGGTGATCAAATAAATGCCTGATTAACAAAATTATAGAAGTAGTTAGGGGGCTTCCCTGGTGGCGCAGTGGTTGAGAGTCCGCCTGCTGATGCAGGGGACACAGGTTCGTGCCCCGGTCGGGGAAGATCCCACGTGCCGCGGAGCGGCTGGGCCCGTGAGCCATGGCCGCTGAGCCTGTGTGTCCGGAGCCTGTGCTCCGCAACGGGAGAGGCCACAACAGTGAGAGGCCCGCGTACCGCAAGAAAAAAAAAAAGAAAAAAAGTAATTAGGTATGGCATGCAGCAATTTTAACATAAAATTTACCTCTAGGGATCAAGCGATGTAAGAGGGATGAGGGTGTTGAGAGGAGTATGTTTTATTTCTTTCAATAAAGGAATGATGGGAAGTAAATAAAGCATAATGTTAACATCTGTTTAATCTTAGTTATGGGCACATATGTGTCAGTGATGGTATCTTTGTAAAATTTTAGATGCCTCATAATTAGAAGTTTTTAAAGTGTATGTTCAAGAAAGCATCTGAGTACATAAACACTGGAAGTCTATCTCATAAGAGATATATCCAAAGTACTTTTATATTGCTCTTCATCTAACTAATCATTATGATCACCTCTCTATAGGAAATACTTCTTTTTAAGTGAAAGTAGCCAAGAATTTTTCCCCTTAGTCATCTATATCAATGAAAAGAAAAGCAAGATGCTTCTTTCACGCTAATTTTTTAAACATATGTCTTCCGTGTTGACAACTGAAGCTGCAAATTAAGCAGGTTGCTACCAAAGGGATTTTGCCCAACCCTAATCAGAGAAGACAATCTTAAAGCAAAGCTATGGTAACATACATTGGCAGAAAGAAAACATAACAAAATGAAAATAAGTATTCCTAGTCTTCGGCTGTCTCTTCAATTCTCCCCACATACAAGTCAGAAAGCAAGAGGTTAGCCTGAGACACCTGGTTTGCCCTAGGTTCTCAGTGGGATCGATCTCCACACTTTGATTCAGGGTTAAAGGTTATTCTACTCCGTCCCCTTCGTCCCTTTCCACCGCCCGGTCCTAATTCAGACCATCATCTCCCACAGTATCACTGGACTATCTTCCTAACTGGTCTTATTCATTCTACAAACATCACTTTTCATATTTTAGTTGGTCTTTCTATTTGGTCAGGGAAATGCCAGGTGCCCAAGGCCCCTGCAGGGCATCACAGAGACAGGTCTTCTGCAGTCTTAAACCAATACTTATTTTATTTATTTATTTTTGGCTGCACTGGGTCTTCGTTGCTGTGCGCGGGCTTTCTCTAGTTGCAGAGAGCGGGGGCTACTCTTCGTTGTGGTGCGCAGGCTTCTCATTGCGGTGGCTTCTCTTGTTGCGGAGCATGGGCTCTAGGGCGCAGGCTTCAGTAGTTGTGGCGCACAGGCTCAGTAGTTGTGGCTTGCGGGCTCTAGAGCGCAGGCTCAGTAGTTGCAGCACACAGGCTCAGTTGCTCTGCGGCATGTGGAATCTTCCCGGCCCAGGGCTCCAACCCACGTCCCCTGCTTTGGCAGGTGGATTCTTAACCAGTGCACCAGCAGGGAATCCTTAGACCAATAGTTACAGTCCAAGAACAAATCAACAGACCACTACACACGCAGCTGGTGAGCTCATATGATCAGCAGAAAAATTTTTTTTTTTTGGCCACGCCATGCGGCATGCGGGATCTTAGTTCCCCAAGCAGGCATCGAACTCGTGCCCCCTGGAGTGGAAACGCAGAATCTTAACCATTGGATCACCAGGGAAGTTCCCCAAATTCTTATTTTAATAACTAAACTTTGAGGAGGATTGCAGAGCACTTAGACCTCTAGGCAAGCAAGCACATCAAAGCTGCTGCTTGGAAAAAAAAAAAAAAAAAAAAAAAAGCTGCTGCTTGGAAGCAACAAGGCCAAATGTGAACCAACATGGGCAGGGGAGCAATTGTTCAGGTCAAACATGCAGAACCTGGATGAGGATCCACCTCTGATTGGAGCAGACAGGTTCCTCTTTCAGCTCCACATTGTTCAGCCTTTGAGTTTAGTCGATCCTATTTTCCTAACCATTATTAGCTATGTGATTGGGTTCTGGTCCATGGAACGTAGGCACCTAGTCCTGAGGTATCTCTTGAGGAATCGGCCAGACCGCCTCCTTTTAGGAGCTGGATGTTGACGGCGAAGGCGATCTCGGGCATCATGCTTTGAAGGTGACAGAGCGTCGCTATGCCTAAGTCCTTAAAAAGTGGCGTGGAGCAGAGTGCCAGCACCCTCAGGCTCACACACTGGGCTGCACAGTGAGAAAGGACACATTCTTTTTTTTTTTTTAATTTTTTGTTTACATCTGTTGAGATAATGTGCTTTATTTCATTCAAATTTAACATGGTATATTATTTTAACTGATTTACCAATTTTAAATAAACTTGAATCCATGAAATTAATGTAACAAATAGATTATATTACCTTTTTTATTCATTGTTGAGTTCAGTTTGTTAAAAGTTAAGTTTGCATTTATGTTCATGGGGAAAATCTGTATGTAAATTTATTTTCATGTACTATCCGTATTTGTTTTTGGTCTCAAGATTATGCTAATCGTATAAATACCGTTGGTATACATACGTTCTTATTTTCTAGAACAGTTGGTGTTAGCTTAGAATCATGTGCCCCTAGAAGTTAAAATTTGTTACTGATGCCATGTAGACTAAGAATTTTCTTCAAAGAAAATTTTTTTTTTTTTTTGCGGTACGCGGGCCTCTCACTGTCGTGGCCTCTCCCGTTGCGGAGCACAGGCTCCGGACGCGCAGGCTCAGCGGCCATGGCTCACGGGCCCAGCCGCTCCGCGGCATGTGGGATCTTCCCCGACCGGGGCACGAACCCGCGTCCCCTGCATCAGCAGGCGGACTCTCAACCACTGCGCCACCAGGGAAGCCCCCCCGCAAAAATTTTAACTATTGATTTAATTCGATTATAGAGTTATTTAGAATTTATAGTTCTTCCTTTATCAACATGCAACTTGTGTTCTTCTAAAGATGTGTCTATTTCATACGAACTTTCAAATGTATTGGTATAAAGTTGTGCATGATAAGAAGTAAAATTAATGAAACACAAAACAGACAAGATGGAATCAACCAAGTTCAAAGTTGGTTCATGAAAGAGCAATCTAATAAAATAAACTAACCTTCAGTGAGGAAGGACATGTTCTTACTGAGCTAGGCTGCTGAGTTTTGGGAGTGGTGTGTGAAGGCCACTGACACAAGCTGTACCTCTCTACCGGCTTCTGATCCTCACACCTTTTAGTTTGCACGGGCTGCCTGACAAAGCTTCCCTTTTAACTGCCTGAAGGTATGCCAGTCCTCACCTGAGGATCAAGGCCTTATCCACTCCAATCAGGTTGACCAGGGCCCCATCCTCTTGTCCATCTCTTCACAGGTCCTACTTCATAGGAGGGCATTCTTTCAAAATAGATCCCTATTTTAGTACTGAACCCTATTTAGAGACCCCTGTCATTATGCTTATTGTGGGTTAAATGATGCCCCCTGCAAAAAAAGAAAGATATGTCTGTGTCTTAATCACCAGGACCTGTGAATATTACCTTATGCGGTAAAAGAGTAAAACTGCCTTGTGTGGCAAAAGATGTGCCTAAGTTAAAATCTCCAGAGGAGATTATCCTGGATTCTCCAGATGGGCTCTAAAGGCAATCACCTATATCCTTACAAGAGATGGGCAAAGGGACTTTGGGACATGGAGACACACAGAAGAGAGACACACAGGGAAGAAGAGGTGTCAAGGTGACCTTGGAAGCAGAGACCGGAGTGATGTGTCCACATGCGAAGAAACAAACCGGAAGCCCAAAGAAGCAAGGAGTGGGTTCACCACTAGAGCCTTCAGATGGACTGCTGCTTCCCTGCTAATAACACCTTGATTTCAGCCTTCTGCCCTCCAGAACTGTGAGAGCATAAACTGTGGTTATTTTAAGCCACCCAACATGTGGTAATTTGTTACAGCAGCTACAGGAAACTGATACAGTGTGCCCGCCTCATAAAGCGGAGTCCTCAGGGGTCAGGCATCACTCTGCCTCTAGCTATTCCACTGAGCGCTGGGATTTGGCCTTTTCCAGATCCAAGTCTCATTTCAAGCCAAGAGAATAACCTCCACCCAGCAGACACTGTACCGTATTTTCCCAGGACTCAGAGTCGGAAGGGGAGACAGCAGATACACAAATGATTATAGTACAATGGGATGTGTGAGCAAACATTTCCACACGGTCACCCCATCACTCCACTCCAGACATTGCAGCCGTGTTGCTCTTCCCTGAATGTGCCAGGTACACCCTACCTCGAGGATTTTTCAGTTGCCATGTAGCTGGCCCCCTTGTCTCCCAGAGTTTTTGCACAGATGTCACCTCCTCAGCTAATCTTTCCTGGACCACCCTAGATGAAAATGCACTGTCCCTCCCTGGCCCTTTGGAAATTTTTATCTCCCCTTCCTCCTTCATTATTATTTTTTTCCTAGCACCCGACACCATCCAACAACAACAAAACATATATTATACAGGGCTTCCTTGGTGGCGCAGTGGTTAAGAACTTGCCTGCCAATGCAGGGCACACGGGTTTGAGCCCTGGTCTGGGAAGATCCCACATACCACGGAGCAACTAAGCCCGTGAGGCACAGCTACGTGTAGAGCCTGTGCTCCGCAACACGAGAAGCCACGACAATCAGAAGCCCACGCACCGTGATGAAGAGTGCCCCTGCTCACCACAATGAGAGAAAGCCTGCGCACAGAAATGAAAACCCAACACAGCCAAAAATAAATAAATAAATTTATAAAAATATATATATATATAATATATATATATTATACATAAAATTTTTACACATTTATGTGTTTCTTTCCTGTATTCCCCAGAGTCAAGGGCAGGGATCACTTTGCCTTTTTCTGTCCACTGATAACTCTCTAGCATCTACAATCATTCCTGGTACGTAGATAGTCAATAAATAACAGTTATTTTCAACTAGTACATTTGTTGTGTTTATTTTAAAAATCCTAGTTAAATGAACTCCTTCAAGCATTAAGTAGATTCATATCACCTTATAACAATATCCCATTTCTGGATTGGGAAAAATAGATAAGTCAGAAAGAGAAAGAAAAATACCATATGATATCACTTATATGTGGAATCTAACATGTGACACAAATGAACTTAACTGCAAAACAGAAACAGATTTACAGACACAGAGGACGGACTTCTGGTTGTCAAGGGGGAGAGGCAGGTGGGGGATGGATGGACTGGGAGGTTGGGGTTAGTAGAGGCAAACTATTATGTACAGGATGGATAAACAACAAGGTCCTACTGTAGAGCACAGAGAACTATATTCAATGTCCTGTGATAAACCATAATGAAAAAGAATATGAAAAAGAATGTATATATTATATATATATGTGTGTGTGTGTGTGTGTGTAACTGAATCACTTTGCTGCACAGTTGAAATTAACACAACATTGTAAATCAACTATGCTCCAATTTAAAAAGATAAGTGCTGCTTAAAATGAATTTGAATAAGCTAATTCTTCGCTTATCATTATCTGTGAAACTTCAATATCAACAAAAATAAGAACTTAAAGAGAATAATAGAAAACACACTATTGCCTTGGTAGCTGAAGGCAGAAAAGTTGCAAATGGCCAGCGAGTTATACGTTCTAGCCAGCCTTCTAAATGTCAGGGCCAACAGGAACACAGCTCAGTGGTTATGACATTAAAGTGAAACTCAGCCATTTCTGATTGTCTGCAACACCGGAACAGGAGTGTTTTCCTGACAGTGCCACAGAGCATCCTTCAGAGCTGCAAGGCAACACTCATTGTAGCCAGTAGCCAAGAAAAATAATTACTGTGAAGCACTGTGCATGGATGAGAGATACACACACACAACTGCTTCAAAGACCGTTTTCATCAGTAACATTTTGAACCTGGTGTTTCTCCATATCTCCATGCTAACTGACCTATATTCTTTCTACTTCCCTTCCTATTTTCTCTCTCTATAAATACTGTCTGTATTCATGTAATTTCTTTATGCTTTTTACACTACTGCATCTTAAAGATTTTAAACAAAATTAATATTTGAGCGATGAAATAAGTAATTTGAGGTTTGGGGGTAAGTACATAAACATGATTATGTGTCTAGAGAAGATAAACCATAATTTTTTAAAAACTGTATATGGTTTTCATAAGTTTTCCTTAGTATCATTTATCTGGTTCAATATAGTACATAGTAAAATATTTAATAGCATTGAAAGAGAGGGCTATATTAAACTATATTAAATAGTAAGACACAAGATCATCAGCAGCTAATAAAAATAAATTTCAAGTGAGGAAAATAAGCAGTGAGGTCACAGAAGCAATGTTTGAAGAACGGAACTCTGTTTAACGCGCTGCACGGTCCTGGCCTGAGCACAGCACGAGGAGGTGACTCAGTCTCTTAACCATCCCACAAGAAAAATGAACATTCTGGAATGATCCAGGAAAGAGAATTCAGGGGCAAAATCAAAATGAATAACCATATAACTCATGAATGCATCAGTCTAAAAGGAGCAATGTAGAGGAAAAGACTTGACGAGTGTCTGCGTTTCATGAGTCCCTCAGCCAACACATTTAGAGATAAACATTCTTATTAGATTTACTTTCTGTAACCTTCATTTTTAAAAGGTGAAATTGCACTGCTTTCAAGTTTTAGTAGCTGTAATTTATTCTCTGGATTTTATTACACAGGGCAAATTATTTTTACAAACATACACAAAGATTTACTAAACGTTAATAGCAACATAGAGTGTCAATGACAGAGTATTGTAGAACAATAACTAATCAAAAAGTTAGGTGTAATTGAAGTTAATGCACATATTATTGTTATGAGGTAGAGTAGCTGCAAGGGAAGGGCAGCCTACTAACTATTTTTATTTAGGAATAGGGATTTCTTAAACTAATCATAAAGAGTTAGGACCCAGCCCCAACATGCAGGGCAAGGGAAAACATGTGTGGATAAACATGGTGCATCTAATTAATTTTCACATAACACACACAGACACATTCATAACACTCAACACACGCATACACATACTGCGAAAGTATAATTCAAGTCATGCCAAATTAATGGCACAGATAGTAAGTGTTATAGTATTAAAATATAAAAAACCTTTAGGAAACTACACAATTATGCAGAATTTTAACCCAGCTTTTCTTTTGAAGGGAAACAAACATAGCATCATTTTTTTCCTTTTAATGTTTCCCTTGTGTCTTGAAAATAAATACCGAGTTTAGAAACTTCAGGGAGGTTTATATTTTAAGATAGGAGTAATGGGCCAGTAGAGGGTTTTTTTCGTTATTAGTGAAGGATTCTAGTAGGTGAATTAATAAAAGCAGTCAAAAGATTCTAGAAAACAGCTGTGTCAAGTGGCATTTTAAAACTCATGTGAAATTGAGAGAAACTATCAATTTAAGAAAATTAGGAATTTAAGATATAATTGGCGATACAGGATCATTTTAAGAATAACTGGCCATCAGCTGATAAATATCACAGCTTCAAGTTGTCCAGGCTGCAAGATGCTACAGCTTTTCCCTGGAAGACAATTGAGAATATGATCATATTTGACATGTTTTATTAACCTGCAACCATGAAAGAGAAAGTTTCAGGATTCCCAGACACTTCGTTAATTTTAAAATGAAGAAGACATGAGTCTGGTCCAGGTAGAATGGTAATTAGTGGCAGTGGCAACAGGGATGATAAGTAATATTTTAGAAGATAAAGAAATAAGTAGTAGCTGTCTCATAATCTCAAATCCGAACGCTGGTTCATTTGTATAACTAGAGCCATATGAAATATGAACACTCCCCAAGTTGATGAATGGCAGTGTAGAAAGGTAATTAGTGGCAGTGGCAACAGAGATGATAAGTAATATTTTAGAAGATAAAGAAAAGAAATAAGTAGTAGCTGTCTCATAATCTCCAATCCGAACATTGGTTTATTTGTATAACTAGACCCACATGAAATATGAACACTCCCCAAGTTGATGAATGGCCCTCAGCAAATATGGAATCCGTCTAATTCACATAGTTTCACTGATGTTTCACTGATGTAAATGTTCTATTAAAAGGCCTCCTTACACAGGTATGCCCGTTATCACAGTATTTATAGAATCTGCAACTATTTTATTCACATAATCTCTCTTAGAAATTTGCTTCTGAGGAGGGAACCATGACAGATTGTCTTCAGGATTTGGGCCAGAAATACAAAACACGAAAATGTAAAGACCTCAAAGGCTCTGGCGAGATTTTCTGGGTAGAAATTCCATTGTTCTCATTGCTCTCCCACACTAATTATCTATCTTCCTAGTCAATACGGGGACCCATATTCTTAGATGCTTCCTGGGCGGGTGGCGTGGAAAGAACACTTCCTTCTATTCCGTTGTCCAAGCTTTGTCTAAGAGTTCTCTGGACACCCAAGAGGGCTGGTATATAGACGGAGTACTGAGAGTTCCCAGGTTGGTAACAAGGTACCTTTACACACCCAAAATGAGAAACTGAATTGTGAATACTGAACACATTATGATTTCCTGTAATTGTAAAGAAAAGTAAAACTGTCTCCCTTAAAGTAATGTTCAAGTAAAAAGTCTGGAAACAAAGATACCTCCAAAATACATATGCACAAGGGCTGGAAAGATTCACCTTCTCATGGCTTTGACTTGGGGCTTAAGTTCTGGATCTAAAATATTAAAAGGAGTCAGGAGTGAAACACACAGCAAAGATTTAATGAGATAAAAGTTAGGGTACAAGTCAAGCTCGTGTCTTAAAACACCTATATCCTTGATACTTTCATCATTCAAGGAGAATGATTGATTCCTATGCATTTCCAACAGTTTAGATGAAAGAACACATAAGCCTTTGAAGTTACTATTCTGCACAAATAGCATTTCCAAAAATAAAGCTGAGAGAGCTTCTTCCCCAAGTCACAGAAGTATTATAATAAGAGAAAAATATGACAGCTTTTATAGAAAGAAAAAATACAAGTATGTGTAAATTATTGCTTTCATTTCAGATCTCCATTGATAACCTTTTCCAAGATATTTTAGACCCCCAAATTAAAAAATTTGCTCATCTATAATCAATAATTAATTCTTATTCAAAAAAATGATCTTAATTGTGAAATACTGTGAAATAATTGTGAAATGGAAAATTCTTAGGATATTTCTTGCTAATGCATTTTAAATGTTTTTAGTCAATTTTTTTAAGTTTATAATCATTTAAAAAGGGAGAAATCTTTCTTTACGTATCTATTTTTTTCCTGTAATTCATTATTTCATTCATCAGTTGTAATAGATGCATCTGGGGTCAGGAATCAAGGAGTTCACAAATATAAATAGTATGTGAAAATTCAGAAGTGCGATTACCTTGGGAAATAGCAGAAACTGGGATTCTTAGCACCCATTTTTAATATAATCTATGCTAAAGCATGTTTTCTGTTCTGTGGAATTTCAATGCTGAAAAAATTTAACTTGCTACTTTTCATGACACTAAAGTAGCAAAGGATAAAATACTGTATGTAAACGCCTTTTGTTTTGAAAACACCTTATTCATTTTCACAAAATCTTGTGGCACAGGTGCAGAAATACAAAAATAATATACCTAGGGAAAGAAAGTGTCACGAAAAACGTCCTCTGCTGTAAACTGTTGATAGCCCCTGGGCGTTATACAAATCATCCAGCTTTCACTGCAATCTTTATTTACAAAATGAGGTGAAAGATAAAAGACAGAAAACATTTTGTTTAGAATCACCATCCCTCTCTTTAGTATTTTCAAGACCATGTAGTCAGAAAAGGGCCAGAACTTTCTGAGGTTCCACCCTACCTCTACACACAGGTAGATTCAGCATCGATCATTCAAAGAAG
The DNA here is from genome assembly GCF_005190385.1 of Monodon monoceros. Taxonomy (NCBI): domain Eukaryota; kingdom Metazoa; phylum Chordata; class Mammalia; order Artiodactyla; family Monodontidae; genus Monodon; species Monodon monoceros. The sequence goes on along the minus strand of NW_021703782.1, from coordinate 4,450,999 downwards.
GCATATATTAGGTTATCCAAACAGGTTAACTACAAACAGTTATGTATCCACGTGTACATTTATTTACTTGCCTAATTAGAAATTCTAGATAATGCCAGCCAGGAGTAAAGCTAGAGTCTCTCATGTTCCAAAGCTCAAAAGTCACATAAAATGATGTTGTGCCATTAAATAATTACGGAAATGAGTAAGTAAATAGATGAACATAAATTGTACTGGAAAATTCATTTTAAAACGACTGAATTATAAATTACACCCCAGGTTAATTTTTTTTAGGTCTTTTAAAATCTGTATTGATATCCTATCAATGTTCCTTTGGCAGTGAATAACTTATATACATAAACATGACCGAAACAGATAAATAAATATAAGCATATAAATAGATATTCATTGCACGAAAGTATCAAATCTATTCAGATTACAGGTTTAAAATAAAAGATTTTATCAGATTATGTAAAAACAAAGTCTTAGGTGAAAATATGTGGCTAAATCTCTAAAAGCTTTTGTCATAAGTTTCAGTTTGCTAAAAGTTACTGTATTCAGTCTTATTTCATTCTTGAATATGTAACTTTCCTTTTTTAGTGTCAAATAAATTTTCAGCACCTTTCAGTTTACCTTGCAAATGCTATTAAAGCGGGATTTTCCCCCTATTTTTATTGTGACTGGTTATTTGACACTGTTCATTCCACCCAATATGTAGAATACATTTCCTACCCCGCCCCCCAGAGGTAGACATTTCATATGGAATTGGCAGAAAATTTCAAAGGGAATTTGTTATACAATAATCATCTCTGTCTAGCCTGAGAAAGCAGTGTTTTGGTGTTTTCACCATGTCTACTTACTTATGTCACATTTAAAGTCTTCTGGTCCATGGTGTTTTGATTTTGCTAGAGTTTGCTTTCTTTTATTTTTATTTGCTTTTCATTTTATGTATGTTTAAATACTTTATAAGACTATCAAGGGAAATAAACCAGAATTTAGTACTTTTAATCACTCTAAGGGTTTTAGTCAATATGTATTTTTACAGTTCAGTTTTGGTCTGTTAAAATAAAAAAAGAAGAAGGAGAAGAAAAAGCCGAGACATTTAATCAGCAGTGTAACTCCTGAATATTGTGTTAAAAAGAAACTGGTGATGAAGAGGACATGTCACATCATTAGCTTTTTTAATGTGCTAAATCCATACTTTTTCAAAGATAATATGCAGTATTTAACTAGCTGAATCATATAAACTGGAAATGCAGAGTTTTCATTACCACTTCAGGTCTCTGAAAGGATATTGCTTCAGTGATAATAATGTGTGTAGAAAGTAAAGTTCGTCTATGTCTTTTGATATAGTTTTAATTTTTCTTCCATTCTTTTTATATTGTGAAGTTTTCACTCTTTCTTCTTTTTTTTTTTTTTGGACTTTATTTTCACTTTTAAGAACCAATATAGAACTTTATTACAAATGGTTTGCTTTGAACATTTCTAAATAATCAGTTAGGAGAATCAAAATAGTTCAGTGTGGCCTTTGTTATTAATCAAATGACCATTAATTAGTTATGTGTCTAAATATATCCTTATAGCTTATTTATTTTATACATAATAGTTTGTACCTCTTAATCCCCTCCCCCTATCTTGCCCCCCTTACCCTCTCCCCACTGGTAACCACTAGTTTGTTCTCTATATCTGTGAGTTTGCTTCTTTTTTGTTATATACACTAGTTTGTTGCACTTTTAAGATTCCACACATAAGTGATATCAAACAGTGTTTGTCTTTCTCTGTCTGACTTACTTCACTCAGTATAACATCCTCCGTGTCCATCCATGTTGTTGCACATGGCAAAATTTCATTCTTTTTCACGGCTAAGTAGTATTCCACTGTGTGTGTGTGTGTGTGTGTGTGTGTGTGTGTGTGTGTGTGTGTGT